>NC_044351.1:35033331-35370246 GCF_007364275.1 Archocentrus centrarchus | reverse complement strand
TCCTGTTGCCAGAGTGCGCTGCACGGCCGGTTTCACGCACAGTGAGTGGGAAGCTTGTGAACAATGCACAATACGGCAGCTTAAAAGGCTCTGCTTCGGTCTGCATTCACTGCTGATGTTACACTCTCACATCAACAGATGCTACCAGCGGAGCATCTGCTGATTTATTTTCATAATTCATTTAGTTCACCTGGAAGAGGCTGCCAACCTGTCCAGGGGTGCTCCGCCCCTCGCCCTATGACAGCTGGGATTGGCTCCAGCCCCCCCCGCACAACCCTGAATTATATAAGTGAAAAAAAGAGAGCTGGATGGAGCTTGCTTTGTTTAAATGAATGTTTATATAAAATATAGTAGCTCCAATTGTAACATGATACTTTGTTTCAGCCATGACTGAAGCAGCTGCTCCAATCTGAAACTGAGATAATCCTCAATAAATGAGAGTAAATGGAGGTAAACAGCTAAAATAATGATCTGCACCTGCTTCCAGATAAAAAAAGGCCACATTTTAATTCATTCACTGCACCAGTTTTATTAATGTGTCAGAATGTACATAAGTAAACTCACAGGGAAGCGGATACTGCCCATAATGCATCTGAACTCTACACATGAATGCTGTATTTATAACAGGATGTTTTCATGTGATATCTAGATATTAAAAGTGTAGTTAATCACAGCAGAAACCTCTGTGTGTGCATAAGAAGCTGCTGGTTGGAGGTGATGCCTTCATGAAATCTAAATATCAGCAGCTGGAAGGCGGCTCGTGGTGACATACAGAAATGTGCTTTTATTGAAAACTGTAAATATACTGCAGGTTATTTTCTGCTGCATTTCATTTGTGCAATAAACTGAATATGTGGGTCAGAACTCGGTCCTGATTCAAAAAGCTGGTTAATCTGTCGGAGCGATGTTTTCTGTTCCAGCAGGACACACGAGAGCTAACATGGAGCAAACTAACAGCAAAGGAGGCGTTTCCTCCTGTTACACCAGCAGCTTTTCTCTGTAGGTTTGCAGCAGTTTCAGTTCTAATTTATTTATGTAGCACCAAATCACAACAACAGCCACTTCAAGGTGCAAACCCCAACAATCAGACGACCCCCTATGAGCAGCATTTGGTGACAGTGGGAAGGAAAAACTCCCTTTTAACCTCCAGCAGAACCAGGCTCAGGGGGGGCAGTCATCTGCCACAGCTGGGTGGAGGTGACTGAACTGGGTGGGGTTTTTGAGTGAACTGTAAGAAGTGTAGGTGGTGCTTTCCCTCTCAGCGCCTCTCTTTTCCTACATAAATGGTTGCAGTCACTACATTAATGTTATTTAACTTGTCTCTGGTCAGCTCTGCTCTGAGGAGGCGACTCACAGCGAGAGCAGAAACTTACACTGAGCTCAAATCAAACTTTATTTATTACAAATAACGATGTTTACGGCCAGTTACACTACTTAAAAAGTCAGAATTGGTCATGAAATCGAATCGGCACATCTCTAAAATCATTATTATGCTTAAATAATAATAATAATAACAACAATAGAGACAGTTCTCTGTCCATGTCTTAATTGGTCTTCCAAAGATAATGACACTGAGGAGTCGTAATGATACCGAGCAGCAGACCCACGTATTATCTGAGACTCCTGGCGAGCTTATTACTGACAGTTAGGGATGTAGTCAGGCAGGCTAATCACTGGTGTCTCCCTCAGCCATCTGCTGCGGTGGGGGGGCGACAACACAAACACAACAGCTGCAAAGTCAGAACATAATGAAGAGGTTTATCTGGATGAGTGGAGCAGAAGGAGGAAGAGGAGGGGAGTTTAAGAGAGAGAGCAAACAATGAGGCCACACACACACACACACACACACACACACACACACACACACACACAGTGAGAGCTTGTAACTGTATCACACACAGATCCGATTTAATAGGCTGACAGTGAAAAAATAGATCAGTGCAATGAAAATCATTAGAATATCTATCATTTTATAAACACTGCCTTTTAATGACCCATGCGTGTCTTTATATATATATATATATATATATATATATATATATATATATATATATATATATATATATATATATATTAATGGAGAAGCTTCTTGGATTGATGCTCCACCTTCAGGACGGTGTGTGTCCGACCCCGTCTCTGCTTTTCTTTCTCACTGACACAGAAAACATGTTTTTATCAAAGTTTTCTGAATTCTGGTCATTTTCATTTCTCTGCACACAAACGTCCACGTCCACATATTATTGGCTCAGAGTTTTTAAAGTTTGGTAATTAGTTTGCTTTTCTTTGTATTAAACAGACTCCCCGGAGAAATAAATCCATCTTAAATCTTTAATGCACAACCAGCTTTTCACAAACTGATAAATCGGTGTCGTCTGAAGTCTCGTTATAGTAAGAAAAGTGTCTGCTGGAGGACAGAAATTTCCCCTTCCCCAGTGGAAAGGCTGCATCTCAAAGTGTAATCTTTGATTAAACTTGTTCCACTACTTGCTTTCTCTTTATAAATCCCTGTGTTTTTCCTCCAGGCTGCTTACAAACATCAAATTCTGCTCCAAGATTTCCTGCAGCTTGTTCATTTCCGCCTGGATATACAAGTTCAATATCCTGGTAATTTCACTGTGTGGACACCCACACGCACACACAGGAATGCCTGCACACACAGTCATAATTTATACTTGCTGTATGTGAGAACTCTTCGTCACAGCTGTGATAGTGCATCCACACAGGACGCCTTATTGGCAAAGCCAAGTCCAAAAATAAGCTCTCGAATAAATGGCAGCTAGTTAGTGCGAGCGCGCGCGCACACACACACACACACACACACACACACACACACACACACACACACACACCCTTGGTAAACAGCCTCAAAGGTCTAATTTTCAGACTTCATTGATCCAGCCACAAACCAATCTTCTTAGCGAGGCTATACCAATATTGAGGCTCACATCAGATTTCTATTACCTGCTTAATTTCCACTGCAATTTCTCGCTTTTCTGTCAAAGGAATATTGTGATGCACACCTCCTGCACTCGACCGAAATTAGCCCCTGATTCAACAGCAGCATTCATTTTCCAATTTTAGCAAATGAGATGCAGAGCCGAGTTTCCTGTTTAGAAACACTTCAGGCTGTGTGCAAAGGCTGGAACTTTTCACCCCTTAGAAATAACAGCTTCATGAAAATAATGTAACTTTATTTATTATTTATTTTATGAATGTAGATTTGTACAGCATACTGACTTTGGGAGAAGCAATCATAGTGCTAAATTGGACCACATGAGTGATAACAAGCTGAAACAAAATCACTGCTTCAGTGTAGCTGCACATTGTGCACTCTCCCACCACAGACACCCACCCACAGACACACACACAACCACCCACCCACAAACACACACCCACCACAAACACACACACACCCACCCACAGACACACACCCACCACAAACACACCCCCCCACCCACAGACACACATCCACCACAAACACAAACACACACACACCCACAACCCCCCCGCCCCCCCACAAACACACACCCACCCACAAACACCCCCCCCACCCACAGACACACACCCACCCACAAACACACACCCCCCCACCCACAGACACACACCCACCACAAACACCCCCCCCCAAACACCCCCCCCCACAGACACACACCCACCCACAGACACACACAAACACACACACACCCCCAAACACCCCCCCCCCACCCACAGACACACACCCACCACAAACACACACACACCCACCCACAGACACACACCCACCACAAACACACCCCCCCACCCACAGACACACACCCACCCACAGACACACACCTGCCCACCCTTACTTTGGTGGTTCTTTGTCTCCCCTTGAGTCTTGAGTCTGGTTTTTCTTCCCTCCTCCAGTCTCAGATGAATTCAGCTGTGATTGCTCCCCTTCTGTTTCCTCTCTCCCTGATTATCCTCATGTACATACATGCAGTCATACCCAGCTCCTCAGGCTTTGTCATACTGTCTCTTTATCCTCCTTGTGCATTTCTTGCCTGTCCAGATGTTTCTTGGATTAGTCTTTTGGATTTTATGTGGGATGTATGCTACTTGCATTTGAACCTTTCAATAGCCTCAAACAGTTCAATTCAGGATATGCACACATGATACTAGCTGAAGCTGAAATCCTTATTTTTGTTCATTCTTTACTGAAGATAAGGCAGAAAATACCTGCTAAAGGAAAACTAGTGTACACAAAGTGTAAGGGTCAGGTGTTGGGCCTCTATGGGCCACCTGTACGGTGCTCCTTGGCACTGATTTTCCAGGTCTGTCTAGAACTCTACTGCAGGGATGGAGCAGCATTCTTATTATAAAGCTGGTTAGTGTTACTGGACAAGACCCCAGCTGAGCTTTCTGGCTGTTGCTGTTTGGAAACCTGACATGATGAATGAGGGCTTTTGTCCTGATCCTTGTGTTAAGTGAAGTTTTGGTTGTTACTCTCATATTCCTGATGTTTTCCTGTCTTTGCTTTAGTGCCTCCATCCTCGGGCTTTGCTTCATTTTCCTGTTTTACTTTGGACAAAGAATGGATGCATCCATAACTCCCTGAAGTACATTTTTACTACTTTTTTTGTCAGGATTTTAAAAAAAGTTATGAGAGATCTCAGCAGTGTTTGTGTGGGTGTCTGCTCTCTCAGTATGGTTTGTGCTGTAATCTCCAAAAAGCCGCGCATTTGAACATTTTTCCTGCGGTCAGGTTTTGTTTACAATCGAGCCGACTGGACCTAAATGCAGCTTGAAGTCGATAGCTGTGGTCACATCCAAATAAGAGCTTTACTGAACAGGTGCCAGTGAATTCCCCACTGTGATATCTCCCTCTGTGTCTCACACTGTCACCCGTGTCAGAGAGCGAAGAAGGAAATCGAGGAACGTTATGCATCATTGATACTCAACGGTTCATCAGGTATTCAAAGCCATACACATCTGTTTGCACACACACACACACACACACACACACACACACACACACACACACACACACACACACACACACACACACACACACACACACACACACACGCAGAAATGGAGGGACTCTGCTGAGAACGAGGAGCGCTCAGAACTAATCTAAAGGACTGAATCAGAATAAAAGGATGCGAACTGGGAATAAAAGGGACTGCGGGGAATAACGTTACAAAAGATCCTCCACATGAATAAAGAATGGAAAGCGTTGAACGCATGACAGAAGACCAGAGGAATATCGAAGACTTTGATGTCTGCTATGAAACGCTTCCTGCTGCTGCCGCCTCCTCGGGCTGTGTCTCGCTGATGTCTAATAAACGTGGCGTCTTTCTGGCATGAGCCAGCGAGCCCGAGATCAGCACAACACGTTTCTGAGTATGGACGGTGTTGGTGTCGTTTTACCGAGCCGGTGTTTGAGCGGGGTTAGTCACTGAGGCCTGAAATTTCATTACTCTAATTCCAGGAGTGGCAGCTCATGCATGAATGTGTATAAAAATATCCATTAACAGAAAGATTATGGATTTATCCATTATATACTAACATTCTCTAATCCCTTGATGATTAGCACAGCAGGTACAGGATAGATAATAACTTCCATTTTCTGTGCAGCATGCATTTGCACCTCTGAGTCTGAAAGCCTAAATATCTGGAGTCTATAAAGTGATTAGTTCCCCTTGCCGATTCTGTAATGTGTAATGATATTCTGCTCCTATCTTGACTTATCCTAGCAAACCCCCTACATATCCCTGTTATCTGAAGACGTGCCACAAAGCAGTGGGTAAATTACGGCTCGCTTTAAGTCAGTTTTCTTTCTGGGAAGCTGAAATTTCTGCTCACATTTGAAAGGATATTTTTCTTTCCATCGCTCTTTAACACGAGCTAAACATCCCTCCACTGAGGTTAAGCAGGGAAGTCTTAGTTTTTTCAGTACATGCACTCAGAGTGTAACGTGTTAACATCATATAAGGCATATGAATAATACAGCATCATTGTGCGTCCCAGAGGAGGGGAGTAGCTTTGGCCCACAGGCCTCACTTTGGGCACTGCTGACTGGGACTGAGGGCGCTCTGCTCTGCCAGAGGCTGAATGCATTTACCTGTCCCATCTGTGATCTGTCTGAGCCGAACTCGTGCTGGGAATGGGAAAACTTTTCAGAAAGCCTCTCGCTGCCGAGCCTAATTTTAGCAAAAGCAGCAGACTCAGAATTAAGCTTTTTATTGTGAGGAGAAAAAGCTCGAGACCCTTCACGGTGGCCTCGCCCGTCTCTTTTTCCTGCAGTAAAAAATAGATTTAAAAAGTAAGCCAGTAAGAGAGATAAAAAGGCACAACTCAGTTTCTTTATCAGCACCTGCTGATGATGCTTTTCCCCAATGGAGGGAATAATGCAAACACAGCTGTTTCAGCAGCTGACGCCGTGTTACGGAGTCTGACCCAGAAAGGAAGTTGGATGTTTCCAGCATCAAGGCGCCGGTCAAAGCTATTAACTTTGGTGACAATGGAGGCTCGGAGTGTCGGGAAACTCTCCTGGATGCCGAGCCTGCTGCGTAGAGGAGCGTAGCTCTGATTGCGTGAACCTCTTTACATAATACTGACAGTTAGATATGAATTTTTAATTTGTTCAAGCCACAGAGCAGCTCAAAGAGGAGGGAGTGGAAGTGCTCAGTCCCTCCCTCGCTTTTTAAACTGTTTTTCTGCGACCTCTGTTAAGAAGGCAGTGAGTGCAGCCTTTACTGCCCCTCACACTTCACCGCTCTAAATGTGCAGCAGGCCCAGAGCTGCTGACTGGCCTCAGCACAACTGCAAAGGCTAAAAACTGCCCCAGCAAATTATTGTTGAATAGTGATGTATTAGCCCTTCTCCTGGCATTTCATTCTAGATCTATGGTCTAATTAGCCGTCTTACTCTGATGGGGCTTCATTTATTTAAATGGCAGGCACCCACAGCTCAAAATAACTGATTTTTATATGCAGTCAGCTCAGTTCTACAGGTGCTCTGTTTGACAGACCAGCATATAAATATAATATAATCCCTGTGAACCGAACGCTCCGGCTGCTCTAAACGTCCCTTTGCATTTCTCTGCACGTGGTCCTGTATGATGTGTGGGTCACGTCAGGCACAGGGCGTGAGGTCCCGCCCACCTGCTGTGTGTGACAGGATGAACTGAGGAGCTGCACTGCGGCCCAGTATAAGACAAACAACAATTACATTTTATGTGATTCATGCAAAACTACCCAACTGAGTCCAAGTGATGAGAATATTCCTCCTTCAAAGTTTTAATGAACAATGGAGCAAACTGCTGTGTGAGATTTAAATCCATAACAGCTGAGCAGCTTCTGTTTCAGTTCTGTGACCTCGGCTCTGACTCGATGCTTCCAGCTTTAAGTGACCGAGAACACAAACAGACTAATTTGGAAACTCTGCTGAACTCAATCGAAGAAACTTCACACGGCGATAATGTGTCTGTTATTTTTCTGCTGCCCCCAAAGAAAGAAAACAGCAGCAAACATCCGTTCATGCGGCTTTAATAATAATGCTGCAAACAATGGCCAAATATTTGTGCTCCGAACTGAACACCACGCTAATGTATTTTCTTTCTGTTGTAAAGTGAATCACTCTCACACCTCTGTTACATACAGTAATGCAACTTTATGCAAGGGCTACTCTGTAAATCCCTCATTTACAGTGGTTTGCAAAAGTATTCATAGCCCTTGAACTTTTCCATATTTTGTCACATTACAACCACAAACATAAATATATTTCACTGGAATTTAATGTGAAAGACCAACACAAAGTGGGTACAATTGTGAAGTGGAAAGAAAATTATACATGATTCAAAACATTTTTTACAAATAAAAACTGAACAGTGCGGTGTGCAAAAGTATTGAGCCCCCCTGAGTCAGTACTTTGTGGAACCACCTTTTGCTGCAGTTACAGCTGCAGGTCTTTTAGGGTTTGTCTCCACCAGCTTTGAACATCTAGTGACTGAAATTTTTGCCCATTCTTCTTTGTAAAACAGCTCAAGCTCAGTCACATTAGATGGAGAGCGTTTGTGAACAGCAGTTTTCAGATTCTGGATTGGGTTTATGTCTGGACTTTGACTGGGCCGTTCTAACACATGAATATGTTTGGTTTAAACCGTTCCATTGTAGCCCTGCTTTATGTTTAGGGTCGCTGTCCTGCTGGAAGGTGAACCTCCGCCCCAGTCTCAAGTCTTTTGCAGACTCCAACAGGTTTTCCTTCCTGTATTTGGCTCCATCCATCTTCCCATCAACTCTGACCAACTTCCCTGTCCCTGCTGAAGAGAAGCAGCCCCAGAGCATGATGCTGCCACCACCATATTTGACAGTGGGGATGGTGTGTTCAGAGTGATGTGCAGTGTTAATTCTCTGCCACACATAGCGTTTTGCATTTTAGCCAAAAAGTTCAGTTTTGGTCTCCTCTGACCAAAGCACCTTGTTCCACATGTTTGCTGTGTCTCCAACATGGCTTCTGGCAAACTGCAAACAGGACTTTTTATGGTTTTCTTTTAACAATGGCTTTCTTCTTGCCACTCTTCCATAAAGACCACATTGGTGCCGTGCACCACTAATAGTTGTCCTGTGGACAGATTCCCCCACCTGAGCTGTGGATCTCTGCATTTGGTCCAGAGTCACCGTGGGCCTCTTGGCTGCATCTCTGATCAGTGCTCTCCTTGTTGGGCCTGTAGGTTTAGGTGGACGGCCTTGTCTTGGTAGGTTTACAGTTGTGCCATACTCTTTCTATTTCCAGATAATGGATTGAACAGTGCTCCGTGAGATGTTCAAAGCTTGGGAAATCTTTTTATAGCCTAAGCCTGCTTTAAACTTCTCCACAACCTTCTTCCTGACCTGTCTGCTGTGTTCTTTGGACTTCATGATGCTGTTTACTCCCCAATATTCTCTTAACCAACCTCTGAGGCTGTCACAGAGCAGCTGTATTTGTACTGAGATTAGATTACACACAGGTGGACTCTTTTTACTCATTAGCAGTCATCAGGCAACTTCTGAATGCAACTGGTACTTTTACACACCGCACTTTTCAGTTTTTTATTTGTAAAAAATGTTTTGAATCATGTATAATTTTCTTTTCACAATTGTAACCACTTTGTGTTGGTCTTTCACATTAAATTCCAGTGAAATATATTTATGTTTGTGGTTGTAATGTGAGAAAATATGGAAAAGTTCAAGGGGTATGAATACTTTTACAAGCCACTGTAAAGACTACAGACGACTCCAATTATCTGCTCCTCACAGCCTCCCTGAGGACAGCGTTCATCAGCACATTTGAAAAGATGAGAGCAGAATGGAAACCCACTGACCTGAGGTGTCAGACCATGACACAGGTACATGATGGGGACGTTGTCAGTGTCAGGACCCTGATCCAGACACAGGTCGTCTCTCAGGCTGTTCTTCAGCTGAAACACAGACACTGAAGGTCAGAAAAAGCACGTTTTACATCATATTCAGACTACACACACACACACAGACGCACACACACACACACACACAGACGAAAAAACACACAGACGCACACACACACACAGACGCACACACACAGACGCGCACACACAAAGGTAAAAACTCTTTTTGGTAAATTTCTTTACAAAAGTCATTAAGCCTCCATAAAAAAACACATTTTAATGTTTTTAATATTTAATTTTTCTAATATAAATGATAAAGGACTGCCTCCCCCCATGAAAGTGCTCCTGGGTCAGTTTTGATCCTTTGACCTTTGACCTTTTGGAAAAGGAGCGACTGCATGTAAGAGAGCTGCAATTCCTTAACCCTTCATTTTAATGGGATGTTAATACCCTCAAATTAAACGTGAGAGCCGGCACTTTAAATCCATTATAAATGTAACTTGAAAATGTTTTGGTAGACAGCTAACACAGCAGAACTGTCTCCAAGTATACGCCGCTCAAACACACATCAGACCTCAGAGGGAAAATCAAATCCTGCTGGGTCTCTGCTCGTATGGACGGGTCGCCTGTTAGGAGCGAATGGATCACATCGTATAGCGAGAATGATCAACCTGCAGTCCTATACTGTTCCTATACTGTTACCAGCTCCATAACACATAATTACAGGTCTCAGTAGATATTAATGGGTGCATATGAGCCTCAGTGACTTTATCAATTCAAAAGCAAAAGTATGAACCAGGAATAAGAAATGCTAAAATTATAATAAACATAAACCACTGAGAATACGGTTTCTTTCTCTTATTGGCATTTTTATGGTAAGCATAGATTTATGGCACACATATGACATCAGTCTGAATATCCTAGGTGACATCTTTCTCAATTCATCGCGTTCACAAGATTTTGACCTTTTTTCTTTTTTTTTCCATTTTTGGCCACAGCAGCTTTTCGTGACAGTGGAGAGAGACAGGAAATGGGGGAAAGATCCAGGGGAAGACACGCGGGCAAATCGGCGCCGGGACGCGACGCGAACCCGCGCCGCCCGCACCGCAACGCGGCGTGTGCATGTGGTTGCCAGCTTAACCACTAAGCCACCCAGGCGCCCACAAGATTTTGACCTTTACCTTGAGGTCAGGGTCACTGAGACTTGAACTTGTGTAAGATTGTTAGTAGGTGCATCTATAGTATCAATTTGAACATCAGAGGTCTCATTGGCTGCCTGCCTGGTGGGGTGACCCCATCAGCCTTTTAGGCTGTAGGTTAGTTGCTGAAATTTAATTGCAGCAACTCAAAATGGTGCTCAGTACTTTGTGTGGCCCCCACGTGCTTGTATGCATGCCTGACAACACCGGGGCTCCTAATGAGACGATGGATGGTGTCCTGGAGGATCTGGGGGGACACAGACCTCTGCAGGTGAGGCAGCGGCACCCTGACTGCCATCAGGCATCAGGAGGAAGTCCTTGGACCCACTGTCAGACCCTACGCTACTCAGACTGTCCCGGAGTTCAGCAGTGCACCAGTCCAGATCTGGGAGGAGATCCTCCAGGACACCAGCCATCATCTCATGTGGGTTGTAACTGTATCGTGGTAATATACGGGAAAACCTTCTACAAATACACAGCAGGCTCTTTCCTTAAAATCAGCCTACCATTATCTTTATAACATCTGGTGATCCATCCATGAAAGTTTGCTGGATGGAAGACGCCTGGAATTCTATTTGTGATCACGACATTTAAGGAACATTAAAAATCAATAGTTCTCCTAATAAATTAACTTTGAATTTATAGTTTACAATTTCTATATACTGAAAATACTGAAGAAACAGGCTAAAAGAGTGGGGGGGGGGGGGGGGGGGTGTTGGTTCTTTCACCACAACCACAAAGATAAAACCTTTAAAAAAAGACGACGCAGTGTTTAAATATTTCTTGGATCCTGCATGTATCTGGTTTTCCTTATGGATACGTCATCTTCCATATTTCACATAAATCAAAGACGAGTGTCTCCTCCTCCCTCTGTATCTGGCTCTCTCTCTGTCTCTACATTATTAATTACTCCATTATGACAGAGCGGTGCACTGCATAGCTCTAGCTGCGTGGCTGAAGTGAAGACAAATGGAACCACTGCGGGCTAATTACTGCTTGCCAGGAGAGTTATGCAAACACTTTACACTAACCTTCACCTTTGTTGGCAGCTGCAGAGTCATATTTCAAACAGAAAGAGCATCTTTACTTTTTGGATCACAGGTTACTCCTTCAGCTTGGCTACATTCCACTAAAGATTAGCAACTAATTGTGCAAAATATGCAAGAATATTACTGGAAAATCAATCCTTCAGGTTGTCCTTGCTCCTTCGGCATTTAGAAGGGAAGTACATGAAGGTGTGTATTTGCTGCCTACTCTGCTTCATGCCTGGTTTTTGGAGCTTAGCAACTAACATAATGAGTACAATTATAAACAGGAGCATCGGTGAGCGGCTGCTAACGCTCGGCTGTTTAGGATTTGTAACAGGGAGGGGGCGTTGGGGGGGCTACAGTAAAATCAGTGAACGACTGTGTGACGTTTGATGGGTCTGGCTTGAACAGTGATGTGGTGTGAATTTGATCATCCATCATTCTTGAGTTATCGCATTCACACTATTTTCAGAAAATTTGACCTCTGACCTTTACTTATAATAAAGAAAAGAATCAATCACACAAACATGCACAGAAAAACTATTTTGCACAGTCCATTTTCCCTTTCTGCAGCAGGGTGAGGTCAGGGCAGGGTCAGCACCTGTGATGACTGCGACGTCAGAGGGTTGAGTCTATCTGAATCCAGTAGAAGAGCTAACACAGCACAGAGGAAGCTAACAGGGATTTCAGATTGCTACACTAACCGCTGTTCTTTGAATGCTTGCAGCAGTTTTTGACTTGACCGCAAACAGTTTTAAAGTGAGCTGACGTGACGGGAAAGCTCAGATGACGAAGCTTCTTCAGCAGCGATTACTCTGGTCAGTCCTGCTCTGTGTGAAGTGTGTCGCTCGGGGTGCAGTTGGTATCCTGTAATGTAAAGTCTGTATGAACCTATGTGGTCAGAAAAAAATCACCAGCCAAGCAGCCGCCCGTTCAGAGCCATGCAGTCAGACACTGAGACTGGAGGCGCTGCTCAGGCTCATGTCAGGAAGCTGTTAACACACTTGTGTATCAAAGTGTTGGTGTTAACCTAGTGTGTGTGAAGGTGGACTCACAATGAAAGGGTCATAAACAACTGCAGTAAAGATTCGTACTGAGACTCACTCAACTAAACTAGATGAATAATCAGACTATAAAGCCAGAACAAACAGACTCAAGAACAGTTTCTTCGCCAGAGCAATCACCACCCTGAACTCACACACTCACCCACTGTAACTGTGCAATATTATATTATTCATACTGAACAATATCTGACATTCCTATATTGTGTAATATCCAGTATTCATTCACTAGTGCAATATTCATTCACCAAGTGCAATATTCATCATCTTCATTATTATATGTATACACATATTTACTTTTCTTACAATGTACAGATGCACCAATGTATGTATATATTTTTATACATTCTATTTTTTGTATATTTTACACATTGTTTATTTCTGTATATCTCTTGATTATATCGATCATACGAGATAATATTTTTATAATATTTTTATTTTAGAGAGTTTGATTTTCTGTTACATGGCACTGAACAGGAGTGGCCCTCCAATCTCATTGTACATCCTGTATAATGACAATAAAGGCATTCTATTCTATTCTATTTTATAACTGATTACCAATAAACACCCGTTCAGTAAATCTATATTCTTCTGTAATATTCTTATTTGTTACATTTTATTTTTCAAAGCTGGAACAGCCAGTTCCAGTCTCTTCCTCACAGTGAGGAATACAGTGCATTAATTCCACACCTGTAATCAATATTAGCCGATCCCTAAAACCAATGCACTGGAATATCATAGTTGGAAAAAGCTGGATCCAAAGTGTGACCACCAAATTATTTAAAAGAAAAAAATCAGCCTTGTTCATACAGTGATGCTTTCCCTCTGCAGTGGTTCATGTTGGATCATGAAAACTGAACGTTTGGAGGTAGAAGAATGATGCAGCCTAAACTTTAACCCTTTACCTTCCTTATGTATCAGCCCATCCACTCTTTTACTCCAATGTCTTTTAACGAGGAAGATGAAAGCACGATTTTAAGTTCTACTTAATACTTCACAAATGAGTTCAACACAAAGTTTCTGCAGGTGAAGAGTTGTTCATGTACAGATAATAAAAATCCCTCAGGCTGTGACATGAAGTCACACGAGTCATTGAAAGAATCCATGCTTGCTCTGACTGATGCACTGACACATGCATTACTCAGCACAGCTGATTGGCTGGCCTAGTTTCCCTCTTACTCGTAACACCAGCAGGCTGCAGAGACAGCAGGGAGAAGAAGTGAGGAAAAAGATGGTTTTTAAAAAGCTGTCATGGATGGGCTGTGTGGCAGGCAGGAAGGAGGACCCCAACGCAGGATACGCCAGACAGAGGTAAAAAATAAACTCAGCTTTATTTGACAGAGCTAACAAAAGGCAGGACAGGGCAGGAAAAATGTGGAAAAATGTATTTATTATTGTTCTCCTCCTTTATGTGTCCAGTTCCCTGTTACATTTCACCTTCTGCCCCTGTTTTTATAGCTGCCTTCTGTCAGTATTATTTATTTTTTGGCTTCTCTTCCATGTTGCAGGTTAGTTTTCTCACGTGTCCTGGTATCTTGCTGTGTTTCTACCTCCTGCCCCCCCCCCCCCCGTTTTCTGTTCTCTGTGTATTTATCGTCTTATTTATCCTCCTCAAAAAATTAACAAGATGGCAGCAAAAATGCAAACATTCAGGTTTCCAAATCTCATTTTTAGAACATTCACCAAGTCCAAAACCAGTGGGTGGTGTCAACATGGCCATCTTTTATATACAGTCTATAGTTTTACCTTCAGGATAAAAGTGATCAAAGTAGAGAAAAGCAGCCAATTAGGTTACAGCTTCACTGATTTACCAAATAGAAGATTACTGTTATTGTTGAACAGTATGGTAATTTATCAGGCCTCTGGATGCTCTGTGTGTGTGTGCATGTGTGTGTCTGTGTGCACATGTCTCTAAATTTTCTGCTGCACATTTCACATTCTACCTATTTTCTTATGTAAAGTAACTGTAGAGGAAACCTTTGGTGCCTCTGCAGTGTCTGAATGTGTGTGTGTCCACACATTCAGACACTGAATGTGTGGACACACACACATTTTCTGAATGTGTGGACACACACATTCAGAAAAGCTGCCTCACTTCGAGCTGATGAGCTGTGTTCATCTTTCTGAATCTCACAATCTGTTTTTTGACAGTAAGTAAATATTCAGTGGAAGCCGTCCTCAGTGACCTTTAAGGTGATGTGAATGGAAGTGTGTGTGTGTGTGTGTGTGTGTGTGTGTTCAGGCTCTGCTCCAGCTTTATTTATCATTAACAGCAAAAATACAAGCATTACTTTTCAAAGTGGGCTGAAAAGGCTCCCTGGGTCCCAGAGGTGAAATATTTGGCGTTCCTGATGAATGACAGAATCAAACCTTCATTTCGAACTGTTTTCTCCTGCGTTTGCAGCACAGCGGCCTCGTCCAGCCTGCAGTAGCTGCCACTGAGCGAGGTCACAGATTAGATCCGTGCTTCAGTTTACTTATTGTAACCCGGCACCTCTGTGCCCCCTCTGCAGTCACATCGTGGCCCGGGGGGGTTTCAGCCTCGTTCTTCATCCATTATTGAAGGCCGAGTGCAGCTTTCTGTTTCACAATATTTCTGCTGCTTTCACACATATTACAGCACTGCAATAATTGGACATGTTATTGATCCCCTGAGGGAATTTCTTCTCCTTTTGCCCCATTTCACACAAGGTCAGAGGTCAGACTCAATCACACAGGTAGAGCACTGGACCTGGTGATGATTCAGTGTTTGGCTCAAGGGCAGTAAGGAATCAGGAGGGTTTGCTTAGTTTTTTAAAGGCTGACATCTTTTTCCATCCATCAAGCCAGGCTGCTCAAAGTGTTTCCACTTTGTGTTGCTTAAAAATATAATCCAGGTGGCATTACATCAGGGCCGCTTTACTCAAGTAAGCTAAGTTTAATGTACTTGTGCTTTATTTCAGTATTTCTGTGTTATGCTGCTCTGTGCTGCATACCATCCATTTTAGAACTTCAGTTAATTTAAAGCGGTCTGATATACAGTTCTGTCAGGAAAATGGGAAATAGGTGCAAACAGCACATGAGGCACAAACAGAGTTTGTATAATTCTAGTGAGCTTCAGTATCTGCTGTGACCTTCCTGCAGCTTCCTGTACTCCTTGGATATTTCTGCATTTTGTCCCCTTCCTCTGTCATGATGATCAGTAATGCTAAGGTCCGGGCTCTGGGAGGCCGATCCATGACTGATTGTGATCCCATAATTCATCAGTTTTGATAAGATCTCCAGCACCACTGGCTGAGATGCAGCCACAGAGCCTCCACCGTGTTTCACAGACGGCTCAGTGTTGGACTTCTCCTCCTCTCCGTGCACACTGATCCATCCCTCCATCAGACCTGCTGCCACTGATGTTCAGTGCAGTTCTTGTGTAATGTGGCAGACCTCAGCCTTTCCTCCCTGTTTCCCTTCCTTAATTAAGAATGGCTTCCTGACAGCCGCCCTTCACTGAGAGCATTTCTGATGAGGCTTCTGTGAACAGAAGATGGATCAGCTGAAGGTCCAGATGATCTCTCAGGTCCTGTCAGGTCTCTGCTGGATCCATGATTTTCACTGAGTTGTGCTTCAAATGTCTGTTTTTGAATGAATTTGACTTCATCACATACTAAATGAGTGCATGTGCTCCATGTTTTCCTGCAGCTCTTCCTTCATGCTAAATAAGAGATGAGCGTGTAAACAGACGGCTGTCACATCAGAACACATGTCGCGCTCTCTCCAACTGCAAAATATTGTTTTCTGGCAAACACGAAACCTTCCTATCTACATCTCTCACATATCACTGTGGCAACGCTTTCCCCTGACACGCTCAAAGCCGAGCCCCGCACGTGCTCAGTGGTGTTAACAAATAACTCCATCCAGCCCACATTGTGATTGAAGTGTTTATCGAACACCACCACGAGAGGTGACACGGAGGCTGCTTTCAGAGCTGCAGATTCGATCGCTGCTGCTAATGTCTCCCCCTCCACCCACACATCTACCAACACATCGCATCTTTCCTCCTCTGTTCAGAGAGTGAATAAAACTGAGAGCCGGCCTTTTAGACCACAGGCAGGAGCGCAAAAAATCTTTGCATCCAACTTGCAAAAGGTGCTTAAAGCTGTTTTTAAAGAATGGAAATAATAGCCCCTTCCCCCCCCTGAATGAGCTATTTGTTTGTACAGTAGTTTTAGGATACTTCAGAAGTACAAACGAATATTCACATGAAATTTCCTGGGCTGGAAAACACATTTAAGCTCTGCTACAAACCAGGTGTAACAGGAACGAGCAGCAGCAGCGTGGACACCTCATCTGTTCTCATTGAAGAAAACCTGACAAAGTGCATTCTGGGAAAACCTTAAATAGTCACGTCACTGTGAATAGTCACTGCTTTATGTTACCAGCATCATCTTCTGCCTGTCTCTATATGTTTTTTCTAATATAGGCATTTTTTTAACCCTTACAGGTGAAGTTTTCATTCCCTGAGAATCGGCTCCTGTTTGGCTCTTTTACATCACCCACTTCACGGTTCTCCAGGTTAAGACATAAACCCAGATTAGATCTTATATTACAATATGGTGAAAGTTTTTAAAACAACCTAGTCTTAAACAAAAGCTACAATCCAGTTTTAAAGGGTCAAAGGGCAACCAAGGCATTAAAGGGTTAATACGTGGAATCGGTCCCAGATGAGTGATGTTCTTCCTCTATCAGCGGGAGCAGTCGGAGTGGAGGGATAATTCTGCTTCCAACAGATTACTGTCATTTTTCAATTATGCAGAATCCTCCCACAGCCGTCAGCTGATGAGAGGAACAGACGCGCAGAAGTTAAGTGGTGGAAAAAAGTCCACCTTCTCCACACTTCACTGCTGTGATCTCAAGTGAGCAATGAAGCGCGTGTCAGATGGTGTGTGTGCAATTACAGAAAAGTTGAAGTTCTGCAGCTGGAAAGTTACAGGAAGTTTGGATGAAACTGTTTGGCTGTGGAGAACCGTTTATGGAATAACGTGCGTCTGATACGACTCCAACCGAGGGAGCGTTCATTCTGCTTCGGGTCAGGAAGTGCAGACATTTCTAAAAATAGTGACATAAGAATCAGGTCAAAATTAAAGCACTGTAGCATTTTACACTGCAGGTCGAGGTGACAGGCACATCTGTTAAGCGGGCTGTCGGGAAGCCGACAGCCCGCTGCGCTCCCGGCCGGAGGGGCGGAGACACTCACTGTGACGGAGCGCGACGTGAGGAGGGCGTTTAGACGTGTAAACACCAGGAAAGCGGCTGGACCAGACGGTATTAGTGGACGTGTCCTTAAGACCTGCGCTGACCAGCTGGCACCTGTGTTTACACTGATATTCAACCTCTCACTGAAACTGTGTGTGATTCCCACCTGCTTTAAAAAGTCCATCATAGTCCCAAAGAAACCACACCCCAGCAGCCCCAATGACTTCAGGCCCATAGCGCTCACCTCTGTGGTGATGAAGTGTTTTGAGAGACTCATCAAGACATTCATCACCTCCTCACTGCCCACCACCCTCGACCCACTACAGTTTGCATACCGGCCAGACAGATCCACAGATGACGCCATATCCTTCCTCCTCCACAAGACCCTTTCACACATAGACACTGGTAAGGGGAACTATGTGAGAGTGCTGTTTGTAGATTACAGCTCAGCATTCAACACCATAGTTCCCTCCAGGCTGGTCTCTAAGCTGCTGGACCTGGGCCTGGGCCCATCCCTGTGCAGGTGGGTTCACAGCTTCCTGACCAGCAGACCACAGGTGGTACGAGTGGGTCACCTCACCTCATCCTCCCTCATCCTCCCTCACCCTCAACACTGGATCCCCCCAAGGCTGTGTGCTCAGCCCTCTGCTGTACTCACTGTACACCCATGACTGCGAGGCCACGTCAGAGTCCAACGTCATCATCAAGTTTGCTGACGACACTGCTGTTGTGGGACTAATCTCTCACAATGAGGAGACAGCCTACAGGAGAGAGGTCTCCCGCCTGGAGAACTGGTGCCAGGAGAACCACCTCCTGCTCAACGTCAGCAAAACAAAGGAACTGATCGTGGACTTCAGCAGGAAGCAGCAGAGGGACTACCATCCACTTGTCATCAGTGGTGCTGAGGTGGAAAGAGTGGACACTTTCAAATACCTGGGAGTGACCATCTCACAGGACCTGTCCTGGACTCATCACATAAACATCACTGTGAAGAAGGCCAGACAGCGTCTCTACCTCCTCAGGCGGCTGAGAGACTTCAAGCTCCCACTCAAGGTGCTCAGGAACTTTTACACCTGCACCATCGAGAGCATCATGCGTGGGAGCATCACCACCTGGATGGGAAACTGCACCAAGCAGGACTTCATGGCCCTAAAAAGGGTGGTTCGTTCAGCTGAACGGACCATCAGAACCACCCTCCCCAACCTGCAGGACATTTACACCAAGCAGTGCAGGCTGAGGGCCATGAAGATCCTAAAACAGCCCAGCCACCCCGGACACTCTCTCTTCTCCCTGCTCCCATCAGGCCGGCGTTACCGCTGCCTGAGGGCTAAGACTGAAAGGTTGAAGAAGAGTTTTTACCCACAAGCCATCCGTCTGCTCAACTCTGAGCCCTAACTGGACCATTATTGCACAATGTAAATATTATAATTTATAAAAGTGTGTATAGTGTATAGTATATAGAGTATAGTGTGAATTACTTTTTTTTTTTTTTTTTTTTTTTTTTTTTTTTATTCTTCTTATTTATATGTGTGTGTATATATGGTTGCAGGTACAAAATACATTTCACTGTGCATTGTACTGTGTATAACTGTGCATGTGACAAATAAACACTATCTTATCTTATCTTAATCATTTTGTCACCACAGGGGCAGACCACATGGGGAGAAATCCCCCATCACTTCTACAAACTCACATCCAGGCCTCAGTCTTCATTTTCCACCAAAATATGGAACAAAGTATCAACAGCACTGAATGCAAATCCAAATCTTGTGATGATGCATAAGAAGGCAGGCAGAGAGAGGAGCAGGCAAAAGGAAAAGTCCCTGAAACAGCCCCAAGGTCAGACACGAGGAGCTCAATGAGGAACACACGGGAGAACAAGGAAAAAGAAGGAACAGTGGGAACATTAGAAAAGGGTAGGGAAGCTGTCAGTGTGAAAGATTTCAAAATGAAACAAGAAGTGACTAAAGTTAGGAGAGGGTGGGGCAGGAACAGTCAAATAGTTCCCAGGGAATACTGAGCAGGATTTTTGCTTATCCAGTTTAGGGTTGCACGGGAGCCTGAGCCAGGAACACCCTGAACAGGTCTACTGCAGGGCTGCCCATTTCATAAAGCGTTCACAGAATATGTAACGTTCTGATCGGAGCTTCTGCAGCAACCCACAGGAACTAATTAATTAGCAAAGCCTTAATTCTGGATATCAAATGAGGAGAGTAAAACGAGGGTCAATGAGAGGAACTCACCACTCCGTAAGCCACTGTGTCGCTGTAGGACCGCAGCTCGGGGTAGATGTTAGAGAGGAACCAGCTGAACGGTCGGCACCGGAGTCTCGACCGCAGGGCCTTCCTCTTAGAAACGTCCCCGATGTCGATTCCCGACTTCTGGGAAAGGAAGTAAACACAAACAGATCCAAGTTTTACATGCTGAGCATTTTAGGAACACTCAGGGACCTCGAGCTACACGATAGATGCAAAAAAGAACTTGAATTTTCTAATCTTCGATAAAAGGAAAAAACAAGAGCAGAATTCAGGCCTCAGGTCCTTTGAGCACTGCTGCATACTTAGAATGGCAACGCAAGAGTCTGAAATAATAAGTGAGCAGCGGTGCAGACAGGAATGTTTAAAGAGCAGCCACAGAGTCGCTGAGTGAAGAAAAGAAGGCGTTTTAGCCTCCTGTGGAAACAGAAACACAATCACACAGATGTTAAAGGACAATCTACACAAACAGGATGTGAAATGCACCTGAAGGAAGGCTTTCAGGTGCATTTCCTGCCATCTTTGGCTGACTGACATAAATAGGTGGGAAAAAAGGAAGAATGAATCTCATGATTTATTAATTTAAAAAACAAACAGGTTGCGTCTTCAAAGTTTGAGCATCACTGTGCTAAATCACTGTGTTCGTGCTGGGCTCCAGGAAACCGTGGACAGAATTAATCAACATACTTATGAATAATGAAAATAACTATCAACTGAAGGGCTGCTTTAGATAAGGTGTGTGTAAGCACTCAGGTATGATGCACATTTCTCATCAAGTCTGAGTAGACGTGGCAGATAGAGAAAAAATGACACTGTAAAAGCTGAACTAATGGAAGGAGCAGATACGGAGGAGGAGACATAAAATATTATGAAGCTGTACAAAAAGACCTGAACCTGCAGAATTATATACGACATAGTTCCTTAGTGAAGCCCGAGGACACAGATAAAGCCAGAAACAGACTGAAAACTCGGTCATGTTGTAATATGTAGCATAATGTGTGTACATATCTTTGATATTACGAGTCTCTTCCTGCAAAGGGATCAATATCAGGGAATTATTTGGAAAATTTCATGTTCCCAGGAAAATGATGAGCGTTTGGTGAGATTTTGATCCGGATAGTTCAGCTGAACCTGGTAATTAAAGCCGCTGTAGGTCAGTTCACAGCATAAACATAAATGACTTGTTTGAGGTGTTGAGGAAGTGCCAAAAACAGCAGTTCCTCTAATGACCACTTGAGGCTGCCTCGGGTTCCACGTCATGGCATTAAAAAGCCTTCTGACAGCCTCACACAGAAACATGGTTCTGGTCCATTTTTATAGCAACTGTATGGGGGAGGATTTTTTTAAGGCTTGGCATTGGTAGAGAAGTTTTCATGGGCGGAGCCCACATACTCAACTCTGCTGCCCAACCCACAGATGGATTTTCCTAACAAACGTGGCTCCATTCAAGGGGAATAAACAGTCTTTCCAACAGATTTATTAGCAGGAAGCATCGTTACAACAAAGAAAAAATCGCCCAAACACAAACGTCCTGACTTTCTGTGCTGAGATTTTTATTACCTGGTAACTTAGCGCTCAACTCTTTTGCCCAAATATGGTCAAAAAACAAATATGGTGCCAACTAACATGCTGAGTTTTCAAAACCTGGAGTGCAAAAACCAATGGAGCCTATCACCATCTTTTATATACAGTCTATGGTTGTTCTCACACTCCCACGATGCTTTGCAGGTGCATTTGCATTAATGTGCCACTGATTTTCTATGTGACCTCCTCTGGATCAGCGTTTCTGGCTGTTTATGGCGGCTGTTTAACTGCAGAGACACTAATGTAGATATTAAAATACAGAAAGGACAGAAAAACTGCAACTCTGCCTCTGAGCACAAACAAGCACGCACACACACGCACGCGCACACGCACACGCACACACGGTGTGTTTACCTGCAGCGGGACGTTCCAGGCCATGTAGACATGACTCTTGTACTGGTCCATCCAGACCTCCGCCACCCTCAGAGCATTGCGACGCACGTGTGCCGTCAGGTTCTCTGTGTAGGGTTTATGGGCGCGCTCGATGTGAGCTATCCGAGAGCAGGGGAGGACCTCCACACTGCCGCCACACTGCCACACCTTTGTGAGACACACACACATGAATTCACACATGTGTAGGATGTGGGGACTGCAAAATAGGTAGAGATATTTTCAGGACCTGCAGGTTACTGCCAGTAAAACCTGTATCCTCTGAACAGGAGATTAAAACCTTGCTGCAACTGAGCCTGGCTGATGGAATTAGCATGAATAGAAGGTACCACAGAAACACACTGATGATGCCGACCCAGATGCTGCTATTTTTACCATTCTGCACTTTCCTGACAGTGGAAACGGCTGAATATGTCCACACAGGACGGGCTAGTCCAAGAAACACGTAACGAATGTTCGATTTCATGAATGCAACATAACAGTGTTTTTAGGAATTCTAAGTTTTGTGTATCAGGAGATAATAAATAAAACCATCAGGTCCTCAGCAGGTTCTAAAATGAGGTAAATAACAACACATAAGGTATTACAGCATAATCATTATTCATTTAACAAAAATTAAGTACAGCCTTACTGCTTCCATAGGAATTAAGAGGATGCTGATCACTGCAAACTACGCAAGAGCTCGAACTGACTCTACAGCTAACATCTTAAAGCTTAAAGTTCATGACAGTATAATTAAAAACAGAATGAACAAGTATGGCGTGCTTGGAAGGACTGCAGGAGAAAGCCTCGTTTCTGAAAAGAACAAACCACAAGACCTCTACAACAAAGTCCTTTGGACAGACGAGACCAAGGCACGGACCAAACAGCAGATCAGCACCAACACCTCAGACCGGCTGTCAGCACGGTGGAGGAGGGCTGAGGATTTGGGTTTGTGCACCCTGCAGTCGCTGAGTCGACCATGAACTCCTCTGAATACCAAAGTAGTCCAGAGTCAAACCTGAGGCCGTCTGTCCCACAGCCAAACTCAACGTGCTACAACAGAGCGGCTGAAAAAGAAAAGCATCGAGGAGCTGCAATGACCCCGTCAGAGTCCAGACCTCAGCCTGACTGAGCTGAAGCTACGCTGTGAAGCAGAGTGGGTCAAACAGTTGTTGCTGATGAAGGTGATTCCACAAGCTGATTAATCACTTAGTTTTTCACACACTGCTGTTGCTTTTGTTAAATAAATAATGACAGTGTGATGTGTCATTATTCATCTGAGGTTTTATTTAAATCATTTTAAGACCTTGT
The DNA here is from genome assembly GCF_007364275.1 of Archocentrus centrarchus. Classification (NCBI taxonomy): domain Eukaryota; kingdom Metazoa; phylum Chordata; class Actinopteri; order Cichliformes; family Cichlidae; genus Archocentrus; species Archocentrus centrarchus. The sequence goes on along the minus strand of NC_044351.1, from coordinate 35,346,843 downwards.
GAGAACTAGATTATTTTTATTATGCTCTGATAAAAATGAAAGAGGGTGCACTTTTTTCTAACACAACTGTAAATGCACAGTGTTACAGTGATGGCTGCTCATATTAAACAGTTTCAGATACTGAGGTCAGCATATGTAAAGTAATCCCCGTGAGCCAAAAGCTCAGACTTCACACTGCTGTAAACAGCTGGGCTCTGTATGATGTCACAGAGAGGCCAGCTCAGAAGCTCCACCTACTTGCTATTCAAACTTTTTGGGACAGCCAATCAGAAGAAAGCAGCCTGAAAGTGAGCTGAAAGCTCGTTTTGGTAGCTATCAGGCAGGTATACAGTATGCTGTGTATCATTCAGAATCCAAAAGAGAAAAAACCCGGTGTCAGAAAAAGGCCTTAATGATAGGCCGCCTTTAAAGGCTAACCCTACTAGCCTGCTACACAGAGCCACCACAGGCTGAAAGGTTCAAAATGTTACCGAAGCTGGGAGAAGGACTGCTTTCTCCTTTTACCCTTCAACTGATCTGAGACTTTACCCACGTTCACCTTTTACCTGTGAACTGCTTACAGTAGTTAAACTGTGGCTGCCAATGCTAAAGGTACTAGTGTTTGAGCCCACAGTTACATACAGCCATGCTTACGATTCTTCCCTCCAGGTCTCATGGACCAGGGGTCAGTAGGACCCCGAGGACGTCAAGACCAACTCTGCTGGCATTTCTGCTACTTTCATCATGCTTCCGTCACCTTTGACCTTTGCTTATAGAGGTAACATATCAGCTAGGATTCAAAATACTTTCACTTCTATTACTGTTGATATTTCACCTCATTACGTTTCACCTGGCAGGTAAAGATTAATTTAGCATTTAGCTTTCAGTTCTTTGAGCTCATTAGCTCGAAATTTCATTCATGGTCTCTTCAGCTTTGCAGGAGCATAAAGGAAGTGACGAGCAGACGTAGACTCGTCCAGCGACTTTGAGCGATAACGAGCAAAAAAATGTGCTTGTGATGTGAAGTGGGCGGGTCCTAAATGATCTTTACTCTCATGCAATTCAATGAGAGCAAAGGATCCTGTTGATTGATGTGGGCGGGGACAGTAAATACATTACTGTGTTACCTAGGCCAGTGGTCCCCAACCTTTTTTGAGCCGCGGACCGGTTTAGTGTTAGAAAATATTTCCACGGACCGGCTTTTAAGGTGTGGCGAATAAATACGTCAAAATAAATGATACGACCATAACCAAGTGTGATATTTTCTACGTATAATAATAAAAAACGGGAATCCACTTTGTATTCGTATGCAACTCTATCAGCAGCGTTCTCGTAACATCCCGCCTCAACATGAATAACAGGCTCTCTGCCCACAGCGCTCCCTGGTCAGCTGTTAGAGCCATGGTAAAACATGCCTTCAAAAAAAGATACACCGCAAAAACAAATACAGTAGAAATCACCTCAGTCGGATTCAAATGGCCCAGTTTGGGGTCTATTATCGAATTTCGCTGCAATGGCTTCTGCTTCATCTATGAATTTGCTTCTGCAAATTTTATAATCTGAAATTTTACTCGTAAGTGCAAGTTTGTAGCTTACACTTGCCACGATTGTCCCCGGTGAAATGAACTGATATAAACACTAAAACAATTTCCAGGCGTTGTTAGTGTGTGTGTAGTTGTGCACGAACGAGCCGATGCATGGAAGTGGGCGGACAGGAGCTGAGGAGCTAAACTCATCCAGTTTATGCGATCACATTTAACTGGAAATTTATTACAATGGGACCAGATTTTTCATCCGAGGTAGGTGAATATCCGACGGATTTATGTGATGATTTTATTGGAATTAATGTTAGGAAAAATCAGGACCTGCAGATGCCATCCAACTAGAGCGAAAACCCGATTTGTGCGACTTCGACTTAGGGGATTTTTACTGTATAAAGCGCATGAAAAATACAACTCACCATAACACTGAATCAGTGTAAGCCCCCTGAGCTTGTTTCTCTGATACTCATTTTTGCTGGCTTCTGGTTTGACTGGGTTCGGCCGATTTCACATGGAGCGTGGCTGCAGAGCCGCGGTGTCAAGCGCTGGAGAGTCAGTTTGATGGCTGGGTCTACCTCACTGCTATCCTCGGTGTTGATAAATAAAAATGGTAAATGGACTAGTTCTTACATAGCGCTTTTCTACTCTTGTTGAGCACCCAAAAATTTAAAGAAGCGTTATGTAGGTCAACCAACCGATTTCGTTAGACAGGCCTGAAGCTTCTGGGTTTAATTTTAGCGGTGACGTATCATGTGAGCAGAAACGTCTTGACACGTCAAGAGGAAGTCATGGAGGGAAGTAACGGAGCGAATCCGCCCATTTTTCAAAATAAAATATAGTTTAGGCGCAGATAATAAGTAAAACGGAAATAATTTAAGTTATTTATTCTTTATGTGCGGCCCGGTACCAAATGTCCCACGGCCCGGTACCGGTCCACGGCCCGGGGGTTGGGGACCTCTGACCTAGGCAACTGAGCCTGTAGCGAGCTGCCAGTTTTAAAGTAACGTGTGACGAGCCGTCTGCTTTAATTATTTCAAATGTTTCAACTGCAAATTTCAGCAATTAGATGAAAAAACAATCCAGAAATATCCGTGTTTTCACTACAGTGTTTGGTCAAAAGATTCCTCTGCCATTGTTTCCATGATAGCGCCGCTCAAAATTCTCCTGCAGGCACCTTCGGATTCCACAAACAAATGCTGGAGAATGCTGATTTGAATAGAAACCCTGTTCTCTCTATTCCAATCCTGCACTCGGTGCGTTTGTGTGCTAATCCCTCCTGCCGGCCCACCTCCTTCCCTCTATCCCACCAAAGCGAAGAGCTGCTGCAGAACAACAGCAGAAACTGTAGCACTGGCCTGACGCCCAGGCAGGGCCAAATTTGGAGATAATACATGCTTCTTTCAGAAATACCTCCACACTTTCTGTAGAGGATTTACAACATGGGGTTAGAGTATAAGGAGCCATTCTTCCAGTATAACAATCTACGTCTGAGCATGTGGCTGTGCAGAGTGAGATAGAGAATAATATCAGAAGAAAGGGGAAAGGAAGAAGGAGGGATTCAAAAAATCCATAAAACAAAGAAGGTGGGGGGTAAACAGAGGGGGATGAAGTGGGACGGCACAGAGTGAAATAAAGGGGAGAGAGATTCTGGTCTTTTCCAGAAGCCGCTTCTTTTCTCATCTTCTTTCATGGGTGAAAAAGGGGTCATGTGCCACATACGACCCAGCAAACATCACAGAGCATCATTACGACTTTGAGAAGCCGTTTATGCACATGTGCATCCGCTGTGTCGGAAGTCGTGTCTGGCTGATTTGTTTGGGTGTCACCCAGACAAACGCAGAGCATTTACATCCATAATTGTGTCTCCGCCCGTCTCCTTTGGTGAAAAGTGGAACAAATCTATCTGTCAGACTTGTGTTTTTAAAAGTTTTAATGAGAAAACGAGAAGCAAAAGGCAACAACAAATGAAGCTGTGAATTATAAATCACACTGAGTGAAGACGGCCACCCGTCGTGATGGAGCAAGAAAGACAATGAGTATTAAATATGCACAATATTACTCTGCCACAGTGCAGATGAGGTTTCTTGAAGCAATCTTTTTCACAGAAAGGAGCGTGCAGGCCAGAGATATGGAGAGCTTCTCAGAAACCGAGGAAGAAAAAATTCTGTGTTTGGTGTGAAGGTGGAAGCAGAACAAACTGGCTGTTTTCTGACTTAAACCTCGTGATGAATTAGTTAGATTAAGAGCAACGCTCCTGGGACATCTGTGCAGAACTGAATCTGTCAAAACATCACCGTTGATTTACATAATCATTGATCTGAAAAAGGGGCTTCTCCAGCGCTCTGTGCTGAAATATTGACTTTTCCTGTCATTCCTGATGTTTTTACAGCAAAGTGTGAAGGAAATGATGATGCACACGTTGGGGCGGGCGGGAGCTCCGTTTGCTGCCAGGTTCGGGCTTCGAACAGCCCTGTGGCACTGGAAGTGTTTGCCACAGAAATAAAATGTCAATATTCTGGCTGATGTTGGTGCTAACCTTTTGTTGCTCTTTCAGCAGCTCCAAGAACTCCAGATCCACACAAAATGCTCAACGGTGCCTTTGACGTGCCTCCCTCTGCAGAGGGTAACTGACTTGCAGCACTGTGTGTGACTCCTGACCCTCTTTCAGCGCATAGGCCAACAAGTAATTTGGGCAGAGCGGCGACAGCTGGCGGGAGCGTCCGATTTGGGTCAGGAAGACGTGGATTGGCAGCGGTCGTGGTGGCGACGGTGAGCTCTCCCCCCACAGAGAGACAGGCTGTCTGTGGCCTCGCTACTTCTGCTACACCGAATCAGCCACCCGACTCTCCTCTGTGCTAATGTCAACAGGTGTTCAATTTGTCTCTGCAGTGTGGGTTTATGCAGGGCAATTATCTGCTAAAAGAGCTCTATAATAGAGAATACCCTCTCTGCACGGTGCAGGAGCACTCGTGCTCTCTGCTCTGTGAGGAGCTAAGGAGAAAAGTATTATCAGACCTGGAGCAGCTGACTGGAGAGGTTTGACATTCATGCCTCATGTGGAGAAAGTCATATCCAAGTCGTCCACAATACAGCCGGTGACCCAGAGTCTGCAGGAACACATTTATATTCATGACATCATGTGATGTTCAGGTCAGAAAATTTACTAAGCATGACAAATTAGCCTGAAGCCACACTGTAAAAAATGTGTGTTGGACTGGAAAGTTATGATCTACCAACATCAGTTCTGTTTGGTAACGACCTGCACAATCCATCAGGCCCCACGAGGGAGCGAGTAAGCAACCTGTGAACAGAAGAGCAGCACGGATGTTCAGATCAAGAAGCAGCTGAAGGAGAAGCAGCACGTTCTGACCAAAGGGGAACTGATGGAGATGGTTTGGGACTGTGGAAGCTGGGGGGCGCTATTTCCTCGATAAATCTAAAACTCAGCTGATCCGTGCGATATGTAGAAGAAACCAAGCATTATTTACCAGATCAGATCCTGCATGAAAGGTGTTTATTAAAGCCAAAGGAAAGAATCTGATTCACATCCAGCTGTGAACAACAGTTTCTGAGAGAAATGAACGCGCTTCACATCTGAAAAAGGAAAAACTACATGAAAGCTGATGATGTTGCAGAGCTCTGTGTGTGCGCTGCTGAGCGAGGACACGCAGAAGCTTTTGTGCTCTCTGACGTGTTCATCATGAACCAGTGTGACCCTGAAACACGCCTGTGCTGATCTGAGACCAGCACACATAAACAGCATCTTCCCCCCTCCCTCAATGCTCCACGTTAAGCTCTGTTCTCGTGCATTAAAAAGCCGGATTGAGGAGCAGGAATACACGGAGCTCAGCTCGAAACATCAGGCTGAGGACACAGTGAACAGTTACAGACAGAGCTGGAGCTTAGGGCTTAGGCACCCCCTGAAGGTAACGATAACACAGGCTTTATAAACATCCAATCAAATCCCATAAGGCTGCATAAGGACCCGTGGCCACGCCCTTCACTCACAAAACTCACACTGGAGCTCTTCAGGAAATCCTTAAGGTGAAATATTTGGTATGAGGGCACTCGTCTTATTGGAGCTGAAGCTGAGCTAACTCAGCTCCAGCAGCCAGCATCATTCATCTGATTCCTTTCAGTGGAGTGTCACTCCATATGGAGTCACACTCACAGCAGTTTGAGTGCGCTCTGGATTATGGGGGGAGAGGCATATAATTACTGGGAATCATCCACCACTCTTGAGCAAAAGCAGGGAGCATCAGTCATCTTGTACACTGATATGTGGTCTGCTTGCTCAGCTCTGCAGCTCTATGACCTACAGTGAGTGATACCTTAGTACCTGATGGGGTGCTGGAAAGGAGCCGGGGCAGCAAAGCAGATCATTCACCGCAGGTCTGTGTTTGCATGTTGAGATGCAGATAAGATACTGAACCCCGAGTGCCCTTAAGATTGCACTGTAACGAGTCCAAACATGCAGAAGAAGATCACTCTGAAGGGGGGATTGGACAAGTTTAAATCTGCTGCTAGTGTGTCCCACCATTAAGCTGCAGTTCTTCTGCCTCAGGTTTGATCACTTGGCTCCAAGCATGCCTGCTTCATATTTTTACAGTTCACTGAAGGCTGCCAAGCTGTGCTTCTTTCACCGCAGCGTTTTAGAAGAATGGAACCAGGACGAGGTGGTATTTGACCAACTGGATGCAGTCAGGCAGAAGGTAATTGTTTGTAATTGTTTCATTTATTTATCTATTCTTTTCTTGACCCGGTGGATCAGATCGGCATCAGCCAGCCTGGCCTGATAATCAAACCTGTACGACAGGGTGCTGTAAATCACCAAGCCTGAGTCAACAGTTTCTTTTCTCCTGCATGCATTCAGCCTCAGCACAGTGGCATCCTCCTGGGACTGATTGGCAGCCTCAGGATGCAGAGCCCTGTGCCTCCAGAGAGCCGATTCGAGATAAATTCCCTTCTGGTAACTTAATGTTCTGATGTAGTTATGCTGCCTGAAAATGATATCAGATGTGTTGTTGCTTAAAATCTGCCAGAAAGGGCAGGAAAACTGGCACATATGAAAGTTACAGTCACCGTGATGTGATAAATGTAGCTGCACTCTATAAAAACACTTCATATGATCTTATATTAAGTTCCAGTTTTATTTAATAGCTGTTACATCATTACTAACCAGCTGAGTTTGAGTCAGACTGCATGAATAATGTGCCTCACTGATAAAGACCTCGCTCTGTCAAAGAAAGGTCGTTCTCTTTTCTCTGCGGCAGACATGCCGTCGTTTTAGCGTTTCACCGTGGACGGTGACAGCAGCTGACGGTGTTGTATAAGCGACCCACATTACAGTGTGTTTGTGTGTTACTGTATGGAGTGGAAAGTGCTGGCAGAGCTAACAGAGCCATTCCACTCTCTGCTAATCCCACTGACAGTCAAACAGCAGGGGGCGCTCACAAGACGGTCCTCAATCAAAAGGAGTGAATGGCTACAAGAAGTATTTACACCTGCTTCTAAAAAACCTGCTTTTAGTTTTCATGAACAAAGTATTAGTAATGTCTGAAATAAAAGGACACTTCTGTCCTTTTGCCCATACAGTGGCAGCCTTCTCCTGCTGCATGCTGATTGGTCGGTTAAAGATTTATGACGCCAGCCTCCCTCCGTGGCACCGTTTCTAACCTGCTGCTGTGAATGAAGCTGTAACCCTACTACATACAGGAGCTGTTTTTACTTTAATTGAAACCTATAACAACCTAAAAATTAACTGTAATGTTTCAGCCCCTTCTATTGAAAACAAAATGGTAAATGTTTATCCCATGAAATACATATTTTTAGGCTAAAGCTCCACATATTCCCATTTACTCAGGCCTATATTGTCAGGGACCCCCTGAAACTGGAGAAGGGGCGTTCTCAAACCATCTCACCCTGATTCCAAGCTCCACGTTTTCTCCACCATAAATTTCCATGCCCTCATCAAGCAGGCCAATCTCTTCAAAGTATTTCCTGTCGACCACAAAGCAGCCAATCAGAGCAGGGCTCCTAGAGCAGAGGAAAGAGAAGAGGTCAGAGAAAAAAAAGTCATGAAAACACTGCTTTGTTTTAAAGAGAATTCACTGTAATTAGGGCCTTTGAAAAATAATAATGCAAACTATTCTCATGTACCCATGCACACCATCCATGTCCTAACCCACAATTAGCTTCACACCGGGGCTAACTGTGGGCATCAAGGCCCCCGCAGATCTATTTTTCAAGTACTCTGCACATTTGCTGCTCTAAACACAGTCCCGAGTCTTCCAAGAAAAACCTCAGCAGTGCATTATACTCACAAATGATGCAGCTGTCAAAATGATGCCTTCACCTAACACAACTACTTCAGGACATTTTGTGGAAATTCATGCGGGAAAAATACACAAATCTTTCATCAACATCAAACTGAATCAACAGGGGTGAAAAATAACTCCTATTAGTATTCATGCTGTCAGTCCCACACATCTCTTCTTATCAATATGAAATACGGCAGCGCTGTAGAAACAGCTTGTTTGGGTGAATTTTGCCTCCCAGTGGAAACGCAGAGTGGCAAACAGCCAGAAACAAAAAAACGCCCCGCTGGCTCTGAACACATTCTTTCTATACAACATTCAGTTAAAGAGCACAATGCAACAATCCATACATCAGCTGCAGCCTGTTTTTATTTTACGACCTATAGAGTACGGGGCATCGTGAGCGATGGAGCCGACAAAATGCTTCATGTTGGGTTCGTTAAAACAAACAGACACAGTTTCCTCACTCCTTTAATGTCGTGCTATCAATCTGCAGTCATGCTAATTGTGAAGTGAGGGAGGGAACAGCAGAGCTGTGCTGGCCTTGGTGCAGCTCTGTATATACGCTCAGTAGACATAAAGCAGGGGTGGGCAATTCATTTTCCCAAGAAGCTACATGAGAAACTGGGGCTGTTTGCAGGGCTGCACCAATAAGCTGAACTCAGATCTGCTCAGTCTTCCTCCTGGTTTATAATACAGTGCAGAAACACCAATTTCAGTTCTGGGTTCAGTGTTTCTCTGGCTGTCTTTTGTCCTGTCTGTCTCTCCCCCCTCAGCAGATGACCCCCCCCCTCCCTGAGCCTGGTTCTGATGGAGGTTTCTTCCTGTTAAAGGGAGTTTTTCCTTCCTGCTGTCACCAAGTGCTGCTCATAGGGGGTCATTTCGACTGTTGGGTTTTCTCTGTATTATTGGAGGGTCTTTACCCACAATATAAAGAACCTTGAGGTGACTGTTTGTTGTGATTTGGCGCTATATAGATAAAATTCAGTCACTCTAAGTTGCGGCTGCCACAAAAGTCAAATATTATTTCCAGTCAGATTTGGACAGCAGGTGTAACGCCTGCCAGCTCCAGCCTATCAAAGCAGCAGTTACCTCGTGGAAAAAAATCCCTCCCTGTCGTGATCCCTTTCACTGAGTGCATCTCAAACTCTTTCATTATCCCACACACAAAGAAGAGGAACCGGGCTGGTTCTCATCCAGAGCCCCCTCTGCTTCGTTTTTGAACTGAAGCTCCAGATTTCCTGCAATGTTCCTGATCCGTCTTGTTACAGTTACCTACGTTCCCTTTAAGTCCATTCAGCAGGTTAATGTAGGATCCATTATTGTATTTATAAGTGAATTTCCTGTTGAACATTGTGTAACCATCCAAACACTGCCTCTCAAACTCTAACTCCTCTTCTTCTGTTAACCGGGAAAAATATAATGAATTGCAATACACATATTTACTTAAGAAACACTGATTTAACAAAACTGCTTTGAAAGTCATTAAGCTCTAACAAGTCTCTGAAGTGGTCCTCTGAACAAATCCAGCAGCAAATCACGCTCGAATAAAAGTACTTAAGAAGATGGAGAGATCAATAATTGGGGCAATTTATCTTCCTCCATTATAATATTGAGCAGGATACGTCCTCTCGTCTTTGTCCAAATCTATAAACACTGTATTATTGATTTACTTGCCATAAACCTCAACAAAGGCATATTATCCTGTCTGCACATCTTGGGCTCTGCCGTCATTACTGGGCTGTTTTTCTGCAGCTCTGGTGCGTCTAAGCAATCTTTCTCTGTTATATTGGCAACATTTTCCTGGCCACTGAAGACGTGGATCATTATTTCCATTCAGGGGTTTGTGCGACGACACGCTGTAAGGACATCAAACCAGCAGAAAAGCACCTGCTTCACATAACACTGTTTTTATGTGTTACACTTAATTTGCTTTGTAGCTGTAGCGGATTTCCCCGGGTTTTATACGGGTTACAATACTCACACTGCACTTAGCAGAATTTACATACATAATTATTCATGGGGATTAGTGTTCAAGAAATTATAATGTAAAAATAATGAGCTTAGTAAGTGATCTTATCAACCTGACTTCAATATGCTTCAAGTCAAATCATTAATAATTAATACGCTCTTGGACTCTTGGAAGACATTTCTTTTAAAAAAACGAAACCATTTCTCTTTTCCCATATTTTTTCATTATTATTTATTTTTTACCTGGAGCCCCGGCGCTCCTGTCCTGTTACCTGATAGGTGCTGTGTTGTTGCGTTGCGTCCACCAGGACTTTGGTGGGTTGAGGTATCTGCACCACAGCTCCCAGTCGAAGCCCTGAGCAGACAGAGGGTATTCCTCGATCTCAAAGGTGTCATACTTGATGTTGTCAAATGAAGGCGAGACCACCCGGGTGCGGTCCTCCTTTATTCGCTGTAAAATAGGCTCCGCCCTGCGGGATGACAGAGCACAGATAGAATCTGTCTCAAAAGACAAAAGCAGATTATTCCAGAGATTAGTATTATATTGCAGGCTGCAGGGTAAAGTATGAAGTATGAGCAGATCTGTGCTGAGCTCCACCCAATCACAAGTTGCCTGCAAATTCACCCACTGCACACCTCCCCTGTGGTGAGCTCACAGGCAGGAGGGTGCACTTCCTGAGGAGACAAAGACAAGCCCAAAAAAAAGTGCCTGCAACTCCCCCAGACGTGGAGAGGGTCTCTGAGTGCAAAGCATGCGCAGCCCCGGAGGAATCCGGCTGATTTTAAGTGTCGATGATCAGCGTGTCACATTAGTTCTCTGAGCTACTTCTTCATCGACGCATGAGCCGAGAGATCCACGGCTCATTACAGGCAGCTCGGTGGTGTAGTGGTTAGCGCTGTCGCCTCACAGCACGAAGGCCCTGGTTTGAATCCAGGCCTCTCCCTGTGTCTGTGTGGGCTCAGTCCAACAACATCAGGTTAATCTGTGATTGTGAGTTGGCCATAGGTGTGAATGTGAACATGAATGCTTGTCTGTCTCAGACCGGGGACCCCCCCCTGCAGAGCTGCTGTGTCCCTTTATTACAGTAACTGTGCTCCCGGAGGAGTGTTATAGTGTTCTTTCTAATATTGTGTACTTTTCTGGTAGGACTGTGTTGACTGAGCAGGAAAATGAGCTCCAGTTCTAACGAGCACTTTGATTTTTCCTATAAAGAGATTTTTAGTGAAGAAATTACATTTTGCTGCAGTAGATATTTATTTTACTCATTATTTACTTTCACTACTGGAAGAGAGCTGAAAAAGCTGGAACACTTTTGCTCTGGTTTGGAGTCTGTGTGTGCGCACATGTGTGCATGTGTGTGTGTGTGTGTGTGTGTGTGTGTGTGTGTGGAGAGAATAAATGTGCATATCCTGGATGTTGCGGTGTTTTGTGACATTTTGGAACAAATGGATGTTCGGATGTTCTGTTAGTTTGAATGTTCTGTTAGTTCGGATGTTCTGTTAGTTTGAATGTTCTGTTAGTTCGGATGTTCTGTTAGTTTGGTCATATCTTTGTTGATTATACTCCTTTCTGTCAGTGATCTTGTATAAATAGAGCCATCTCAGAGAGCGGTAACTAATCTAACAACCATCCAGGTCTGCTGAGAACGTTCTAGCTGCTCTAAATGTCCCAAAGGTTCAGAAAACACAGCAGTATAACTACATAAATCTGATCATGGTCCCCTTGAATCCTGTTTGAGCCTTTTAGCCTCTTTTAGCTCATTTCTTTGTCTGATTAAATGAATATAAAGCCTTTAATGGTCCCTCTTGTCTCTTATTGGTGTATTTGCTTTGTGTGTGTTATGTATTCTGCTCCGACCGGGCACAGTAATCAAGTAATTTCTTTCAGTTTCTTGTAGTTTAAAGCAGTGTTTCCGCAGGGACACCATTACCAAAATGCAAATGCAGAAGGAAAACAGAAAAGTCAAAAGCAGCCAGATCCTGGCAGAGAAAACAGACTAAATTATTCCTCTTGTCATGAATATTACTGACGCTGTCTGCTGTCAGTTGAAGATGATGCGAACTCTAGGATGTGGTTGGGTTTGTACTGTAACTGCAGAGAAACAGCAGATTCTTTAATCTCAATTAGAAACCTTAAAAAGGCAAAAAAGTATTGAATATCAAGAGAATGAGTTCATCTGGGCAAGAAGAAGGTAGAAAAAGAGGGAATGCATTAAAACATTCTGGGGTTTTGTCAGTCCAAGCTGTAGAGTTCAGTCCTGACCGGATCAGGAAGGTCAGCCCGGCAGAGAGCAGTGAGGATAGAGCTGAAAGGAGGCAGCAGAATCAGTGGGAGGAGTAGGGTGGTGTCTGGAATATGAAGTCCTTGAGAGATGTGAGTCCATTAGCCTTGTAAGCCGTTCCCTATTTGAGATTTGAATCAGGGAGGAAGTACAGGAAGCATTGGGGGCTTGCAGAGAGTCCAAAGAGTACGACTGGAGCAGGACTAAAAAACGAAGTCCTTGATCAACTAATCTGGAATTCAGTGGATGTTGAGCACAAGGCTGCAGGGCGGTGAAGGGATGATAGCCTTTTGCAAGTGGGACAGCCCTTTAAGATTCACGGGGGTGTGTGGGCAGCCTGGGCAGCGATCACACGGAGGGAAAGAGCACAACAGCAGACTGGAAGATGTTCAACTGCAGGTCACATCTGCAGACAAGCAGAGATGCTGGTTTTCTTTCTTCATTATGATTCAGCAGCCAGAGAAGTTTTCAGATAAAACAAAGATTTGACTTCTGTATTTTAGTCAGAAGAAGATTTCCATGTTGACAAATGTATATTTAGTGAAATAGACCTGAGGTGGATAGCATACCTATATAAGACAGCCAATAGGATGAGTAGGAAGCCATCATCTGATGTGGGCTGGGACTGACCTATAAAGCCTCGCCTAAACTAATGCTATTCTCCGTTTGTGGAAATTACAGGCATGTCTACTGTATTCCAACAACTGTGTTCGTTTTATGTTCCCATACAACGAAATACATTTTAATTACATAACGAGGACAGTGCTTTTTCTCCCCAGCAACAGGAAGCTGAAGCCCACATAACGAGACAGGCAGGATGGGGGAGGCAGCGTCCTGGAGATTAGGGTTTAGCTTCATAATGTTTTTCCTCTTCAGTTTGGTTTGTGCTGGATGTTTGGTCGGGTTTGGACACTAATTACAGGATGTTAGAAGCTTATAAATGTTTTCAGTTTCCTCGGTGACGAGTCCTTCCCCATCTAGTACGGCTGGATGCTCGAGAAGAAGCAACAGCAGGAAAACACCCCTGCTGCTGAAAGAAGGGTATCATTATTTCAGAGATATCTGTACTGATGATCTTGTTGCCTCTTTTCAGCAATTAAGACAGAAATTTAAGGTTCCAACCTTCCTTTGCTAAAATGAACTCTATAAAAACATGAGAGGAACCAACGACCCAGTGTTTGGAGGACCGCTCGTGTGGACGCCCGACAGCTCTGAATGTTAATGAGATCGTGTTGGAGGGGAACTGAAACTTCTCCCATTAACCTTGAGATTCTCTTTGTTTTACTTTACTAACTTTAATTTGATGTAACATTTCTAATAACTGAGGCCTGTTGCTTTTATTTATTTCTGTTTGCTGATGGGCATGTTTTGCATGCTCTGGCGGGCTGGATGTGGCCCGCGGGCCGCCTGTTGTAGATCGCTGCTTTAAGGACTCATGTTCCAGCGTATGAGCCGAGCCCCATCATGCAGCTTTGGATGGTCTCTTGAAAATGAAATCTTTTACTAAAGGAGCTGCATTTCCATTTTATAACCTCCTGCAATATTAGAATGGTCCATCTTCAAACTCGTTCAGGGTAAACTGGCAGGAAGAACTGAGGACTGAAATGACTGAAAATATCCTCAGTATCTCTTTAAATGCTGGGCATGCAGTACTCTGAGGCATCCACTGATTGCACTTCTCTCCCACTAGATTATATAAAATATTCGAAGGTAATGGCTCTGTGGAACATTTTATGCACAGGATTCACCCTTGTGCAGAAAATGTTGCTCAGTGACATCAGTTCTTTCAGTTTAGCAGAATGCAGGCGTGAGCTCAAAATGAAGGATTGGTATGAAGCTCGGGTCGTCTCCCTGTCCACACTGAAATATCCTGCCACACTCCCGGGAATATGGGACATCCCAAACTTTTGGCAGGAGGCTGAAGGAACCAGGAAATATCCAATCAGAGAAAAGCAGTCAAACAAAGACGATAACGCATCGTGTAAAACAGTCATTTTTAACCTTAATGTGAGAAAACACCTGTACCTTTTTCAAAAACTATTAAACAGCTTAAAAAAATCTTTTATTAGTTTTATCAAAATTGTAAAAGAATTTTGAAGCATCGTCAATATCAGCTTGGATTTCAGTGATCACTGTGTCACCAGTGCTGACGCCGTCCCAAAATGAGATAGAAAAAATTCCCCTGGAGGTTCCACTTCCTGTTCAGGATAAGCAGAAGAGGATGGATGGATGGATGGATTCTGAGGGTGCCTCTCTGTTATCTCACACAGGTCAGCACAGATCAACATGGGCAGTCAGGTAATGCTGTAAAGAGGCAGAACCTGATTGATCCTTTTGTGTGTTTCAAACATGATTGCAAAATAATAATATTGATCTGAAGAAGACAGGCTGAGTGGAACAGGGAAAATCAGAGCTTTGCTTCTTCAGGCTGTCATTTAAATGCAAACTACCACAGGCAGTTTGAAGAGGGAGAAAACAAACCTGGCACGCTGCCTCACAGTCATACATGTTTTATCAGTCCAGGCCCACAGATGTATACGATACCATCAGAGAGGGGGGGCGATTTCATCCTGCACTCTGATTGTTCTTACGTGGCAAACCTCAACTCTGGCTTCATTTTTTCAGTCACACACACACACACACACACAAACACACACACACACACACACACACACACACACACACACACACACACACACACACACACACACACACACACACACACACACACACACACACACACAGCCCACCCAGAAAACCCTGGAATCTTGATATGGGAGGAAATCTGGTATCCGCCTAATTAGTGAGACCTTCACATCAAAGAAAGGTAAAGGCTCGCGTGTTCACACAGCTGAATATTAAAACTCATCAGGTGCTCTGGAACACATTCACGTGGTGGAGATCTCCAGCTAGATCAATTTTAACCTCAGTGAACAGCAGTTAGTCAATATATCTACAAATTTATGGCAAAAAAAAATTTATATTTCAATATTTATTTTATTAGCTGGTCCTGGGTGAGGGTCCAGACAAAGAGCGGTTCAGAAGACCCTTATGAGTGAAAAAACAAGGGAACAGTTTACCCTGCCCGGGATAGGGTTACCGGGGCCCCACCCTGGAGCCAGGCCTGGGGAGGGAGCTCGAGGGAGAGCGTCTGGTGGCCAGGCATTAGCCCGTGGTGCTTGGCCGGGCGCAGCCCGAAGAGGTTACATGGGCCCGCCCTCCTGCAGGCCCACCACCCGCAGGAGGTGTCGTAGGGGTCGGGTGCAATGTGTGTCGGGCGGTGGCCGAGGGCGGAGGCCCTGGCGGACCGATCCCCGGCTATCGAAACTGGCTGTTGGGACATGGAATGTCACCTCTCTGGTGGGGAAGGAGCCTGAGCTAGTGCGTGAGGTTGAGAGATACCAGCTAGACATAGTTGGGCTCACCTCAACGCATGGCCTGGGCTCTGGAACCAGTCTCCTGGAGAAGGGCTGGACTCTGTTCCAGTCTGGAGTTGCCCTCGGTGAGAGGCGGCGAGCTGGGGTGGGTATTCTTGTATCCCCCCGGCTTGCTGCCTGTACGTCGGAGTTTTCACCGGTGGACGAGAGGGTAGTTTCCCTGCGCCTTCGGGCTGGGGAACGGGTCCTGACTGTTGTTTGCGCTTATGCGCCGAATGACAGTTCAGGGTACCCACCCTTTTTGGAGTTGCTGGGTGGGGTGCTGGAGAGTGCTCCATCTGGTGACTCCATAGTCTTGCTGGGAGACTTCAACGCTCACGTGGGCAATGACAGTGAGACCTGGAGGGGCGTGATTGGGAGGAACGGCCTGCCCGATCTGAACCCGAATGGTGTTTTGTTATTGGACTTCTGTGCAAACCACAGTTTGTCCATAACAAACACCGTGTTCGAACACAAGGATGTCCATAAGTGCACATGGCACCAGGACACCCTAGGTTGCAGGTCGATGATCGATTTTGTAATCGTATCATCAGATCTGCGGCCGTATGTTCTGGACACTCGGGTGAAGAGAGGAGCTGAGCTGTCAACTGATCACCACCTGGTGGTGAGTTGGATCAGGTGGCGGGGGAAGATGCTGGACAGACCTGGCACACCTAAACGTATTGTGAGGGTGCGCTGGGAACGCCTGGCAGAAGCCCCAGTCCGGGAGATCTTCAACTCCCACCTCCGGCAGAACTTCGACAGCATTCCGAGGGAGGCTGAGGACATTGAGTCCGAATGGACCATGTTCCGCACCTCCATTGTTGAGGCGGCTGCTCAGAGCTGTGGCTGCAAGGTGGTTGGTGCCTGTCGTGGTGGTAACCCCCGAACCAGATGGTGGTCACCGGAGGTGAAGGGAGCCATCAAGCTGAAGAAAGAGTCCTATCGGGCTTGGTTAGCCTGTGGGACTCCGGAGGCAGCTGACAGGTATCGACAGGCCAAGCGGAATGCAGCTCGGGTAGTGGCCAAAGCAAAAACTCGGGTGTGGGAGGAGTTCGGTGAGGCTATGGAAAAAGACTTTCGGACGGCATCGAAGCGATTCTGGCAAACCGTCAGGCGACTCAGGAGGAGAAAGCAGTGCTTCACTCACACTGTTTATAGTGCGGGGGGGGTGCTGCTGACTTCAACTGAGGCTATAGTCGGACGGTGGAAGGAATACTTCGAGGACCTTCTGAATCCCACTGACACGCCTTCTGTAGTGGAAGCAGAGTCTGGGGATGAGGGGGATGACTTGACCATCACTGGGGGTGAGGTCACTGAGGTAGTTAAACAACTCCTTGGTGGCAGAGCCCCTGGGGTGGATGAGATTCGCCCTGAGTTCCTGAAGGCTCTGGATGTTGTAGGGCTGTCTTGGTTGACACGCCTCTGCAACATCGCGTGGAAATCTGGGGCAGTGCCATTGGATTGGCAGACCGGGGTGGTGGTCCCCATCTTTAAGAAGGGAGACCGGAGGGTGTGCTCCAACTTTCGGGGGATCACACTCCTCAGCCTCCCCGGTAAGGTCTATGCCAGGGTGCTGGAAAGGAGGGTGCGTCCGTTAGTCGAACCTCGGATTCAGGAGGAACAATGCGGTTTTCGTCCTGGTCGTGGAACGCTGGACCAGCTCTTTATCCTCTCAAGGATATTCGAGTGTGCGTGGGAGTTTGCCCAACCAGTCTACATGTGCTTTGTGGACTTGGAGAAGGCATTCGACCGTGTTCCTCGGGGTGTTCTTTGGGAGGTTCTGCGGGAGTATGGGGTGTCTGGCCCATTGTTGCGGGCCATTCAGTCCTTGTACAACCACAGTGAGAGCTTGGTCCGTATAGCCGGTAATAAGTCGGATTTGTTTCCTGTGGGTGTTGGACTCCGTCAGGGCTGCCCTTTGTCACCGATTCTGTTCATAATTTTTATGGACAGAATTTCTAGGCGTAGCCAGGTGGCGGAAGGCTTCTTCCTTGGTGGCCTCAGAGTCTCATCTCTGCTTTTTGCAGATGATGCGGTTCTGTTGGCTTCATCACGGGGGGGCCTCCAGCTCGCAGTGGAACGGTTCGCAGCCGAGTGTGAAGCGGCTGGCATGAGAATCAGCACCTCTAAGTCTGAGGCCATGGTCCTCAGCCGGAAAAGGGTGGAGTGCCATCTCCGGCTCAGGAACGAGTTCTTGCCTCAAGTGGAGGAGTTTAAGTATCTCGGGGTCTTGTTCACGAGTGATGGGAGAAGGGAACGGGAGATCGACAGGCAGATCGGGGCTGCTTCTGCAGTGATGCGGACGCTGCACCGGTCCGTCGTGGTGAAGAGGGAGCTTAGCGTAAAAGCGAAGCTCTCGATTTACCGGTCGATCTACGTTCCTACCCTCACCTATGGTCACGAGCTTTGGGTAGTGACCGAAAGAATAAGATCGCGAATACAAGCGGCAGAAATGAGTTTCCTTCAAAGGGTGGCTGGCCTCTCCCTTAGAGATAAGGTGAGGAGTGCGGCCATCCGGGAGGGGCTCGGAGTAGAGCCGCTGCTCCTCCACATCGAAAGGAGCCAGTTGAGGTGGCTCGGGCATCTGATTAGGATGCCTCCTGGCCGCCTCCTGGGTGAGGTGTTCCGGGCATGTCCCACCGGGAGGAGGCCCCGTGGTAGACCCAGGACACGCTGGAGAGATTGTGTATCTCGGCTGGCCTGGGAACGCCTTGGGGTCCCTCCGGATGGGCTGGAGGAGGTGGCTGGGGAGAGGGAAGCTTGGGCTTCTCTGCTTAGGCTTCTGCCCCCGCGACCCGGCCCCGGATAAGCGGAAGAAAATGGATGGATGGATGGAATATTTATTAGCCAGGAGTACTTTGAATACTGCCAGACAGTTTTTTTAAGCCAGCACATAATTAGGCCTTTTTCCAGGTCCTTATGTTTAAAAGACATTAAGCCTGGTTCTGATGGAGGTTTCTTCCTGTTAAAGGGAGTTTTTCCTTCCCACTGTCACCAAGTGCTGCTCTCAGGGGGTCGTCTGGACTGTTGGGTTTTCTCTGTATTATTGGAGGGTCTTTATCTTACAATATAAAGCACTTTGAGGTGACTGTTTTTAAAATCTGATATTGGCTCATAGGTACACAGACATGTAATGGTTGGAACAGTCTTGGCCTCAGACTCTCCACCCTACAGTGAGATGAACGTCTCTGTTCTTGTTTGAGTGTAACCCAACGTTAGGGACATCACTCAAACTGTACATCAAAAAGAAGATCATCCCAAGAGAGTAGTGTGTATGTGTGTGTGTGTGTCCTAATTGGCTTACAGACTGCTGAGCTGAATGACCTGACACTCCTCTGATCAGGGAGATCAGGATGTGACAGCTGGTTTGCTTTCAGAGCTACATGTAATATTCCTCCTTTCATGTTCCTTAAAGCGATTTAACTCACCATCTGAGGGCATTAAGACTTCTTGTGGGGTAAAATTGTTGGCATAGCATTTGGAGTTAGTCATTGCTATTAACCAGCAGCATTTCTGAGCTCTTTTTGTCATCTTAAGACATCAAATGCCTCCGGAAAAAAGTGCCGAGAACACAGCTGGAGATTTGGAAGTTCTCTTCATCCACATCCTTTGAAAATTTTTATCAAAACAAAAATAGCTACAAAGTTGTCATGCTTTTTAATTACATTTGGAAAAGATCATTTAGATTTATCCTCCCATACATACATACATAATTTTCTAATTGCTACAGAATTAAATTGCAGAATTAAGGATTCTGAGACACCTCTAGGCCAAATGAGATGTCTGTGATGTATAGTGACCATCTGAGGTTTGGCTATCTGACCAGCACCCCCCCCCCCCCCCCCCCCCCCCCGTGGTGTGCTGGTCAGATGGCCAAACCTCCTCAGCTCGCTCCTCTCGGTGTGGAGGAGCAGTGGCACGTCTCTAAGGCTGAGCTCAGTCACCGTACGGAGGAAACTCATCTCGGCCACCTGCTTTCGGTCATTACTGAGAGGTGATGGTGATAGGCGAGGGCTGAAACACAGATTAACGGCTAAATCAGAAGCTTTGCCTTTGCTCAACTCTCTCTCTACACCCTAACAGTCTGATACAAAGCCCACATCATGAGGTAATCCTTCGCTTGCAGCAGCGGCTCTCCCCCAGCCCAGAGGGAGTCATTCATTGTTTATCCGCCTGTAACAAATAATAACTGCATATAATGGAAATGCAGTCTGGAAATGTGAAAAATCCCCTCAAAAAAACTCCTCCACTTTGTTCTCACCAATAATTTTCCCCTTATAGACAAAAGTGATGCTTTCAGTAAACCTAAACTTCAACATTATAACATGTCCTCATACAGCACATTCACTCATATATGTCACAATCTCAGAGATCTAGAATATAAACCATTGATAAACTTTGTTATGAGGGCAGCTTTGACCTCTGGCTCTTACACCTCAGTGCTCCAGTTATGGCTGCATGAAGTGGAAACATATTTAAATCAGTGACTAAAATGCAGCGCTGCGCTGCGCCCTTTGAAGATCGGTCCAAAGCCTTTGAAGCTGCTTTCTGTGGGTTTTGATGTTTCTGTGCTGGAACTTTCATAAGCAGTTCACACTGTTGCTGCCAATAACTTCAAATCTGGGCTCAGATAAACGAGGTCCCTCAGCAGCAGCGATGTTCTATCGCAGGAGGTCGGTCCTTTCACAAGTAAGTGTGGGGACGTGTTTGCCACTGTGTGAGCAAATAGTTTATGAACGATGTGCTTCAATGTGTTCTTGAAAAGAATTTGGGGGTTTCCTCATCTCCAGTGCAGAACATCACCGAAGGATTCAGAGATGCAGAAAACCATTCCTGATTGGCTGGAAACACACAGGAACACTTTCACAAACCTCTGTCAGTCAGCACAGCTCATCACTGCGGCCACAAATGCAAGAAAAGACATGTTTAAAAAAGAAAAGGAAAAAATCAATCAATAAGTAGCAGCAGCCCCTCTGGGTGTGACTTCATCAGCAACACTGAGCCGTAAACAGACTGTTTCCATGGAGAACAGAGGTCTAGTCAAACCGACTCTTGCAAAGTGACAAATATTGATTAGATTAATGCAATGAAGGAATGAAATGTGTCTGATTGATATCTAATTGGTTACAAAAGGTTGTAAACAGCCACATGACATCTTCACATACACAAACTAGTAACAGCCTAGTATTCTTTTACGTAGATAAAGCACGTTTAAGATATTTACAATCATCTTCATGTTAATTCTGTCATTTGCTGTTTGATGAACTGCACCCAGTTAAAGTCAGTGTCTATATTCCAGCTGCTCCCTTCAGGGGGCGCCACAGCAGATCATCTGCCTCCATCCCACCCCATCCCTGCATCCTCCGTCACAGCGATCCCCTGCATGTCCTACAGCTCGACATCTCTGCGTACCCAATCAAGTGTCCATGCAACTCCCAATTAGCAAAGCTCTCAGCATTGTGGACGACCCATCTCACCATCACATGGACTTTTTACTCTCCTGCCATCTGGGAGCAGGTACCGTAGCCACCGCACAACCACAACCAGGTGCAACAGCTTCATTCCACAAGCCATCAGGCTCCTGCACTCCAACCTGAACTGATGCACTCGGACACACACTTGAATACATTATAGACTGACACATACAAACGCACACATTGGTGTTGGACTATGACACACACATGCACGCACGCACACACACACACACACACACACACACACACACACACACACACACACACACACACACACACACACACACACACACAATGAGACCTGCAGATGAGACCTGGAATAATTCCAGGTCTCATCTGCAGGTTTTCAGATACTTTGTGCTCAGGTGTGTTTCAGGTTTGCTCTGATAGTCACAAAATGTACTCAAGACAAAAACAATAGATGAAATTTTGATACCGGGTTAGGAGGCACATTTTCTGAGACTGGCACATTCGCTGCTGTCTGACAGTATTTGCAGTACTGAGTGAATGACTTGCAGTACGTTTTGCGTTCTACCGAGAACTGCCAGTTTTATCAGAGTTAATGTGCTGTTGGGCATGCTTGGAACAGGCTGCCATCATTTTAATGGATTCACTGTTTAGCTGCTCACTGATGAGTAAATCACTCCTGACAGTTCAATCTGCTGTTCGGCGTGGGGCTGCAACAGCGACAGCACGACGACACTCATTTACTTTAACGTCCCCGGTAAGAAACGACTCTGATAGTTGGAAAAATGTTTGACAGGCTCGTGAAGCTCTCGAGGGCTTTTAATTTGAAACAGAAACGTTTGTATAGAAAATACAATCCAGTAAACAAGGCCAGTTATCCTTTAATAAGTCAGTCACTATGAGTGTTCGATAAATAACGTGATGATGATGACCAGCAACATCGTTTCTAGTTGTAGCCATTTTTTTGTTCCTGTTAATATTCACACTAGAAACAAGCACAGTTCGCTTCATTTGAAGGCGAGTGGAAGCTGCAGGTAATGTTTAAGGTGGAATGTTTTCTACCAGGGTGCTCAGCTGTGACTCACTGACCACACCTTAAATATCAGTATAACAGCTCTG
Organism: Archocentrus centrarchus; assembly: GCF_007364275.1. Classification (NCBI taxonomy): domain Eukaryota; kingdom Metazoa; phylum Chordata; class Actinopteri; order Cichliformes; family Cichlidae; genus Archocentrus; species Archocentrus centrarchus. The sequence continues at coordinate 35,324,774 of NC_044351.1, read as the reverse complement.
ACCATTCAGCTTGTCTTTACCGGCTGAAATAAGCCTGAGAATACAGGTACTCGGAGGGAAAAGGGGGCAGAGCGTTGCACCTGTGCACCTGCATCACCTTGGTGTTCCTAATGTTCAGGTTCAAAGGCCCAAATGCAGAACACATGGAGGCAGAGAGGTAAACTATCCTGATGGAGCAGGCACAAGGCCGAGCCCAGAAAACAGCCCAAAAGGGTCATTCATGAAAACATCAACACAAACCAAACGGAAAATAACAGGAATGCTGGACAGCTTGAACCACAGGAAGCAGAGATGCTGAGGAGTGTGTATACACCGACTGATTAACTGACTGGTACTTGGTGACAGGGAGCAGGTGTGGAAGGCAGCACAGGTGAGACTAATCAGGGTGGGGCAAACAAGTAGCAAGGATGGAGGAACAGACAAGAACCAGTAAGAACCAAAACAGAACAATCCAGAATCAGCACACTATGAACGTGTTAGCTGATCAGCTAAATATGAACTCATCATCGTCAGCCAGCGGTCACATTTGTCTGCAGCAAAGGTCTCGGGTCCAGCTGCTAAAAAGTGAGTCCTGCTTCCTGCTGCTGACGGCCTTTAACACAAGGCTGAGCATCTGATCTGTGAGGATCTAATCTGGGAAAAGATGTCCATCAGCGTCTGAGAACCTTTGTGATTGGAACTGTAATTACTGAAATGCATTACTGGATTACAGAAAAATGTAATGTTATTACAGAAATATATTACACCCAGCACGCTTCATATCATTCGCCTTATAGGCTAAACTATAATGGATGATGTAAATGCCACTTTAATCAAAGTAACCTCTGCAGAAAGAAGAGTTTTATTAAACGTGCCATTCTCATCATGACACAAAATTACATTTACCTACTTTTTAGCAAAGGTAACTGTAATGTGATTACTGGATTAGAGAACAGCCGCAGCAGTGGTGACCTCTGATATTTGTTTATATATTGAATAGCACCAATCATGCTAATGGATATCATGTTCATGCTGTCTTCCATAGCATGAACATCCTCTGTAGGATTAAACACAGCATCACACCTGTAGTCCTTAGACAGGTTCATTAAAACTACAAATAAGGTATCATGCTCACTGAAAGACGATCACAGAGCTGCTCTGCATTATTAACTGATTACAAAACAAGATATTCCAGACCTGCTCTATTGATTTGCATTTGCAGCCTTTAATTTAATGTCTTGGGCTCATAAAGAGTCCCAGTTTCCTGATCCCACCTTAAATTCCACTCTCTAAGCAGCACTTCCACAGCAGTGGCACTTACTCACTAATATCCCACTTGTCACACAGTTTAGGAGCATTTCTTTGAACTATGAAGGTTCATAAATGTGCTGAAGTATCTACTCACTGTAGGTTACATATACATTATTCCTGCCATGCTGAGCTGCCTGTGTTTGCTGCTGAAACTTAAATATTGACACAGCGCTTCCTGTTACAGCAGATAATCTGATAATAATGTTCAGCCTCTTGTTGCATGTATTTGCATTTTAATAAGGACACTTTTATTTACTGGAAATAACTCAAGGATGGAGTTCAAATAATGGCGAGCATGCGTTATGCCAGACAAGTATGTTGACACACAGAGGAAATATCTCCTAATGAATCAATTTAGTACCTTAAGTAATGAGAGCAGTAGTTAATTACTGACCCTATTAGCATAACTGGTAGCGTTTAATATGTCACAGTGACGGGGCAGCTGAGCTCCGTAACAGCTCATCTTTCATAACACGTCAGACTTCCTGAGAGAAGTCGAGTGCAGTTTGGTTTCACTGCCGCCTCTTTGAGCCGAGGACGCTCGGTGGCCTCAGCAGCACCTGTTAATCATTGTGACGGCCTCCAAAATGTCTCAAGTTCAGATCTGATGTTTGTGTGCTGTGTTGTGTTCTTGCTGCTGCTTCACATTAGACAAGAGACACTTTCAGGGTCCTAACCCCTCCACTCATCCACCCACTCCAGTCCTCCCTCCCTCTCGCTCTTCGCTCCTACATGTAGCCACAGTGGGGGGGGGGGGGGGGGGGGGGGGTATTTGTCTGTGAATAATGAAATCACTCTTGGCTGAGCCGGAGATCAGCGCTTCCCCTCTCTCTAAGCTCACTTTGTTGTTTTTGTGTGTTTCTTGTTCTGCTGCTCGTCACTGCCATAATAATCTGCTGTTGTGTTTGTGTTAGTGTTATCAGCACTCTCAATAATGCATCTGATTTCACTTATAGTAAAGACAAAGCAGCGGGCACGCCTCTGCTCTGCTGCTGCTTTCTTCCCCGTCTCTTTCCTTTGTCCTCCTCCGCTGACACCTTCCATGCTCCAGATCTCAGCCACACTCTAAAAGATTATACTTTTCTTTTTGTAGAAATTGAGAAATTGCTGTATAATTACCCACAAAACACTGACTGTGCGATCTATATAATTGCCTCTACCTTCCATTGCAATTATCTGCACTGTTGTCTCTTTTGAATCAAAGTCCAGTAATTGCAGGGTGTTTGATGTTAGCGAGAACGTCCGGCTGTTAGCACAGTAATCCTCTGTAATCTCATATTATCTATATGTGCAGCAGGTCTACAGGGGAAAACAACATGACACATGATGAGATGCATGCATGTCAGCACATGTGCAGCAGTAGCCTGTTAGACTCTGTTGATCTGTGGCCAACACACAATCACACTGCTCAAAAATATTAAAGGAACACTTTGGAAACACATCAGATCTCAATGGGAGAAAAATCCTGCTGCATATGCACACTGATATGGACTGAGTAATGTGTTAGGAATGAAAGGATGCTACATCGTTTGATGGAAATGAAAAGGCTCAACCTACAGAGGCTGAAAGACACCCTGAAAATCAAAGTGAATAAATGATGCAGCAGGCTGGAAGATTTTCCTGAAACTTAATTGCAGCAACTAAAAATAGTCCTCAGTAGTTCGTGTGGCCCCCACCTGCTTGTATGTATGCCTGATAACATCGGGGCTCCTAATGAGATGATGGATGGTGTTCTGGGGGATCCCCTCCCAGATCTGGACCAGAGCATCACTGAGCTCCTGGACAGTCTGAGGTACAACCTGGCGGTGTTGGATGGACTGAAACATAATGTCTCAGAGGTGTTCTACTGGATTTAGGTCAGGTGAGCGTTCATGCTAAGACTTGTTTAAACAGTCTTGTAGGAATGAGTTCTAACAGATAAATGATGCAGAGAAAACACCTGAATAACAGCAGAAGAGCATGTTATGAAACATGATTGTGACTATTTCCACAGTTTTTCTGCAGATAATGTTGTTTTTTTAATTGCTGCAACAGTCCACTAGATCGGTGCTATGCTTCCACACTGATTGATGGTACATATATCCATAGAGGCAGACACTAACTCTAGGACTCCTGCCTCCAGTTTTTCCAGAGTAGAAAAGTTTGGAGGTTTGTGACCTGTGGAAACTCCATCAGCTTGTGCCAGCAGTAATCACACCACTTTCTGTGCAAGAACCACCATTTCAGGTGGCAGCAGTGTTGAATGATAAAGCCGCTGTACATTACATCTACTGCAGCAACAGAAACACGGTTTATCTCTTTGGTCCCCAAACTTAGTCAATCCACAGAGACGCCCATGTTAAAAAGCATGTTTACAGCCTCATACACACATAACAAACCACAGTTTTGGTCTGTATGGATAGTTTATCCTTTGACAACAACTGTATGGGGTTGTTTTTATTTTTGTTCTTTTTATTTACTTTTTTAAATTATTAACTCACCCATGTGAGTGTGCCATAACAGGCAGGTGTAGCTGCTGGCAGCAGCTAAGCCTCACTTCTGCTAATTGGAGTCATTGAACTGGACCTCTCCCGTTGGAGCCTTTTGGAGCAGTTTTAAAGCAATTCAATTCAATTCAATTTTATTTATATAGCACCAAGTCACAACAAACCCCAAGGTGCTTTATATTATAGGTAAAGACCCTACAATAATACAGAGAAAACCCAACAGTCCAAACGACCCCCTATGAGCAGCACTTGGTGACAGTGGGAAGGAAAAACTCCCTTTAACAGGAAGAAACCTCCAGCAGAACCAGGCTCAGGGAGGGGGGGGTCATCTGCTGAGGGGGGAGAGAGACAGAGATTAATAATAACTAATGATTAAATACAAAGTGGGGTATAAACAGAGTGAAAAGAGGTGAATGAAAAGAAACTCTCGGTGCATCATGGGAACCCCCAGCAGCCTAGGCCTATAGCAGCATAACTAAGGGAGGGTTCATTATAAAGCTTTGGTTTGTTGATATTCACGTGGCAGAATTTTATCCATATTTCATTGAGCAGATCCTCATTTAGACTTGGATTAAGTGACTGTGTTACTGCAGATGTGTTTCTTTGTTGCGCAAAGGAAAGACAAAGTACATAACCAGAGGACTGCAGGTTTAATTAAACATCCCCTTTTTTAGGAGAGTCACTCCTGCTTCTCTTTTATTCACAGGGGAGCTGTGAATTAAATCACTTCACTGCCAGCGTTTCACACAATCAACCTTGTGGCCCAAAATACAAATAAATATGTCAGAGCTGCCCCCCTGGCTCTCTGGAACTGAAAGTTTGCACCTGTCTGAGTGACGAATATGTGAGAAAATGGGTTACAGCAGCACAAGTTTGTCTTAGTAGTCAGAGTGAGGGAGCAATGCAATCATCCCTTCATGAATCAGCTTATAAATAGACCGTTTCTGCTTATTGTGTGTGGAACTTCTTAAAGCACTGCTGTAATGAACAGAAGAAAAAGATGCCTCCTTTCTCAGCATCACATTTAACAGGCTCTATATTTTATGCTGTGTTGGTGCAATCACTGCAACTTAATTTCATTTATATAGCACCAGTTCACAACAACAGTCGCCTGCAGGTACTTTCATTGTAAAGTAAAGACCCAACAATCAAATCGTCCCCTGGGAAAGAAGGCAGCAGGTATTTGTTTGTTTAAGCTGCACTTAAAGGACATTTACTGGTTAAAAATGACTCCTCACTGCTGGTGGTTGAGGTCCTGTTTAAAAGCCTGGTAGACACGGAGTAAAAAACTATTTTTCCTGGCCAGGTGAAGCCTTCTAAATGAGAATGACATTTCCTTTCAGTTCACATGTGATCACTGTGGCAGGCAGTCAATCCTTTCTTTTTCAGAGGAGCCCAAACATCCAGAGTCACAGTAAGTCTGCAGCTCTGCCAGCAAACAGTGAGGAGTGAAGTATCAGACGCTGGTTTCCACTGTGTGGGCACATGCTATTGGAGGGCATGATAATCCAATCAATCAATCAATCAATCAATCAATCAATCAATCAATCAATCAATCAATCAATCAATCAATCAATCAATCAATCAATCAATCCCATCCATCCATCCATCCATCCATCCATCCATCCATCCATCCATCCATCCATCCATCCATCCAAGGTTTAATAATGGAGTCAGTCCATAAATGTTACTACAGTACTCATAGATGGAGCTCTTCTGTAATCACTTTTGCAGTGCTGTGCAGACCAGAACTCTAAATTTAAATGTTATTAAGAAATAATCAGACAAAATGAGACTTTCAGGCAAAAAAACCAAAAAACCAAAATGATTAAATGTTCAATTTCTAAGACTAAGAGTGTGATTAAAACAGTGAGTGAGGATATTTACATTTCAAGGACAGGGACTAGAAAGAGAGAGCAGATTTCTCCCATATTGGCTTCTCTTCATTGGCTCCCTGTTAAATCTAGAATAGAATTTAAAATCCTTCTCCTCACACATAAAAAGGTCTTGAATAATCAGGCACCATCTTATCTCAAAGACCTCATAGTACCATATCACCCCAACAGAGCACTTCTCTCTCAGACTGCTGGCTTACTTGTGGTTCCTCGGATACTTAAGAGTAGAATGGGAGGCAGAGCCTTCAGCTTTCAGGCGCCTCTTCTGTGGAACCAGCTCCCAGCTTGGATTCGGGAGACAGACACCCTCTCTATTTTTAAGATTAGGCTTAAAACTTTCCTTTATGATAAAGCTTATAGTTAGGGCTGGATCAGGTGACCCTGAACCCTCCCTTAGTTATGCTGCTATAGGCCTAGGCTGCTGGGGGGTTCCCATGATGCACTGTTTCTTTTCATTCACCTCTCTTTACTGTGTTTATACCCCACTCTGCATTTAATCATTAATTGTTATTAATCTCTGGCTCTCTCCCACAGTGTGTCTTTAGTCCTGTGAGGGTGACTAAAAAGTTAAGGCCTTATTATTTAAAAAAATGACTCAACGATACTAAAACTTCATGAGGTTTAGTTAAGCTTAGTTAAAGGGTGCTCCTTTCAAATTACACATAATCATTTGATAAACTGTAAATAATGATCAGTGCAGCTTTACTATGCCATACTAACTGGGATATTATATATCAATAATTGTATTAAACTTTGTGTAAAAGACCATAAATAAAGTTTTACCTGATTGAAGTTAAAAATGGCACCTTTCTAATTAGCACTTGTTCCCCGTTTATCTGGCTTCTTTCTGCTATTTGTGTGATACACTGTGAGACTGTGTACGTCACACTTCATTTCTGTAATGCTGTTATCACATTTTAGCAATAACAAAAGACTATAATTAAGATAAAGGACAGATTTGGGAAATCTGAAGGACACTGATGGATCTGGACCTGCTGTGTGTAGCTGCAGTCCTCTTAGAAGCAGCAGGAGAGTCACTGACAGCCACTTTTCAAACCTACAGAGGGTAATTATATTATTCTCAGTATAAAATACTTCAGGCAGGAGTGAGCGTGGGAGGTTGAGTTGCCCGGCTAACACCAGCCAGCTTGGGTACCAGTGTGCATCCACAGGTTTTAAGGTGCATCACTTAGAGGCAGACAAAGAGAACTGCTGATTATAATGAATAAACTAATACCAGAACATTTTTCTCCAAACTGCAGCTCAGACTTGTTGGATTTACTGTTAGCACATTTAATCCCATGGCTGCCCCTCCCTGAGCCTGGTTCTGCCCCTCCCTGAGCCTGGTTCTGCCCCCTCCCTGAGCCTGGTTCTGCTGGAGGTTTCTTCCTGTTAAAAGGGAGTTTTTCCTTCCCACTGTCAAGTGCTGCTCAAGTGCTGCTCATAGGGGGTCGTCTGTTTCTCTGTAATTATTGTTAGTGCACAATATAAAGAACACTGATGCGACTGTTGTTGTGAATTGGCATTACATAAATAATATGGAATTGAATTTAACCACACAACATTTTTTGACAGATAATAGCAAAGTACAACACCACCCCAAACACTGTTGAAAGATCCAGTTCAAGTATTCATGCCCCAGCCTAATTTATGACCTTAAAACAACTAAGGTATATAAAAATTTCCTGTGTGCAGCTGTTAGGGATACTCAGGATACTCAAGACACTGAACCTTTTTGCATCAGGCTGTAAACGTCTTTGTTTCTGCAGTAAAGCTACCTTTAGAAGAACTGCAGCTGTTTTAGTTTTCAAACCTGTGACTATGTAACTGATGTCTCATGATTTCTGCAGCCACTGTGCATTTCACCAAGCAGGAGTAAACGGTCTATTTGTCAGGGCCTATTTCAGCTATGGATCATGCACGGCTGTTGCTGCAGTGAATATTTCCAATACTACGACATCTATGAAGTTGAGTCCATGTCATAAAGGAACACGTCCCAGTGCAGCAGCACGGCCCCACTCTTGAAAGGAGATCGTGAAAAGTTCTTATTTTTAATTATATGTGATCAACATCAGCGTTATGCATGATCAGAGAAACTTATTCTCTCGTGGACTTCACACTGTGCCGCCCTGAGCCGGCTGCACTGTGCTTGTAGTGCTTCCTGCAGTCATTTAGAATTAAGTGAAAGCTGCTGCTCACCATCCAGTGTTGAACTCCACATGTGCGTCAAACAAAGCAACAACAGGAGCAGAAGCTGCCCTCCATCCGCTCACTCTGGACCTGATCAGTCCTTCCTGCTTATCGTGGCGAACCACCTTGATGAACCCCGGGCCGTGCTGAGCATTGGTCTCATCCACAAAGTTCTGCAGATGCTCCTTTAGCTCCACTGGAAAGAAACACACACACAAACACATTGCTGTTGAAGTTGAATCTGCAGCCTGTTGCATGACCGATCTAATCGACAATGTTCCACAGAAGCTCACAGTCACACTAAAGGAGAACAGAAAAGATCTGTGCAGTGCTTCCTCTCACCATTTCTGTCAAAAATGTTTAAAGTTTATCATTTAAAAAAAAAAGTCCCCACTACTACATTTAATTTCAGTGTGGATCATAGAGGTATTCCCCCTATGCTGCAAAAATAACACACTCACATTTAGTGAGGCCCCTGGCAGACCCAGGGATGTACAGTTAAATAAGCTTAAGCCCATCTTCAGTGGAGCTGTATCGACATATTTCCAGAGAGGCAGCGCAGGAGCACGCTGGCTGAGTTAGAGTGATGAGCAGTAAGCAGGGCTGCAGCAGGAAGGAAGAGCTGCTGACCGAATACAGCTGAGGTTTCATTCTAAAAGACTGAAGGAGCAGTAAGACTGGACACTGTTAGTGATGACATAAACTTACTGGGTGTGTTATATGTGGACAAACATATATGCTGATTGTTTCATAGTCTGGATTTCTTCATAATTTAGGGTAAACAGAGCGACAAACTATCAGTTTTACACAGAGTATGGCTGGTTGGTTGGTTGGTTGGTTGGTTTGTTTGTTGGTTGGTTGGTTTGTTGGCTGGTTGGTTGGTTGGTTGGTTGGTTGTCGAATACAGTTTGTTGTCCTCTGTCTGAGAACACACTGATGACATCATGAGACCCCGTTACCCGGGGCCAGTAAAAAGCAGACTGCTCGGTTAGTTCGGGACAGTCACAAATTCACATGCACATCAACCTGGCTGATCAAACCTTTACTAACTTGTGTTTTGTTTTCACGGTCTGGATTTTCAAATTAAAGGTAGCATGTGATGCTCCTGGAAGAAAGCAGGGAGGCTGCTGGTGGTGAGCAGTGCTCAGTGCAAGCTTTTCACTCACATTTGCAACTAAACTTATAAGACTGAGACCAAGGAGCCTCAGTATTTCTCAACCAAAAGGATGACAACACAAAAATCTGTGGAGATGCTGCTGCCGTCCTGTCTGAAGGATTCACAGCGAGCAGCAGAGCTGTGAACCCTGGTGCTGTGAAGGATTTTCTACAGCTGACGATGCTTTTCTAAAGGCACCGCAAACATACTCCATCAGCAAGCATGACAGCAGCCTTGATGTGTCTACCAGCTCTGTGGCACCGCAACACAGCATGGAGTGATATTTTGGACAGCAGCATACTTCTAACTAAAATGTGCAGCAGTGACAAAAGTACACACAATTACATCATTTCTACTGTGAGCGCCAACAGATTCTCTTTGTGTGCGGCTGTGATCAGCTGGCCTCTGCTGCTGCTCTGAGGTTTACTGCTCTGTGTGGATGAACAAGATGTAACCCAGTATTTCATGAGCTTTCCTGGCTGATTTCCATCCCTACACTGATGGCATGCTGTTTATACCGTCCTTATACTGACAGCATACAGTCAGTACGAAGGTGGAATCCAGTGAATGAATCTCGGCATCATCAGTTTAAATTCAAACTCATCTCTGCTGCTCTGACGTAACCTGTAACTCTGACCATGAACACCACAGCTGCTCTGCACCAGTCCAACACAGAGCTTTACTGAAAACTCACCACAGTACTGCAAACTGACCAGTTAGTTAGTTAGTGTACTTCAGTTTGTTTGCAGGACGTTTCACAATATGAAAAAACATAACTTCACACACACAGATCCAAGATCTGATTTAAAAACCTTATTCCCTTTATGCTCACTCCTCACTCAGTCCGGCCCACTGTAACCTTTGAGCACAGTGCTATAAATGATGCATAAATGATATGTTTTTGCCTCTTTCATTAATTTGGATCCTATAAGCCCCAGAGATGGAGGATCCACTAACATTGGCTTTTCTATGTTATTGTTCGTGTGTTTTGGCTCAGACCGGTTTGATGTTTGAAGGCAGTGATGGAAATAAAAACTTCCCTCAGGTGTTAAACAAAAGTAACGAGTCCGATTGGAAACGTCAGGAGTAGAAAATACAGATATTTGTGTAAAACTGCAGGGAGGAAAAGTAAGTGAGGAAAATAAATACTCAATACCTGAAAATTCTACTTAATTACAGTAACAAAGTATTTGTACTTTGTTACTTCCCACCTCAGACATTTGATGATGGTTCCATTAAAATCCATTAAAGGCCTGTGTGTCAAAGGGAAATGGTTACCCCAGTTTGCAGAGGAGGAACAGATGTCAGTCGAGGTCTGGCTGCTCAGCATCAGAGCTCACCCGAGCCTTTGTAGCTGAACAGCAGCACATCCCTGCAGCCAGCTTTGGAACCATCAACAGTATAAAACATGGATGTCATCCAGGTCAGCCAGTGTGTTAGTGCTGAAGGTCACACGATTGTGGGCCTATAGAAGTCTGTGGGAGTGCAGCCTCCTGTGTGGACCTCTGTCCTCACTCACTTTGGATCTTACTGAAAAAATGACTCAAGTATATTTTGTGATTTTGTTACGGTCTTTCAAAAATGAGGGGTTTCAGTCATATGCTCTCTGGCTATTGATAAGTCAGTTAAGGTGCTTCCACATTAGGTTCACTTCATCCAGTTTTTCTTGCTTCACAAAGACCTCGCACACATTCAGGCCGACACAAACACACTCAGAATATTTAAGGTGCACGTATATGCCATCTGCCCACAGTGGAACAGCGGACATCTTCATTTCTTCCCTGTGATTTCTCTGTGCTGTAATCCTGCCTGGAGGCTACGGCTGCTGCTTTCCCCTTTCTATTCATTACTGCCATCAGCCTGGATTCTGCAGTCTCTCTGTTTTCCTTTAATGAGCCACAGTTTGCTGCTGACCTGGAAGAAGGATGGGCTCATTTAAGACCGGAGCTGGGGTGCATCTGACGAGCACCTCGGTGTGTTATATGTGCATATGAAATTACGTCTAAGCATTAAAAAGAGAGAAAAAGGAAAGAAATCATTAAATCAAGCACACCAAAGCTCAATTAACTTTCAGAAGTCTGGCCCACTGTTTTTCCTCTTCAGACTGTTAAAAAAAATCATAAATGATTTCACTGGTGAAAAAAAAATCAATACGTTTATATTCAAGTCTATAACACGAAAAAATGTTTATCTGGCCAGCAAAAAAATGTATAATATTTAATATAACATGGCAACATCTCTGTGCAGTTCTCAGCCCTCCAGGTCATGGTCGTCTCCGAGCTTGGAAAAGGCGACTGGACTTCTTTAAGTTTCTTGAAGACGTCTCACCTCTCAGTCCAAAGGCTTCTTCAGTCCTCAGAACAAAGGTGGGGAGACCCAAGTATTTAAAGCCAGTGGGCGTGGTCCCCTGGAGGTGGTTATGACCTTCAATTGTTCATGTGCATAATCACATGTGCCAAGGCGTGAAAGGAGGTGTGGGTCATTACAATCAGGGGTTTCAGGTGAAACCAAAGTGGGACTGGGCCCATTCTAATTTACATGTAAACTAAATATAGTGAATAGGCTTAAATTTAGTTTGAAACTAATTCTAACAGGCATTTTCAGAAGTCCTACATGTTTCATACACGATCACAAATCACACTGAAATGCTTTGTATGTTAAAACTGCATCATTCATTCAGTAAAAATAACCCACAGACTTGCAGGATGTCTCCACTTACACTTTGATTCTGGATGATGGTGTTTTGTTTTTGTGCGTATTGCTGGGTGAGGCCTGTTATACTCAATGGTATGATGCCTCCTGCAACACCATCAACAGGAGTCCATCTCACAGATGATATATATGGTACACAATTATATGTGGTTTCTGAACATCCTCCCATCAGTTATATACTTCCAGTGACAATGTTAGTATGTGAATGCTGAGGCATCAAATGGTGACCATATTCACCATCTTAGTGTAGCACACTAACATGCTACACTAACAATAATGTATTTCTCAGCACTACACAACACAACCAGATTAATGCTAATTTCCTTTGTTATAACCCAGTATTGAACGATTACATCATTAACTTGAGATAAAGAATCAGTGAGTTAATACTGTTACATCAATAACTGGTGAATTATGAATGCGTTACACTGCAAGTTCATCCTGTTATTCAGAGCCACTTCAATCTAAACCAAAACAGCAACATCAGCAGCATCGCACAACTGGAAATGTGTGTGTGCGCTAATGCTAATGCTTCAAAATACAAGTGTGTCCCAAACTGATGGGTGACTACTTCCATCCTTTATATACAGTACTGTGTAAAAGTCTTGAGCCTTTTCTTTGTTCGTTAAGCCACTGACCTCTGACCTCTGAATCATTCAAGCATAAAACAAGCACCTAACTCACAGGATGAACTCATACAATTTCTACACACAACAGAGAACTTAGCTAGCTAAGAAAAAATTTAAATTTGCATCTTTATGCATTTTGAGCAGCTTGTCGTAAAAACACATCATTCGTTCCCATTTCTTTAGTTTAATCTTCAAAAAATGCCAAAGATAACAGTTTGACAGGCGTGAAATAATACTGATTCCCAAAGAGCTATTAGCCTAAAACCTGGCGTATCTCAGCATGGTGTGCAGTGTGTCCCGAAGCCTCATCAGAAACGTTCTCAGTGGACGGGTTGGCTCAAGGTGGCTTAAGACTTTTGCCCAGCTCTGCATATGTGATGGAACTGGTATATAGCTTTCAGACAGATTCAGTGTGTTGTCGCTGTGGCAGGAAGGGAGTTCTGCATGGCTCAGTGATCTCTGATAAGCACCCTGAAGTGATATGAATACAGCCTCTCGAGTCTAATTCAGCATTCTGGCGGCAGTGCCGCGAGCGTGCCCGCATTTCCACTTCTGCCTTCTTCTGGCCTCAGTTGACCCTCGTTTGTCATAATTACACCCTGCATGATCAATAAGCAGCATTAATTGCACTTTTACTAAGTCTTTCATCACTTGCCTTCATTATGAAATGCCTCTATGCAGCTGTAACTCATTCCAAAGCAAAAACATTCAATCACGGGCTACTTCCCAAAGAACTGTTAACTTGAACACTTGTAAAGCATTAGGAGAGAATAATTTGAGGTAAATGTTAAACGTATTCATTCCCCTGCTTGCTCCACTAATCAGCATTCAACCCTGTGCAGCAACCATAACTAAACTCTGATATATTGTATTATTGAAGAACAGAGGAGCAGTGGCAGACCCATAAAATCTGCAGGCGATGGTAGCACAGACAGATTTCTCATAATGGTAATTATAGATTTGGCAGCAGTGAAATATCTTTCATTGTACGTGATGCAATTATTAACACTGGAAGTCTAATAGACGAGCCACATCCAGGCCTCGCCTGTGACTGCTGTAATAAGTCTGACTGTGTGTTCATGCACCGGTGATGCAGCTAATGCCAACACATGTCCTGATTTTGCAGCATCCAAAGCAGAAAATATGTGGAACGTAAAACATGGACCAGTCACGGCTGTGGCTCATCAGCAGGAGTCGGTACTTCCTGTAATTATTCAGCTCTGGATCTCTGCCCTACAACTTGAAGATAAACTCTTCATCAAACTGCAGTGACTTTAACTCTTTAACTTTGACTGTAGGCTCAAAAATGTAAATAGCCCAGCAAGTTAGTCTCTCAGGTACAAAAAGGAGATTTTGCTGCCACCTGGGACCAAAGATGCTGCCTCACTCATTCTCTCTCTCTCTCTGTGTGTGTTGGTGTGTTAACCACAGCTTGTGTTTCAGGGGTGGGCCTACCTCTGCTCTAACTTTTCCTCAGTCTGTGCCCGAGTCCCATCTGCTACATGAACTATGACATCTATAACCACTTAATGCAGATGACCATTTGCTAGATTATTCTCTGATATATGTAACATAATATGTAGCACCAGCAGAAGCTCTTACATGATAAAGTGTCATGTTGTGATCCATGATGTAGGGGATGTCATGCAGTTACGTTTCCCAGAGTGCACAATGGCACAAACCATGTCTGAGAGTGAGAGCTGTGTGTCACCTCCTGATGATGATTCAGTACCTAAAAAGGGAGCTACTTCCTGTTGGATGAACCTCCAACAATCTGCAAAATATGTAACTTGTTTCTCCACTCGAGGTAAAAACACCCTGTTGAGTACAGCCGGGCTGTGAAGGCACGCTAGAAGGTGACTGAGCCCAAAAGCAAACACATGAGCCAGCTGCACTCCGAATGCTCGGAGGAGCAGACTGAGGCGCTGCATCCAGCTTTGTTCAGCTTTATTGTGCGACGGTATCGTGCAGCTCCTGAACAGCTGTGAGGTTAACTTACTGCACTTATTGCTGTTGTTGACATTACCTACGCTGCTGTGCTCATTTGACTTATACTGTGTCACTGTACACAACACTGTGTCAGTGCTGCTGCTGTAGATTCACACTCTGTCATCAGTGACAGTAAAGACCTTCACTTTGTTTGCACTTAAAAAGCTGCTGCCTGCACGCTGATAAAACATTGTTCAGCATTTTCCCCTAAATGCTCACAAATATCATTATTGCAGATCCCCTTCAATTATTGTATAATTTTGAGGCCATGTGACCACCACGGCTGTATTCGCTGAGAAGTTGGTGTGAGGCACGTCTGAGTGCACAGAGCTGTTTCTATGCTAAAACTTGTACTAATGGAGATATATGCTGACTCAGGGGAATTCATGCTGATGGCGTCTAACAGATGTAAAAACTTTATTGTTGCTCTGATGAACTGAAGCATGTGTTTGCTCCATTATTCAGTGAAACTGAACAAACTGGAAACAAAGACTGTTTGTCCTCAAAGTAAAAGTTGTGCCTTTGGACCACAACATAAAAGAATGAATATAAAATATGAAAGAAAGACGTTTGGCAGACCAAAGCTAAAATATTTGATGGACAGACTTTTATCACATTTCACTTTGGACACACTCAGCCATCGTGTACTTGGTCTAGAGAATCGTACTAATGAGGGAAGAGAGAGCTGGGAAGATGAAAAGAGGACTTTGAGGAGCTGATGAATGCAGAAAATGAGAGAGGAGGATAAGTGGAGGACAGTTAGTGAATCGGGAACTGAAGAGGATTAATAAGGAGGAAGTGAGGGCAACTATGGAGAGGATGAAAAGGCCCTGTTGGTCCTGACGATGCACCTGTGCAGGTATGGGGATGTTGGGGAGAGAGGGCAGTAGACTTTTTAACCAGGATTGTTTGACACAAGCTTGGAGAGTGAGAGGATGTCTGAGGAATGGATCTACGTAGGTCATATCTGGTCTTTCTGTAGCCCTCCGTGTCACCAGAGGCAAATGCAGTTGAGCGTGCATGCAGCATGGAGCGTACCTCACAGTTCATCCATGGTTTCTGGTTGGGATATATCTTGCAGCATTTGGTGGGGACAATATCATCAACGCATGTGCTGATATAACTGGTAACCACTGATGCATATTCCTCTAAATCCACAGAACTGTCCTCTCTCAGAGCAGCATTCTTAAACACATCCCAGTTTGTGGCATTAAAGCAGTTCTGAAGCACCAGATCAGTCTCTTCACTCCAAACTTTAATGCTTTTAATTGCTGGGGGGGCTTGTTTGAGGAGCTGCCTGTACTTTGGATAGAGGAACACAGAAATATGGTCGGACTGTCCAAAATGTGGGCGGGGCACAGCCTTGTATGCATCCTTCACATTGCTGTACACGTGATCCAGAATGTTGTTATTCCTTGTGGGAAAGCTCACATGTTGATGGAACTTAGGGAGAACAGTCCTGAGGCTGCAATTGTTAAAATCCCCGGCAACAACAAACACAGCATCTGGCGGTCTCATGTTTGCTGATGATGTCGTGCAGTACTCCTAGCGCTGTGGTCCGATCGGCTCGCGGCGGGATATAAACAGCCAGCATTAACACAGCACTGAACTCCCTCGGTAAATAAAAGGGTCTGCACTTCACCATCAACACTTCGATGTCAGTACAACAGTGTTTCTCCACCACCTGAACGTCCACACACCATCGCTTGTTGACATAAACACATACACCGCCACCTTTGTTTTTACCCGAGGCAGATGTGCGGTCTCCGTGGTGCACTGAGTGGGTCTGTAGTTGAATGGAGAAGAAGTGCTCTGGTACTGATTTTCAAGAACAAGACTGATGTGCAGCTGCAGCAACTACAGAGTGATGAAGCTGATGAGCCACACCATGAAGATCTGGGGAAGAGCTGATGAAGCTTGGTTAAGGAGAGAGGTGATGATCAGCAAGCAGCAGGATGGCTTCATGCAGCACAGATGTGATGTTTGCTTTGAGAGTGATGGAGCAGTTAGAGAAGGTCAGAAGGAGCTTCACTGTGTCTTTGTGGATCCAGAGAAAGCAGGTGAGAGGCTGCTGAGAGGAACTGTGGGACGGCATGAGGACGTCAGGAGTGGCAGAGAAGGATGTGAGGGTGGTGCAGGACAAAGAGACAGTGGTGAGGTGTGCGGTTGGAGTAGCAGATGGGTTCAGGGTGGAGGTGGGATTACATCAGGGATCTGCTCTGAGCCCCTTCCTGTTTGTGATGGGCAGGCTGAGAGATGAGGTCAGGCAGGAGTCTCTGTGGACTCTGATGTTTGCCGACGACACTGTGATCTATAGAGAGAGCAGGCAGCAGGTGGAGGAGAGCCTGCAGAGGTGGAGGTACATGCAGGAGAGAGTGAGACAGGGGTCAACCATCCAAAGCAACAGACAGCCCATAAAAGAGGTGAAGAAGAGCGTGCAGGCAGGGTGGAGACGAGTGTCAGCGGTGATGTGTGACAGAAGGAGAGCAGCACGAGTGAAAGGGCAGGTTTACAGGATGGTAGTGAGAGCTGCTGTGCTCTGAACTCTGATATTAACTCTCAGATCTTTCATTAATTTTTGCTACGACTGAAACATTTAAAGGTCTGACAGGCTCGGCTGGAATCCTCGTCACCATAACGCCATCGGCCAGGGGTGGATTTAAAAAGAGAAAACAGATCTTAATAATGTTCAGCTAAAGTGAGAGAGCAGCTTTAGAGTCATTACATTTACACCTGAATCATAACCCTCATAGCACTGCAGCAGTCACACCTGTAGATGATCAGCTGTGCAAAAGTGATAGAAATATATTAACTATGTTGAATATTGAGGTTTATTTATGTGTTTCATATATTAATGTTACTGCTGCAGCCAACACAGTTTAAAAGGCACAGCTCTTAATTTGAAAGGGACTGTCTGCTATTTCCAGTTTGTGTTCTGTTAAATCTTCTATGACAGGGATCCTCAAATCCAGGCTTCGAGGTCCCTGATCCAACACACCTGAGTCACATATAGAAGTCATTAGCAGGACTCTGGAGAACTTGACTGCATACTGAGGAGGTAATTCAGCCATTTGGATCAGGGACACATCTAAAAGCTGCAGGACGCCAGACCTCGAAGCCTGGATTTGAGGATCCCTGCTCTATGAGGAACGTTTGGCTCAGCTGTGACTCTGGATGCTCTGGATGCTCTGACTCTGGTTCTCTCGTGCTTCCATCACTGTTCCATGGTGTCACCCTGAGTTTGGATTACTGTGACTCTCTGTTTGCCTTCCCCAAACCTGGAACGTCTGCAAGTTGTTCAGAACGCCCCCGTGAGGCTTCTGACTGAGTCTTCTAAGCACTCACATATCACACTGTTGCACCGGCTCCCCATTAACTCCAGGGGCCATTTTCAGATTCTGGTTTTCACTTTTTGGGATCAAAGCCTGCTGGCTGTGCAGCACACGAGGCTGAGCACTAAAGGCAACAGAGCTTCTGCAACATCCCCGACTCCCTCTGAGCCTCACATCTGAACTCAAAGCAGCTAAAATCTCAGCTTTATCTTTGTAGCATTTTGGTTATGAAGATTTATAAAGATTTCTTTTTACTTCATTGACTTTGTTCCATTTTTATTGAGCACATTGGCATTTCTCATTATTCAGCTTCCAACAACTGCAAATGAATCTGCCTCTGCAACAGCACAGCTTCTGTGGTCCTGGATGAATGCAGCCATGATATGGAAAAGTTAGAGCAGACTGTAGGTGACCCTGTGGAGCTGCCTTTGATTAAAAATAACAATATTAACACAAATGATTCATGAGCTCAAAGCTGCCGTCTGTGATTCTTATGACACAACTAAATGTATTTTCACTGTTGTTTGGCAGACTATCATTAAAATATACAGAACTGAAGTAATTTACCTTTTTGGGAATCTTTATTTAACCTTTGACAGTAAATACTGAATTTAAATGTTAATAATTAGAGCGGTCCTGACAGTGTGGTAAATATTGGTGCACATGAAATAACTAGTGCAAAAACTGTCTTTGAATTTAAGGCAAAGAAACAATAAAAGATGACCGATGCCACCATGAAGGCACTCAGAGGTTAGTGAAGTCCACTTATATGACCTTTTTATGAACGTGCACATCTGTGTGAATCTGCAAGATCAGCAGTGTTTCCGGATAATCCTCCTGTCTGTCCTTTACAACATGGCTGAAACTCAGATGGAGCCCATAAACTCATCAGAAATGAGTCTATTTAAGATTCAAGATTCAAGATTCAAGATTCAAGAAGTTTATTGTCATGTACACCGCAAAACACTGTGGTTATGCTGAGCAATGAAATTCTTACTTGCGACTGCTTTACAAACAATTGAAATAAGCAACTAAGTTAAAATAAAATTTAAGAACTAGTATATTAGGAAAGTAAAAGTAGAAAATAAAAATAAATAAATAATAAAGCAAGTGCAATATATACAGATATACAGATGAAAGAAAGGCAGGTAATCACAGTTTGGTAATCAGTCAGTGGTTCAGTAGCCTGATGGCCTGTGGATAGAAACTGTTTTTTAGTCTGGTTGTTCTTGCTTTTACACTCCTGTAACGTCTGCCAGACGGTAGGAGTGTGAACAGTGTGTGCTGTGGGTGGGTACGGTCCTTGATGATGTTGTGTGCCCTCTTTATTACCCGGGTATTATAAGTGTCCTGTAGTGATGGGAAGGCAGCTCCACAGATGAATTGTGCTGTTTTGATGACACGCTGGAGAGCCTTCCTGTCCTGACTGGTGCAGTTTCCACACCACACCGTGATGGAGTTTGTCAGGATGCTCTCCACAGTGCATCTGTAAAAGTTGCTGAGGAGCTTGGGGATAATCCGAATTTCCTCAGTTTCCTTAAGAAGAAGAGTCTCTGCTGAGCTTTCTTGACAGTCTGTGCTGTGTTGTAGGTCCAGGTGAGGTCTTCACTGATGTGGGTGCCAAGGAATTTGAAGGTCTTCACTCTCTCCACCTGAGTCCTGTTGATGAATAATGGAGCATGCTGGTCTCTTCTCTTCCTCGGGTCAATAATCATCTCCTTAGTCTTCTCTGTATTTAAGGAGAGATTATTTTCCTGGCACCAGGACACCAGCTGGGCCACCTCTTCCCTGTAAGCTGCTTCCTCTCCCCCAGTAATCAGCCCAATGACGGTGGTGTCGTCAGCAAACTTGACGATGGAGGTGTTGCTTTGGGAGGGGATGCAGTCGTAGGTGAAGAGGGTGTACAGGAGAGGACTGAGCACACAGCCTTGTGGGGTCCCAGTGCTCACTGTCTTTGTTTCTGATGTCCTGGTACCAACTCTGACTGCCTGAGGTCTGTCTGTAAGGAAGTCCAAGACCCAGCGGCAGAGGGAGGGTGGTATTCCGAGGGTGAACAGCTTTTCAACCAGCCTGCTTGGGATGACGGTGTTGAAAGCTGAACTGTAGTCTATAAACAGCATTCGAACATAAGTGTCCTTATTTTCAAGGTGTGAGAGGGCTGTATGGATGGCTGCATTAACAGCATCATCAGTTGAACGGTTCTGACGGTATGCAAATTGCAGGGGATCTAATGTGTCCGGAATGGATCCTTTAATATGGGACATGACCATCCTCTCAAAGCACTTCATTACAAGTGAAGTGAGTGCAATGGGACGATAGTCATTCAAAGAGGTTGTGTTGGTTTTCTTGGGGAGGGGCACTATAGTGGTGGACTTGAAGCATGTGGGCACAGATGATTGGGAGAGGGACAAATTAAAAATATCTGTAAAAACCTCGGCCAGCTCTGAAGAGCAGACCCTCAGAGCACGGCCAGGGATGTTGTCGGGGCCAGGTGCTTTTCGGGGGTTGGTCCTCCTCAGGGCCTTGCACACCTCAGTCGATGTTACAGTGGGTGAAGAGCTCTGTGTTGCCTCCGGTAGTAGAATCTCTCTACGTTGGATGGAGTTGAGGGTGTCAAAGCGAGCATAGAACTGGTTCAACTCATCTGGTAGGGCGTTGTTGCAGGCTGTGATCCTGCTGTTCCTCTGCTGAAAGTCAGTGATGTGTTGCAAGCCCTGCCACATGCGTCGGGAATCAGAGTGTTTGTAATATCCCTCCAGCTTCAGTCTGTACTGCCTCTTGGCTTCCCTGATGGATCTACGTAGGTCATATCTGGTCTTTCTGTAGCCCTCCGTGTCACCAGAGGCAAATGCAGTTGAGCGTGCATGCAGCATGGAGCGTACCTCACAGTTCATCCATGGTTTCTGGTTGGGATATATCTTGCAGCATTTGGTGGGGACAATATCATCAACGCATGTGCTGATATAACTGGTAACCACTGATGCATATTCCTCTAAATCCACAGAACTGTCCTCTCTCAGAGCAGCATTCTTAAACACATCCCAGTTTGTGGCATTAAAGCAGTTCTGAAGCACCAGATCAGTCTCTTCACTCCAAACTTTAATGCTTTTAATTGCTGGGGGGGGTTGTTTGAGGAGCTGCCTGTACTTTGGATAGAGGAACACAGAAATATGGTCGGACTGTCCAAAATGTGGGCGGGGCACAGCCTTGTATGCATCCTTCACATTGCTGTACACGTGATCCAGAATGTTGTTATTCCTTGTGGGAAAGCTCACATGTTGATGGAACTTAGGGAGAACAGTCCTGAGGCTGCAATTGTTAAAATCCCCGGCAACAACAAACACAGCATCTGGCGGTCTCATGTTTGCTGATGATGTCGTGCAGTACTCCTAGCGCTGTGGTCCGATCGGCTCGCGGCGGGATATAAACAGCCAGCATTAACACAGCACTGAACTCCCTCGGTAAATAAAAGGGTCTGCACTTCACCATCAACACTTCGATGTCAGTACAACAGTGTTTCTCCACCACCTGAACGTCCACACACCATCGCTTGTTGACATAAACACATACACCGCCACCTTTGTTTTTACCCGAGGCAGATGTGCGGTCTCCGTGGTGCACTGAGTGGGTCTGTAGTTGAATGGCCGAGTCCGGCGTAGTTGCAGTGATCCAGGTTTCCGTGAAGATCAGAGCACAGCACTCCCTGATCTCCCGCTGAGCTATTGTCCTAGCTCTCAGCTCGTCCATCTTGTTTTCGAGAGAGCGGACATTAGCTACCAAAAGGCTAGGCAATGGTGGTCTAGCCTTTAGTTTAGCATGTAGCCCTCCTCTCTTGCCACGCTTCCGTCTTGGATGCGCTCGTTGTCGGCTGCTCTGCCTGCCTGAGCGTGATCGTGGTGTTACGGCCTGCTGGCTGGAGCTGGCATGATCCAAACACAGAAGAAGGCTATGGTCCAAAAGGTCTAAGCTAAGCCCATGGGAAACTTTTCCAATGTCCAATAGTGTTTCTCTGCTGTACATGATCCTTGAGTACAAGCACTGAATATTAGCCACACAAACTAGCACTAGAATAAACAACAAATACAATTGGTGTAGGGAGCGCGTCGCAAACACGTCTGCCACGGAGGGCGCCATGTTGGTCCATGTAGGTCACAGAGGAAGAGACGGACGGCTTTCTGAAACCACAGGTGTCGCCCCCTCATGGTCGTTAAACAGAATGCTGACATGAACCTTTTAATAACACTAAAATAAAAATGTCTGACATCTGAGAACCCGGTGATAACAGTAACACTGAGTGTGGCTCACAGGTCACCTGTCTCTGTTTCAGAAAAGTAGATCATTATTATTATTATTATTATTATTATTATTGCTGAGTTTAGTCAGAGAACCTGGAGGAAACCCGTGCAGGCACAGGGAGAACATGCAGCCTCCACAGAGAGGTCTGAACCAGGAACGTCCTGCAGCACCACGGTGGGAACAGGCAGGAGTAATTCACAAAGCCACTGCTGCTGTGCCAGCTGCATAAATGCAGGCAGCTCTCTGGCTCTGGACATGCGTGGATCTAAGCAAGCTTGAGGGTTTTATTGAAGTCAAAGAGCTGGAAGCCACAAACACAACTTCAGCTCCTGTCGATGTTCTGTGGAACCCGGGTGAGGTGCATCAGTCCCATTATTAGCCTCTGACAGAGAGGTCTGTCCGCCTCCGGCAGCTCAAGACGAAATGTGGAGCAGGCCTTATGCTAAAACTAAAATAGATGCTTAGCAATAGTTTTCCCACTAAACGCCGGGCCTGAGGCTCCTCCTTAGTTGTACAGCATAAAAAGAAGTGTGTGCCACACGCCTGATGTGTGAAAGCTGGCAATATTAACAATCCCCTC
This sequence comes from Archocentrus centrarchus, assembly GCF_007364275.1. Classification (NCBI taxonomy): domain Eukaryota; kingdom Metazoa; phylum Chordata; class Actinopteri; order Cichliformes; family Cichlidae; genus Archocentrus; species Archocentrus centrarchus. The sequence goes on along the minus strand of NC_044351.1, from coordinate 35,302,219 downwards.
CTGTCACACTGACAACACTGCAGTGTTTGTGATAGATTTAAGTTTTGATGTTTTCGCTGCCTCTGAAAGACACGTCTCCTATCAGCTGCAGACGTTTGAGAGCTCCACAGAAAAACAGAGATGAGGAGCTGCGACTGCTTCAGTGTCAGAGACACATCTGCAACACTAAAGCTTTAGGTTGTTTCTGAGCGCTCGGTGTGATCGTTTCAACTTAGTTCATCAGTTCAGTCTCACTGATGTCTCAGAGGCAGCAGGCCTCATTTTACAGGAACACATGGAAACAATGTTGAAAAGACTGCAAACTAATAACCGTGCTGCGTGACTTCAGCTTGAAATATTATTATTCTGTTTCTATACGTACATTCTTCCTGTTTCCACTGAATAACCCTGATACTCAGCAGCTTTGATCTTACACACATGCTGCTGTTACAAGTCCAAGAACTGCCTAAAAGAACTGAAAAATCCATCAAATCATCAGCAATTTGACCCACATAACATCATAATCTACATACACAGAATCGGCCCAAATTCATATATAAATACAAAAGACACACTAATTTATGCACAGATGTTTTTCATTTGGAGATCCCAGACACATGTTTTCTTAAAAGCAAGAACTTTGTGGCACTTTGCAGCTTTATGAATACAGATGTCCCAGTGACTGAGTTCCTGCATCGTTTCACACCAAACAGAAGCTCGTACAAGGTGAAGGAAAAGACTTGATTAGAAAAAAAAATATATATTATATATTGTTACAGCATTAAAAATATAATTCGGCATGGACCATGTTGTCCACAGACAACACTGTGATCTGGACTGAGAGTAGAGAGCAGGTGGAGACAGGTGGAGGTACGCTCTGTAGGGAAAAGAATGAAAGTCAGTAGAATCCATGTGTGTGAATGAGAAAGAGACAGGTGAGCATGCAAGGAGCAGAGGGAGTGAAGGCGGATACCTGGAGTCAATCATCCAAAGCAACAGACACAAGAGGTGAAGAAGAGAGTGCAGGCAGGGTGGAGTGGGTGGAGATGAGTGTCAGGGGTGATCTGTGTCAGGAGGAGAGCAGCAAGAGTGAAAGGGAAGGTTTACAGGATGGTAGGGAGACCTGCTGTGATGGATGGTTTGGAGACAGGAGGCTGAGCTGGAGATGGCAGACCTTCATTGGGAGCGATCAGGATGAATTAGAAATGAGTCCTTCAGAGGGACAGCTCAGGCTGAGATGGTTTGGACATGTGCAGAGGAGGGAGGGTGGATATATTGGAGAAAGGATGATGAAGATGGAGCTGCCAGTGCAGGAGGAAAAGAGGAAGACCTCAGAGGAGGTTCGTGGATGTTGTGACAGAGGAGGATGCTGGGATAGAGTGAGGTGGAGGCAGATGATCTGATGTGGCGCCCCCTAAAGGGAGCAGCTGGAAGAAGAAGTGAAGACTTGGCAGAAATGATAAACAATACTGTGGCCCATTTTCTCCCAGTGTTGGGATCGTTGGCCGAGTGGAATAAATAACTTAGAACATATTATCCAAGATGGAAATTTTATCACGTTCCAAGAACTTATATCAAAATATAGAATTGGCAACGGTAGATTTCTGGAATATCAACAAGTTAAGTCCGTCCTACAGGGAAGATTTAACCTTAATCAATTGAATCTAGAAATGCCTACTTGGGTAACAGAATTTCTTAACCTCTGTACCCCAAAATTGTTATCAAAATTATATAAATTATTAATAAAAACTGATGATTCAGTTTCCCTCCCAATTACAAAATGGGAGCGTGATCTTTCTGTCAACCTGGATCAAAATTTATGGACAGAAATATGTTTAAATATCTTCAAAATGACTAAAAGACCCCAAATACAACTTGTACAATATAAGATTCTCCATAGAACATACTACACTGGACAAAGGATGTTCCAAATGGGCCTTACACACTCAAACATATGCACCCACTGTACAAGCAATTCAGAGGATAATCATCTACACGCTCTGTGGTCTTGTGTACCAGTTCAGAGATTTTGGCAGAGGATTTGTGAAGATCTATCCACATGGTTTAGCTGTCATATCCCAACTTCCCCCAGACTATGCATCTTAGGTGATGTCAGTGAATTAATTATGGAGTTAAATATATCACACATAGTTCTTACTGCCTTGTGCATCGCTAAGAAGATGATCCTCATGAACTGGAAGACAAAAAATAAACTATGTATTACTCAGTACAGAAATTTATTAGTAGATCATGTTAGTTTAGAGAGAATGTCTGCTTCTTCTAAAAACAAATTGGAGGAATTTGACTCTCTTTGGTTCCCACTGCTCAGCTCCATTACTTAGTGGGGGTGGTGGGCTGCGGGCTCTGCTCCTGATGTGCTTTGTGGGGGGGTGGGGGGGGACTCCGGGGGCCTGGGTAGCTGGTAGCCTCCTGAGGCTGGGGTCCTGGGGCGACCTTCTGGTGATGTCTGTGCGCCTGTCCTGGTTGATGGTGGTGGGGGCTTGGATGGTGCTGCCTTCGGTCCTGGGGTGTGGGCGGGGTGCTTGGGGGGGTGGTGCCGGCCCTCGGTCGGTTGGCTGGTCTTCCCTGTATGGCTTGGGGGCTGGGGTCTGGGGCCCCGGCACTGGGGCCGCGCCGGCTCCCGGTGGGCCCCCCCAGGCGCGGGGGGGGCCTCTGCTGTCCCGGCCGCGCCGCCGGGGGGGGTGGGTTGGCCTGACGTCGGGATGTCCGGTCTGCGCTTTTGGGGCCCTGGGGTGCCTGCATTGCAGGGGGGTGGGGTGGGGGATGGGGCCGCGGTGGGGTGGTTGGGGGGGACTGGGCACTGCATTTCCATGCCCAGGCCAGTATGTCCTGTCGCCTGTTTGTGTCTATTGTTGAGTGAATGGGCATCTAGGAGGAGCGGGCCGCCCTCTGCGGTGGGGGCGAGGGCGCCAACCTCGGGTGCTGCAGTGCTCCGGGATGCTGTCACCACGGCCCCGGGCTCACCTCCCCCTGCCCTGTGCTGGGGTGTGGGAGGTCGGGGTGCCTATTGAGCCAGCGGCCAGCTGGCTCTCTTCTTCCAGGATTTTTCCTGGTCATATGCCCCCCCCCCCCTCCCCCTCCCCCTCCCCATACACAAACACACACACACACACACACACAGAATACACATCACTCACAGATGTAGGATGGAGAGGCCACGTGGAGAGCTGCACCACCACTTGCCTCTCCGTTTTAATTGCACTTTAGTCATTATAACTCACAACACATACACACTTACACCCTGATACACATAGGACCTTTGGGGCAGGCATGTTACTCAGAGGTTGATGAGATGGGCCGCTGAGGTGGCCCCACTCGGATCCTCGTCACTGTCTGTCTCCAAATTTTATTTGCACTTTAGACATGGAGGGTTTTGGGGGGGCAGTGTGGGCAAGCGCTGACGACCAACAGTTGGCGCTTGTGGCATAACTGTCCCCTCAATTTTAACTGCACCCTATACACCTCATTCACTCACAAACATTAACACATAGACCTACAAGTTGGGGAGGAGGAGGGGTGGATGGGTCATCTTACACCCCGATTTCTTGCGTCTCGCCCGGGGTAGGGGTCGGGTGGTTCCTTGGGGACCGGGCTGGTGGCGTCCTGGGGTCGCTGTTGGCCCTGGGGTGGTTTCCACTTGCCCCGCCTTCAGAGGGTGGGTAGCTATGGATGAATGTGTGTCTTTGTGTATTTGTCACCGTCTCCGTGAGTATGGGTGGGTGAGTGAATGTGTATGTATGGCATATCTGTGTGTGGGTAAGTATGTATGGGCATGTATGAGTATCTGTGTATAAATGTGTACACGGGTGTCTGGGTGTGTTTGTATGTATGGCTGGACCTGGGTCTGGGCCTTGTGCCTTGCCTCCTGGCCGCTCCTTGCTGGTTGCCTCCTCCCCCCTACCCCCCTGGGATGGGGGTGCCTCGGGGTTCCTGGGTGGGGCTGGGTGTTCTGGCGTGGGTGCTGGCCTGCCCCCCTTGGGGGTGCGGTGCGGGGCTGCGTTGGCTTCTTCGGCGTGGGGGGGGGCTCTGTGGAGGGTCGGGCGGTCCTTGGGTGCCGTGGGCCCGGGAGCCCTGCCGCCGGCCAGGGCAGGGGGCTGGCCGCGGGGGGGGGGCTGGCTTCTCATCGCCTTGGGTTCCCTGGAGCCCTCGCTCCTCGACTGGGGGGGCTCCGTCTGAGACCACCCTCTCCCGTCTGCTGGGGTAGGTGTGCGGTTGTCTTTGGACTGAGTGGCCGGGGGTCTTCCTGGCTCTTGGTGGGCTGCTGGTGGCCTGGGGTTCCGGGGGCTTTCCGTACCTGCCTCTGGCTTCTGATGGGTGGAGCTGCAGCGTTTTGCCCTCATTGGTAAGTACGTTCCATGACACAGACACAAACGCCCACTCAATCACAACTCAACAAAATTGTTGGTGTGCGTAACATGCTTTGTTAGTTTTGTTTTTCACACACAAATTTATTTTTGCAAGTATTGATAGTATTTTTTTATATGTTAAAGTGATGAAGTATCTGATTAATAGACTTGTGCTCTTTCCCCTTTTTTTTTTTTTTTTTTGCTCCCTTTCTCTCTCCCTTTTTCTTCTCTTTATTTTCCTCTTCTGCAGCCTGTCAGCTCTGGCTGTTACATAGTATGTGGAAAAATAACTCAGATAAATAAAATAAAGGGTTAAAACAACAACAAGAAGAGCCTATTGAGAACCTATAGAGCTCATCTTGAAATAGCAAATATGTTTGGCACAACAACGCATTCAGATCACAGTTCTGCTTGCAAGATCTACCAGACATGACAGGCTAAAAAAAAAAAAAAAAAAAAAAAAAAAAAAAAAAAAAAAAAAAAAAAAAATATATATAAAAGAAGTGGTGCCGGGTAGAACAAACCGCATCTCCGACATGCATTTTAGGAGAGGCATCGAGATCCTTAAGTACCCATGATGGATTTCAGCACTGATTTGAATGTCATCCGTCTCACAAACACTGAATCACAGATAACACACAGGTCCTGCTGTCCACACACATCATTGTTGAAAGGTTTAAAAAGCAAAATAACTTTTATTTCATCATTTTTGATACCACTATTTACAGAACAATCAGGTGACAGTTCCTGCCCCCACAGACAGGGGGTGCCATCACAGGCCTGACACTTCAGGTGTGTCCCTCCTCCTGTTATACACCTGGAGACTGAGTTTACATTTGAGTCTATCATTGGTGGCTTTTTGTCAGCACCTGCCTGTCCATGACTACACAACACACTAAACACACTAAACACACAAACACAGGACACTGCTGTCCTGATCCTGGGTCTGTTTTCAGGTTTGGGTTTTTTGGCTCTGTTGATTTTATTTTTGTTGATCTTTGGTTTGTGTTTATATTTATTCCACGTGTTCTTTAGTACACCCTGTCCTTCATTTGGAGTTGCTTTAGTTTGATGCTTCCTTCCGTGTTCCCGCCTCCCTGTCTTAGTCCGGGTCTCTGTCTCCATGCCAACCTGTTTTACTTTGCTAGTTCCTCATCTCGCGTGCTTCCTGTCCAGTTCTGCTTCTTCTCATCCTGTTTAATTATTCCCAGTTGTGTCTCCACCGGTTCTCTCGTTCTCATGTGTTTGTATTTAAGGCTGAGTTAGTTTGTGGTCGTGTGTTTCCCTGTTCTAGTTACTTTGATTATTTGTTATTTGGGTCCACATCCTGCCTGCCACACTGCCAAACACACAACTACAGACCAACTACAGACCACCAAACACACCAACTACAGACCGCCAAACACACCAACTACAGACCAATTACACACTCCAAACATGCTAAACTCTCTCAAAACTCTCAGATTTAAACTCAGTGTTGCTGTTTGTCTATCATTGCTTCACTCACAACTTTCACCTGTTGCTCAGCAACCAAATGCCACCAGTTGCCATATAATTTTTGATTGATTGATGTGGTGCATTTTTCCACCAATAGGAAAGGGGACATTATGATTTTTAAATATTTTTTAGCACTTCCTGCAAAAGAAGATCCTGTTTTCACTGTTTCTTCCTGCACAAACGTGCGTCACATGTAAGGACATTATACAGGAAAAAGCACGGCGCAACTTATTGATCGTAACTCTGGCTTTACTTGGTGTACCAACACAATTTAAAAACTGGTACATAGTTTGAAGCACGCACCTTTGATACAAGTTGAAATGGAGACTCACTGAGGCCGCGTCCTGCTGCCTCATCATCTTAAATTGATGATGTCATCTGTTGACTCCAGAGGGCCAAAGATCGAGATTTCTTTTTTTTTTTAATACCTTGACCCAATTATGGCAAAAATGTAATGAGATGATCTGGGGGTTACTGGCCATATTCAGTATGAATCGGACTGTTAGTTTTGCTGTAATTCTGTTGACAAACAAACAAACAAACCAAAACCAATACCCGGTTCCCCCTCCGGGGGCAGGGTAACGATGAGGAAGGTTTAAGATTCTTACAGCTGTTGCTGTGGTCATCCACCAGTATGATTTCTTTCAGCAGGTGGGACGGCGTCCTCTGGACCGCTGTGTGGATGGAGCGCAACAACACCGACAAGGCCTCATTCACAAAGATGAAGATGACACTGAGCTGGGGAAGGTCTGATGAATATGAGATGTTTCTGCATCTGAAGGGAAACACCAACATTCAGAGGCTGTTAAATCCAAACAGGAAAACCCTAACCCTAACCCTTTAACTCAGACTCACCCGTCTGGCCGTAAATCCGGAATTGGTCGGGTAAGGGAGATGCGGTCGCTAAGGTAACCGTTGTAGCCATAGTATCGGAACTTCTTGAGGGCAACCCTCCGGCTCTCTGGGCCAAGGTCGTGACCCCAGTGGTTGAACAGCGAGGAGGCGGGGTCTGAGGCTGTGTCTGATGAGGATGCTGCATCTTCCCCATCCTTCTGGGGCGTGTCTGTGGACAGAGAATGAGAGGTTGATGCATTAATGAGTTTTTTACTTAAGGAAAACATTTTAAATATCTCCAAGTTTTCTTTAACAGCTTTCAACACCTTCACTAACCGCCATGTTGCCAGCTGCTCTGACAGCGCCCCAACATTACACTGTGGAGAAATGTAATGACTAATGAACTTCCTTCAGCTCTATTCATGGTGCTTTCTTAGGAAAAATGACTGTGACTGACTCTAAGCATGCTGTGTGGTTATCAAACAAAACCTGTTTGCTGAGAGAATCGTTTCAGCAGGGGAAAAAGGATGGGACACAAATGTAACAGATTTTTACTGTCGTTCCAAATGAGTCCATCTGGCAGCTACGCAGATCTGTTTCTGCAGAGGTGGACACAAATCCATTAACATGCCCCATGTGACACTTAGATAAACTCAGTGAACTGGTGGAAAACAATAATAACAAAAAACATGCTTGAGGCATATTTGATGGTTTGAAATACTGATTTAAAATAAAATGACAGTGTGCAAACAGAGCAGAAGGCTCCGGAGTATTCCGGCTTTCACTGTGTGGCTGCAGAATTTGAATGCAGGGGTCTGTTTGTCCGAATCCCTGGAAGACCGGGATCATCTGAGACGATGAAATATTCATGAACTGAGGCCGGCTGAAATTTCTCACTCAGGTGTACAGGTGTTCAAAACAGACAAACAAAAACTTCTTCAATCCATAAAAATGAACTCAACACAGAGTGTGGCAGTCAAGAAGGTCTAATCCATACCACAGTGATTTGAATGCTTAAAGTTAAACATTCAGAGTTTTTTTGAAGAAGGAAATAAAATAAAATATGAATTCAATTTTTCAAAAAGAAAATATTTGTTTTCTTTTCCCATGACTGCAGCTGACAGTTGCTGCCTTCTTTAACCCGTTTAGAAGAAGCACACACAGCGCTGGCTGTCAGCCTTTAACACATCTGACATTCAGCAGGACTCACCTGTGCTCTGCCAGGTGTGTATTTCATGTAAAGGTGACACATTTACTGCCTTCTGCTCAAAAACTGAAAGCTCATCAGCTTCAAACCATCATCCACAACTTCCAACTGAACACATCACAACTGTAATCACCTGTGACCCTGTTATCAGTGACGGTCCACGGCACACCAGTAATAAACCATTAATGGTGCTTCCCAACAGCAGTGGCCTCTGAGAGCCACACCTCAGAGACTTTAGGAGACTACAAAGACTCGACGGCCTTCACCGAACACATCCGTTATCAGCATTGGCAGGATTCGACAGACCAAGCTTATCAGGACCTAAGAGTATAATACTAAGTATATAATATAGGAACTAATGCAATGCTAGTGCCAGAAACCACACCAGCCACCCCCATGTCCAAGTCCTAAGACCAACTAACAACCAGTGAAAAAATGTGCATTCCCAACAGCGACGTGCCTGCAAACACTCGCCGTTAGAGGAAGTGAAAAGTGTGACACAAACTGGAAACAGAGACTGATGAGTAGAAGTTCCACCTCTTTAAATGCGTCAGTTGCAGCACAAAGGAACGACTTTTATGTTGAAGGCGAATGTTTTCCATCCCTGGTTTGCATCGAGCAGAAAGTGAGTCCAGTGGAAGGCAGGCTGAGGATGCTTATTTGCAGCCTTCTATAGACATTGTGTCCCGCTGTGTTTGTTCACCATGACTGCAGCTAAATGATTGATTTCTACCTTTATTAAAAAAAAAAGCAGGGGGGGCAACTGTCAGAAACCCCGGTTCAACTCTTCACTCTCACTTTTTCTTGAGAGGGGATGAAAATCAAACTTCAGGGGCTTTCTTTAAGGCACAGACCTGATCACATGAACAAAAACTAAACTCCATCATTCTGATGTGTTATTTGGGGTATTTGATCAATCTTTAAACCTCCTGACCAGCACGCTTTAACCAGGTATTCCACATGGGTGTGCATGGCATTCATGGGAAGCTGGAATCATGAGAAGATATTGCAGAGGTTTGTGGTTTGATCCTGGTTTCTTTAGTCTGACTTTAAGCTTGTGGCTCAAACCAGTCAAACATCTTTTCTTCTATTTTCTGCCCTCCAAAGTGGAATCATGAAGGGCTGTGAAGTGCCTCCTTCCCAGGGTGAATGGCTTTTTTTTATTACTTTGAACAGCAGTACTTCCCCTTTTGGTAATAACATGCTCCGAGCTCTCGTGGGTGAAATGGCACCTCCCTCCAAGTCCACTCATAGCCTCATAATAAGCACCCTAAAAGCACTGCAAATGATTCTGTGTTCCATTTTTCTTGGCCACAAATGCATTCTGAGTCATACAAAGTTTTTCAGAGTTTTAAGTCACCTCATTTGCAGCCATTTATATTCACTGATGCATTTAGTTAATGCACAGTGCTTTTCAGAGGAGGAAAAGAAAAAACGTGGAGGGGGAGAGGAGAGATGGATAACAGATTGAACCTGTGTCGGCTCCTCTGCGCTCGAGTTGAGAACAGATGAGCAGAGGGAGTGTTGTGACCTGCACTGCACTGTGTTAGACAAACTTCATTACTAATTTAGTTGGACCAAGCTACCCTTTACAGCACAGCTGGAGGGCACATCATAGCTCTGTACAAGAAGTCAGGGAGTATAAAGTGGAACAATGCTGAGGTTGTGCGTGTGTGTGTGTATTAGACAGTGGCAAGTGTAATGTTTGTACAAATGATGTACGTGCCATAGGGACACAGTGCTGACGGCATGAGACGGTGTAATATTAAAGTCGAATTTACTGTACCACAAGTGTGGGTTTGCATGTATGTGTGTCATTTCCTGTGGAAATCTAAACGGACCGAATGAGCAAAGATGGCCCATAAAACCCACAGACTGTAAATAAAAGAGGGACACGGCCACTGCAGATTTCTCCCATATTGGCTTCTCCTCATTGGCTCCCTGTTAAATCCAGAACAGAATTTAAAATTATTTTCCTCCTCACTTTAATAATCAGGCCCATCTTATCTCAAAGACCTCATAGTACCATATCACCCTAATAGAGCACTTCGCTCTCAGACTGCTGGCTTACTTGTGGTTCCTAGGATACTTAAGAGTAGAATGGGAGGCAGAGCCTTCAGCTTTCAGGCCCCTCTTCTGTGGAACCAGCTCCCAGCTTGGATTCAGGAGACAGACACCCTCTCTATTTTTAAGATTAGGCTTAAAACTTTTCTTTATGATCAAGCTTATAGTTAGGGCTGGATCAGGTGACCCTGAACCCTCCCTTAGTTATGCTGCTATAGGCCTAGGCTGCTGGGGGGTTCCCATGATGCACTGTGTTTCTTTTCATTGACCTCTTTTTGCTCTGTTTATACCCCACTCTGCATTTAATCATTAGTTATTATTAATCCCCCCCCCCCCCCCCCCCCCCCCCCCACAGCAGATGACCCCCCCCTCCCTGAGCCTGGTTCTGCTGGAGGTTTCTTCCTGTTAAAGGGAGTTTTTCCTTCCCACTGTCACCAAGTGCTTGCTCATAGGGGGTCGTTTAGACTGTTGGGTTTTCTCTGTATTATTGTAGGGTCTTTACCCACAATACAAAGCACCTTGAGATGACTGTTTGTTGTGCTATATGAATAAAACTGAATTGAACTGAATGTCAAAAACTGGTTCTGGACTCTGCTTAAGCATTTTGGCTGATGCTACATCGGGTTTTTGGAGCCAGAATGTAACATTTTTGGAGGGCGGAGCTTCTTCAGCTAATGCCAAATAGCTTAGTTAGCACACGTGCTTATTCAACACACAGACATACACATCTGCTCATTAATACTGAGCAACAAACTAATGGAGTCCTTTTGCTGAGTCCTTTCACTCACCAAAACTAAAGCACAAACTTCTTATTCAAACGAGCCCGTGCAAACGACCTATGAATTTTTTTTTTTTTTTAAAGAAGGACAGGTTCTCATCATCATTCAGCCTCTGGGGAGCATGAATATCACATCAGTTTGACCAAAAGGACTGCTGTACTAAATGTACTAAAATATTTTTAGTTTCACTGACTTTGTTACTCAGTTTGTGTTACTGTGACCTGACAAACACCAACACAGTGTAAGACGGTCAGCACACAAACATGAGTCCGGCAGCAGCCACGACTGAACTGCTGCAGTAAACACTGGAACTTTGTCCAGTCGTACCCTTGTTGGGATGGGAACCTGGCACCACATCAGTATCTGCTCAGCTGTAATTACACACACACACACACACACACACACACACACACACACACACACACACACAATGCACACACACAGAAAAGAATGAGGGTGAGGTGGACAATTTTGGAAAGAAATTCATCATTTATTGCCTCAAAAAAGAAGCTTTGATGATAAAAGTTAGCCTATGAAAATGCAATTGGGAAGAAAAAGGACAGGAGAAACAAAAAATAGTGATGACAAGAGCACAAAACACAGAGGACAAAGGAGACTCACAAAATTAAAGTGCCGACAGGATGCTGAGTGAGGTATGAGAGTGATGAAGGGGATGAGGGGCAGAAAGTGATGAGGAGAACAAGGAAATAAAAGGACGTGACAGAAGGTATTCATCCCCGGGCATCTGTAAACCAGGCAACCCCGAGCTTTGTCACATCAGCTCACACACACACACACACACACACACACACACACACACACACACACACACACACACACACACACACACACACACACACACACACACACACACACTTCCTGCAGACCTGAGGGCATCAGAGCCGGACTCCCTACAACCTAATGGATTGTAAATGGGAGGTGCTGCTGGGTGACAAAGTGGCTCACCTTGTCCTCCAGTCACTTTATATAAAATTGGCCTACGATTGGCTGAGCAGGCTGCACGCTGTGGCCCGGCTCTCCAGCCCCAGCAACACCACCGCAATCAGGGCTGAGCTCAGGCTCCATCAGGACTGAGAGGGACTACTCCAGAGCAGAATCAGAGTAAACACGGAGCAAAAATATAATGACCACATTTAAAGAATCTGCTTAAGGGGCTGAAAATGTTCTAGTTTATAATTTTATCTGCTTTTACTCAAGTCCAAGTGAAAAAAGTGAATATATAGAGGAGGTCATAAAGAAATCACTGAAATCTGATTTGATTTTAAATTAACCATCTGTGTGCCAGGTTGACTTAAACACTGCCAGTCAAAGGTTTGTGGTCCTTTAAATTAAAATGAAATTGAATTAACCACAAATGTAACTGGACCATTAATCATAAATCATTTATGATCATTATGGATCTATGTAGGTGCACAGAGGACCATTTTCAGCAGACGTCACTGTCGGTTATTAGAAAAAAAGCATTTCCAGTTTCCAATTACGTTAGCGCAGCTGAGACCTACTATTACGTTAATTAGAAAGGTACAGGTGTGTAGCTGAGTGTCTGCAGCATCAGCTTCTATAGGTAAAAGAAGAATAAGAGAGTGTGTCCTGGTGTAATAAATGGAGGGTATTCCATGCAGGAAAAAGGAAAAAGGCTGGGCTCATATGGGCATACCTCATAAAGGGCGAGCTCGTTAAGTTGATCAGTCTGGTCTACAGTTGCTGCTGCCTCTTCAAGCTGCTTTGCAACCCACCTCCAACCTACATCCTCCCTGTAGCCCTTTCATGCATGAATTATGAGAACCTCAGTCAAGATTTTTTTTTCTGAATGTTTTTATTTCTCTTTAGGCAAGAAAAAAATTCAATTAAAATTTTGTTTATGAACCTATTTTTCATGGAGTTCCAAATATGTCCACTCAGCTGGACACCATGCATTTGACTTTTCACCCAGAGAAATGTGTATTTAACACACCACTAACAGAAAATGATTTTGCAACCTCAGATCGACTGTCACTGCTGCTGATATTCACTAATCCTGATTCTCTTAATTACATTCAAATAACAAAAAAAAAAAACAACTCCCCATGACTGGCCAATGTATGGGTTGATGCACAAGCATCCACTGTGTTGACTGATATCCAACTATAACAACAAAACACAGGCAGACACAAGAGAACAGCTTTGAACAGCCGTCCACTGTAGTGACCACTATGCATGAAAGGGTTAATGCCGTTTATGGTATTGGTGGCATCTACACGTCCTCCCCATGCCTGTGTGGGTGCACGGCTTCCTCCCACGGTGTGTTAGGTTACCTGCTGATTCTAAATTGCTCATGCAGGTGTGAACGTGAGCGTGAATGGTTGTCTGTCTCTGAGGTAGCCCTGTGATGGATTGGTGTCCCCTGGCCTCTGCCCTATGACAGCTGGGTTAGGCTGCATTCTTTTAATACCAGCTGGGCGTAAGTCCTCTATCTGCTCTATGACCTCAGGAAACACTTTTTTAAATGGCTCAACTGCTAGTTGGAAATCTGACAACATGATGTGGAGAGTCAAAGAGGACGATAAAGCAAGTCGTTACCACACAATCTTCCTGGGTTTCTGCTCATTGTGTCACATTTCAAAAAACCAGCATGATAATGGCAAACACAGTCAGCATGCAGCTTCACAACAGGACTAACAAACTGGAAGATTTCAGGGTGGCTACATCTGTCTTTTCTAAACAGTCTACGGTGACACGGTTCCAGATACACCAACAGCCCGTTAGAGCTGAAAACCTTCTAGAAGCTGCTTCAGACGCACTCTGACACCACAGCGCCCGCCTGCCTCGGCTCTGAAACACTCCTCAGTTTGATGATCATGTCATGTAAAAATGTGGTGCTTGTTTGGTGTGATGAAACCTCGGCCAGCCCCAGCACACTGCTGTCTGTCAAACACTGGCTGGGTAACAGCTCACCAGCTGGGCTGTCACTTGAGTTTTGATTGACAGTCGGCTGGTAGACGGGGAGATGAAGTGATGATGACAAGTTTTCAGAAGGAGGTGCAACGCAGTTGAAGGGCTAAAGTCACCAAAATGATTTTAACGTCTAAACTGAACTGTGAGCAAAACCCAGGAATATCAAACTGCTGGGTTTTGATATTCCTGGGAACAGGATGTGTTTGAGCCTCTGACTGTCAATCTTCCAACCAAACGCTCGCTCACAAACATCCGAACAGAATGAAACAATTCAGGAAGAACGCTCATAACTAAAATGATGGAGATGTCTTTTGAGGACAGAGCCGCTATTATTAACATACAAGCACAGGGCCGTTAGCGCGGCGTGGATCTGCTCGAGGGCTGTGACGATGACTCAGAGCTGGAGCTTGTTTAGGGAGGAATAATTGAATGATGTCACCAAAAAAAAGGAGTATTCAGGATTTGGAGATCGTATCCTATTAGTAATCAGCTCCTATTTTGAGGGAATGAAAGCGTGGATACAGGCATCACTCATTTAGTGCTTTTTAGAGTAAAATCAGCACATGATGCTCATTCAGCCCCACTGATTCATGTGTGGGATACAAAGATGCACATAAACGGCTTAAACTGATCAACACCTGAAACGGGACATGAGCCCGATTTGCAGAACACCAAGCGTGGATGTTAAAACACTCAGTTAGACCTCGGCACATCCTCCGTGTACGCTCACGTTGCTCATCGGCCTTGCACTGAAACACGGCTGCTTTGCAGGAACCCGTCCCAGCAGGCTTTGCACTTGTAACACAAACAGGCGCCCACTCACACCCGAGGATTTGAAAGAATTTGTTTTCGTGGAGAGAATCTCATTTGCTCTGCAAGCCCCGCAACATTATCTCCCTGCGAAAGCTTTTTGTGTTCCAATATTTAAAGAGGCATAAGGGAAAACACAGGCAATTCATTTGCCTTTTGTAGCGACTCCGAGTCCCCTTCAAACCACACAACGACTCCTTTTTCACATCAGAGAGAGCCATGACTCACAAAAAGCACTTTTCCCATCGCTTGCTACACGTTTGATTATGTTGCCACTAGCGTGCTCGCACAAGAGTCATTTGCAATATGCTGTGTGGCTCCCAGCTGGGGCAAAAAGGGAGCGAATCCCTAAAGTAAAGGGCATGTAGCTTTCTTGCTGCTTATTACACAATGACACACACTGACAGAGTGTGTGTGGTGAGAGGGAGACAGGGAGGGATGGGGGCCTTTGAGCCAGAGTTCACACATGATTAATTTAATCAAGCTGTGAGCAGATGGTGATCTCTGTCTTCCTCCTCTCCCCTCAGGTATGAATAATGTGTTTAATGGATCACACCTGGACAAGTCCAATCTGTACTTACAGTGTAACCACCGAGGCAGACACAGGCATGCTTTGAGAAGTGGAATTGTAGCATTGCTCACTTCATATATCTGCTTAGATTCAGGCTTTTTAGCAGTCAGTCCTCGATCCCTCGAGGAGAGAGAAGTGTTGCAGATAGAAATGAAACTCTGCATGATATCTGGCACTTCCTGTGTGAGGAGGAGGAGAACGGCGGTGCTTTCTACTCTCTCAAATACAGATGGATTTCATGAACAACAGTAGTTCAACATTGTGGGAAATACCCGTTTGCTTTATTTCCTCTAGTGAGATAAGAAGATCAATAGTAATCTCGTGTCTAGTACAGAGCTAGAGCCGGGATAATGTTCAGTTTAGCTTAGCATAAAGAATGCTGGGGAAGGCTCACATAACTCTGTCCACAGAATTGCAATGAAGAAGAAAAAACATCCCTAATTAGAGCCCAAAAAGATGAGCTGTGGTTTCAGCCTGGGTGCTGCTGGAGCCATTACCTGAGAGAGAGATGGGCGCGGTCATTCTGAGCAACCTCCAAGACTGACCAGAGGCAAAGCATGTACTCACTGCCACTGTAATTAGAAACCTGGATCTCAGTCATCTACTTTTACTTCATTAGTTACAAAGTTATATAAGTTTTATAAAGTTACAAAGCCATCCTAGTTCCAGGTAAGCCAGGGCTTCCCACCGCCTGCATGGCTGCGTCACAGAAACACAGGTAGCTGCCAGGTAGTGCAGAGATAAAAAATACTGTTCAGTCCCCAAAACAGAAAGAATAGCACAGACTTGCTGGATGGTCTGCACTACAGAACTGACATCATTTATCAGATAATTGACTAAAAACTTCTCTTTAAGGTTCCAAAAGCACAAAGACGATCGTGAGATCCTGTTCAGTCTTTGAATTAACACAAAGCTACGAGGTCACACTTGTGGCCACAAAACTGGTAATAATTTAAAAGGTGATTTGTATAAATTCACCACCATGCAGCTCTCATGAAGGAGGAAGTCCAGGCTGTAGACATGCTTTTCTATCCAGACTGAAGTTATTCTAGGAAGCAGTTTCTCACACTTTTCCCCTCAGTGCTCGTTTTCTGTCATTTGCAGCTATATTCATACCCATACCATAATGCAGTCAAACGTGACATCCATGTATATTTTACAAGTGTGTGTACTCATACTTCCTTAGACCACTCTTATACTGCATATGTGCTTGTTGTACGTGAGTGTTACAGGATACTGCTGCCTCATATCAAAGACTAACCCAAAATTATGCTAGCAGCATTTCACTGGGATTTTTGAGCATTTAGTAGTTTTATAGCTCATCATGGCTCTGACCACACATTCAGATCTCCTAAAGACAGGACTGAGGTCTGGAGGCTGGTTAGGCCACTCCCTGACCTTATGTGCTTCTTTAGCCCCTCCTTTGTTGCCTTGGTGATATGTTTCCATGACCCCCCTTCAGTGTTCTGGCTGAAGGAGGGAGGTTCTCATCCAAGATCTGATGGCACCTGGCCCCATCCACTGCTTCCTCAATGTGGTGAAGTTGTCATTACATAAAAGTTTATGTAATGAAGTGTGTTTCTGAAAAGGTTACGGCCGTGTGTAGCTGCCTGTAGTTAGCAGACTGATCTAAATTCCTCCCCCCTCGCTCTGATAACCCTCCCCTCAGTGTTTACTGGGAATAATCCAGTGTTTTCCTCTTTGTCTCTGACAGACTGCAGCTTAAAGATCAGAGAGGCAGATTCCATTATGAAGCCATTTCCCTCCTTTAGCGCGCTGACAACCTTTTAAACCCATCTGCCATCATCTTCTCCCCATCTCGCTGTCTTCATAGCACGACGGCCACGACAAATGACTTCCATCCCTGCATCCTGTCTGTCTCTCAGTCTGCATACTGTGTGTGTGTGCGCGTGTGTGTGTGCGCGTGCAGAGGCAGCAGATCGTTTCCCTCTTCAGCCAAAAACATTAACCATAATGGTTCGCAGGGGAGATGCACATAATGTAACGCCAGCACACACTTTTATCTGTCTCACACTCACACACACACACACACACACACACACCACAGGGATCGTCCGTGACAAGAGGGTAATCTACGTCTTGATCGAAGCTCAACTGCAGTCTGGATTCTCCAATCGCCCACTTTCAGAGATCAATACAGATTGAGTGGGTCTTCCTGTAAATCCATACGGATCCTCTGCTGCCGCAGACGGCTCCACTGCTCCAATAATTACATTAGAGCCGCACTGATGAGCTTACACTGGCTCATACGAGGGGATGATCCGGACAATATGATTGCTGTAAAAGACATTTCTTGGAAAAGTTTAAAGCAGAGACGAGGAGAGATTTTGTTCTCAGACACAGATGAGATTGTGCTCTTGAATGTGCTCATTCTCCTTCGATGATGCTGCATCTCTTTCATGGTGACATGAGGCAAAGTTGGCTGCTTTAATACATACACGTATGGGCCGTGTGGTTCAGTTATAAAGCATTTTGTCCTGCTGAAATTACCAAAGGAAGCAGCCAGAAACCTCAGCTTAATATTTTTTATCTGGCCTGATGATATACATCCACTCATATGTGAAAATATATGTACGTGTGTGTCTGTGTATACATATAAGTACTGCATACATCACATGTTGTCTGCAATCATGTGAAAAAGAACGATTTTCATAGGGCTCTGAAGAACTCCATCCCATGATTCAGCAGTTGTAGAACCTCCTTCAGCAGCAATAATGTGAAATGATGGGTTTCTGGATGACTTCATCAGTCTCTCACATCACTGCGGAGGAATTTTCTCCCACTTTCCTTCACAGTGTAGCTTCAGCTGATTGAGGTTTGCAGCATTCATTTATGCACAGCTGTCTGAAGGTCCCACCACAGCAGTCAGAGTCTGGACTCTGGGTTGTTGCAGCAGTTTGTGGTCGACTCAGTGACTGCAGGGTGCCCAGGTCCTGTGTCTGTAACACAAACCCAGATCCTCCAAATGTGCTGCTGTGAATTATGGACAAACATCTGCACTTTGGTCTCGTCTGTCCAAAGGACCTTTATGGACTTAATTTCCTGCCAAAGAAAACCTGTTTTACAAACTGTCCTCAGATACCGCGCACACACACACACACACACACACACACACACACACACACAAAACATATTTTACAAACTGTCCCCGAGCACAAAATGATCTCTCCTTGCATACGAAACAATTCCACTCCTCTGCGATTAAAAAAAAAAATCATTTTTGGCAAAAAAAAAAAGCGATTTTTTTTTTTTGCCTGAAACATCTTTTGGCAATAAAGAGGTAATTTTTTTTTTCTTCATAAAATCACTTTTGGCAAAAAATGACTTTGGCCATTATTTTAGGAAGGTGATGAAATTTTACTTTGATTCACTCAAACAGTACAATCAGCTCTTCAGGCGAGGGAAACATATCTCAGCTGATACTAATGTACTCACTGCATGAAAAGGTAGAAAAAAGGTGAATGTACAGTGTAATTGTATATGGTACTGAGTAAACCTTTTAAAATGCTGAAGTTATGGAAAACTGGTTGTGTGTGACTTAGTAAAATTGAGTAAGAGTACAAACATGTTGGGACAATTAAACACTCCTTAGCATAACATACCCTTTCAGTAAGTCTTAAAAGGACTTAAATTCTTGGTTACTAACTTCAGATAATCAAAACGAACACATTTCCAAAGGCTTGTCTTTATGGTTCCTCCTTAAGACGAAAGCAACTTCATTAACTGTCAATGTTTTATCCAAAAAACAGTCCATGTATTTTGTTATAACTAGCTGAGGAAACAGAGTGAGTCTAACACCAGTCTTCTTTGGGTCCAACAGTTGTCTCGATAGCACCCCCTGCTGTCGAGGGGGGAAATGGGTAATTCCATCTAAGGTATCGCGTGACTTTTAGCAGAAACCACAGAGGAGTGGAATTGTTTCGTATGTGAGGAGAAGGTGTTTTGTATTTGAGGAGAGATCATTTTGTGCTCGAGGACAGTATGTAAAACAGGTTTTGAGTGTGTGCAGCACGTTCTCTTTGCGTGCTACCTTTTGGCGGGAAATGAACTCCATCGACGTTCCTGTAGTCCTGGTTTATTCAGATGCTGTTCTGCAAAACGAATCTGTGCTCTCTTTGAGGAGAAGAGGCATTCTCTGGGCACCCCTTCCACAAGCCATACCTGTTCAGTCTGTTTCTAACTGTGCTGTCATGAACTTTAACATTTAACATGCTAACTGAGGCCTGTAGAGTCTCAGATGGTTTTCAGGAATTTCTCTGAGCGTTGCACAGTCTGAGCTTGGGGTGGATTTGTTGGCTCATCCACTCCTTGACCAGCAAACTGCCAAACGTCTGCTTTTATTGAAGCCTCACGATGAACATCTTTGCTGATGATTACCCTAGGAGCCTGTCCTGGATAATCCTCCTTTAGTCCCGTTCAGGCGACACTTCTGAATATGTGGAGCATGGAAGGAGCAAGGACTGGAAACCATAAACTTAACGAAGCCTAGAACTAAGAAACATACTAGGACTAGAAAGCACTGGAGCTAGGGAACAGTGGGAACAGGAACTGAGAATAAACACGAGGGCGACTGAGACAGTAAATATTCAGTAGGGTGAAGTGGAGACAGCGGGATGAGACACAGGAAGCAAAACAAAACAACAAACAGCAGACACAAACTCCAAGAATAAAACAGGAAGTGAGATAACTGAACAAGGGAGGACACTGAGGGGAAATTTAGACTAAAGCAACTGGGAACTGAGACCTAAATACACTAAGGAATAAATATGAGCCTGAGGAATGCTGGGTAAACTAACCTCTATGACCCTAATAATGAGTGTAATCTACAAAATGAACTGAATGTTTTCTTAATAGGACCTGAAACTAGTGACTGAGCCCGTGAACTCTTTAGGAAAGTGTTTCTGGAGGTCAGAGCTGAGGAACGTTTTCCCACAAACTTCCATATGAACGAAGTGTTTTTGTAACCACGGCGTTGCCTCCTGGTGGCTGTTAGAAAGAATGCAGTCCGTAATCTCAGAGCTGAATACAACAGATAAGAATGTCTATGAATGTACAGGAAAAGATACGATAGGACAAAGCCATCCTGATCAAACGTGTTCATGGATCTACAACCTCAGACCCGCTGTGTGTGGCTGCTCGTGTTATTTACTCGGAAAAAATAGAGAATAACTGGACAAATTAAATGGATTTTCTGCTGCATTTTCTTTCCTTGTGTACAGCGAGCAACTAAGATATAATTAGTTGATTAGTTACACAGTAATTATCAGAAATAGATATCAATGAGCAAAATATCTGGCCTACTTGAAATGCTGAACATACAGCTGGAGAAAAACAAAGAGTTCTTAGATGTATGCAAGTTAAAATCCTGTTAAACAGGCGATGGGAGATTAAACTGCTCTGAGAGAAACAGGCAAAAAAATAACAAGTGGCATTTCCTCCTCTGTGACCCGTGAATATTTCTGGCTGAAAGAAATAAACAAATTAGATTCAGAGAAATGTCAGCTTTATGCAAATGAATTGCTCCCCCCAAAACACAATGCTGTCCAGCACCCCCCCCCTCCAAATACACACCAGCACTTGCTGCAGTTTAAAATATTCAACAAAATAGATTGGGGAGCTTTTTTCCCTTGAACAAGACATTTGCATTTGCAGCTGTGTGTTTGCTCTAAGAGCACAATATGTTTGACTTCAGGGGCTATAATCAGAGCAACAGAAGGGCATGCATGTTCTCTAAAAGAAGAGACCCCGGAGACGCAGAGAGAAGAAATCTGTTACTGGCGCTTCGGGAAGCCAATTAGCACACAGCAGCAAAACAGCAGGTTTGCTGTGAGGAGAACAGAAGAGGAGGAGAGAATTTTAAACATGTCAAACAAACCTTCTGTGTGGTAAAGAGTTCAGCCGGGGCTTAAAACAGAGATATATTTAAATCACACTGAGGTTTAGCTGATTTACCCAAGTGACCAGCAGAGCTTCATCAAGATTGAAGAGGAAATTATAGCCTGGAGAAAGTGACAAACAGCAACAAACAGCAGGTGGACCGAGGAGCTGTTTCACCGTCACAGAGCTGCAGGAGAAGAGCTCAACGAGCCGAACCCCCGAAACCGTCCACACAAGAGCAGTGAGTCAGAGAAGGACAAAGATGTGCTTATTCATAAGAAAACATACCCAGTTATAAAGAGGTTTGAGACTGACAGCGTTCCTGATGTCACCTCTCAAATCTGTTCAGCAACAAATCTGCAAACTTCAAAACTTCTCTGAGAGAAAAATGTTAAAAAAAACACAAAATGCATCAACAATAAATAACTCTGTGGAGACCTAAATCCAATAACAGCACCCAAAACATGGAGACAGGTTGAATATCTCGAACAAATACGTTTTATTCATAAACTGAGTCAACTCCTGAATTATGTGTTCATGTGCAGGCTGTGTTGGACGAGCCAAATGACCCCTACAACAAATGATACCGAAGCATAAAACTGTACTCCATACAGGATACATGGATTATTAAAATTCAAAAACAATAAATAATACAGCTTCATCAACTGCACCAAAGAATAAAACAATTAAATGTGGATTGTTAAACATTAGGTCTCTCTCTTCCAAGTCCCTATTAGTAAATGATTTAATAATTGATCAACGTATTGATTTATTCTGCCTTACAGAAACCTGGTTACAGCAGGATGAATATGTTAGTTTAAATGAATCAACACCCCCGAGTCACAGTAACTGTCAGAATGCTCGAAGCACAGGTCGAGGAGGAGGATTAGCTGCAATCTTCAATTCCAGCTTATTAATTAATCAGAGACCCAGACAAAGTTTTCATTCTTTTGAAAGCCTGACTCTTAGTCTTGTCCATCCTAATTGGGAAAATCAAAAACCTGTTTTATTTGTTATTATCTATCGTCCACCTGGTCCTTACTCAGAGTTTCTGTCTGATTTCTCAGACTTTTTATCTGATTTAGTGCTCAGTTCAGATAAAATAATTATAGTGGGTGATTTTAACATCCATGTAGATGCTGAGAATGACAGCCTCAACACTGCATTTAATCTATTGTTAGATTCAATTGGCTTCTCTCAAAATGTAAAGGAGCCCACCCACCACTTTAATCATACTCTGGATCTTGTCCTAACATATGGCATAGAAACTGAAGACTTAACAGTATTCCCTGAAAGCCCCCTCCTGTCTGATCATTTCTTAGTAACATTTACATTTACTTTAATGGATTACACTGCAGTGGGGAATAAGTTTTATTACAGTAGAAGTCTTTCTGAAAGTGCTGTAACTAAGTTTAAGGATCTAATTCCTTCATTGTTATGCTCTTCAGTGCCAACACAATGCAGAGCAGCTACCTAAACTCTGCTCCCAGTGAGGTCGATTATCTCGTCAATAGTTTTACATCCTCACTGCGTATAACTTTGGATACTGTGGCTCCTCTGAAAAGGAAAGCTTCAAATCAGAAGTGCCTGACTCCGTGGTATAATTCACAAACGCACAGCTTAAAGCAGATAACCCGAAAGCTGGAGAGGGAATGGCGTCTCACTAAATTAGAAGATGCTCATTTAGCCTGGAAAAAGAGTTTGTTGCTCTATAAAAAAGCCCTCCGTAAAGCTAGGACATCTTACTATTCATCATTAATTGAAGAAAATAAGAACAACCCCAGGTTTGTTTTCAGCACTGTAGCCAGGCTGACAAAGAGTCAGAGCTCTGTAGAGCCGAGTATTCCTTTCACGTTAACTAGTAGTGACTTCATGGATTTCTTTACAAATAAAATTTTAGACATTAGAGAAAAAATTATTCATAACCATCTCAAAGATTATTCTTCATGTTCGGCTGCTTTCAGCACTGCTGGTATTTGTTTAGACTCTTTGGCTCCAGTTGATCTTTCAGAGTTAACTTCAATAGTTACTTCCTCCAAACCAGCAACATGTTTGTTAGATCCCATTCCTACTAGACTGTTCAAAGAAGTCTTTCCAATTATTGATGCTTCAATCTTAAAATGATCAATCAGTCTTTATTAGTTGGCTATGTACCACAGACCTTCAAGGTGGCTGTAATTAAACCTCTGCTTAAAAAGCCATCACTTGACCCAGCTGTCTTAGCTAATTATAGGCCAATCTCCAACCTTCCTTTTCTCTCAAAGATTCTTGAAAGAGTAGTTGTAAAACAGCTAACTGATCATCTGCAGAGGAACGGTTTATTTGAAGAGTTTCAGTCAGGTTTCAGAATTCATCACAGTACAGAAACAGCATTAGTGAAGGTTACAAATGATCTTCTTACAGCCTCTGACAGTGGACTCATCTCTGTTCTTGTCCTGTTGGACCTCAGTGCAGCTTTGATACTGTTGACCATAACATTTTATTACAGAGATTAGAGCTTGCTATAGGTATTAAAGGTACTGCACTGCAGTGGTTTGAATCATATTTATCTCATAGACTCCAATTTGTTCATGTAAATGGGGAGTCTTCTTCAGACAGTAAGGTTAATTATGGAGTTCCACAGGGTTCTGTGCTAGGACCAATTTTATTTACATTATACATGCTTCCCTTAGGCAGTATTATTAGAAAGCACTGCATCAATTTTCATTGTTATGCAGATGATACTCAGCTTTACCTATCAATGAAGCCAGATGACACACATCAATTAGTTAAACTGCAGGAATGTCTTAAAGATATTAAGGCCTGGATGACCTCTAATTTCCTGCTTCTAAATTCAGATAAAACTGAAATTCTTGTTCTCGGCCCCACAAATCTTAGAAACATGGTGTCTAACCAGATACTTACTCTGGATGGCATTACTTTGGCCTCCAGAAACACTGTGAGAAATCTTGGAGTCATTTTTGACCAGGATATGTCCTTCAATGCACATATTAAACAAATATGTAGGACCGCTTTTTTGCATTTGCGCAATATTTCTAAAATTAGAAACATCCTTTCTCAGAGTGATGCTGAAAAGCTCATTCATGCATTTATTACTTCTTGGCTGGATTATTGTAATTCATTATTATCAGGCTGTCCTAAAAGCTCCCTGAAAAGCCTTCAGCTGATCCAAAATGCTGCAGCTAGAGTACTGACAGGGACTAGAAAGAGAGAGCAGATTTCTCCCATATTGGCTTCTCTTCATTGGCTCCCTGTTAAATCTAGAATAGAGTTTAAAATTCTTCTCCTCACATACAAGGTCTTGAATAATCAGGCCCCATCTTATCTCAAAGACCTCATAGTACCATATCACCTCAACAGAGCACTTTGCTCTCAGACTGCTGGCTTACTTGTGGTTCCTAGGATACTTAAGAGTAGAATGGGAGGCAGAGCCTTCAGCTTTCAGGCCCCTCTTCTGTGGAACCAGCTCCCAGCTTGGATTCAGGAGACAGACACCCTCTCTATTTTTAAGATTAGGCTTAAAACTTTCCTTTATGATAAAGCTTATAGTTAGGGCTGGATCAGGTGACCCTGAACCATCCCTTAGTTATGCTGCTATAGGCCTAGTCTGCTGGGGGGTTCCCATAATGCACTGTTTCTTTTCATTCACCTTATTTACTTTGTTTATACTCCACTCTGTATTTAATCATTAATTGATATTAATCTCTGGCTCTCTTCCACAGCATGTCTTTCTCTCCCCTCAGCCCAACCGGTCGCGGCAGATGACTGCCCCTCCCTGAGCCTGGTTCTGCTGGAGGTTTCTTCCTGTTAAAAGGGAGTTTTTCCTTTCCACTGTCGCCAAGTGCTGCTCATAGGGGGTCGTTTTGACTGTTGGGTTTTCTCTGTATTATTGTAGGGTCTTTACCCACAATACAAAGCGCCTTGAGGCGACAGTTTGTTGTGATTTGGCGCTATATAAATAAAATTGAATTGAATTGAATTATGCAAATGGCAAAGCACATGCTAAAGCACATCACGGTCCAAACACGATGGGTTAACCTCCTGCCTGCAGAAGAACGTAAAGTTAAGAACATGACCCAAAGAGAAACATCTGGGCCACATCTGGCACTCACGGCTCAGCAATGGCACCGCAGGCCTCAGGCAGCGCGTAACAACCACGCCGGGTGAGCCCGATTCATCCCAGAAGTCACAAGTCAGGCTTGGCACAGATTACAGGAAGTGTTTTCTGGATTAGACATGGACCAAATGTCACAGCACACCTGGCACCTGGCTCATATGAGGGGGCGGAGTCAAGACTCAGCGTGAATCAGCGCTGTCAGGCAAAACCAAACGCTGCCCACAGAAATTCACACACACTCAGCAGTATGAACTGAATGGATGATTTTAGTTTGAAGTGCTTTTTTGAAGGTTAGCATGTGTCAGCTTTAAGATTCCCGCTGATTAGTTTTGTGACTCTCCTGTAATAAAGACAAAACGGCTTTTGAAGAGTCTCTTTGTGGTCTTTGAGCATCTGGTTTGCATCAAGGATGGCCAGAGGCACTGGTGTTTCAAGTTTTATCCTATGATGTGCTGCACATTAGATGCAATTATATACTTGTAATTAGTCCCTGTGAAAAAACTAATGGGGACGAGAAATGTGTCTGCTTCCCAGATAATTAGGCTCAACCCTCAGTTGTGTACTCACTCTGCTCTTGTGTATATATTTGAATTGAATTGATGCAGTGATCTCACATGCTCCGCTGAAGCCTCTGTGCAGATGTGAGGTGATAAACGAGGCAGACTCAAATAATTCGTCCTGACTCCAAAATCTGACCCTGCACAGGTCAAGTTCTGTCAGCTGAATGTTACTGATGGACAAACTGAACAGGATCCGTGACTCAGTCTGGAGCTGCATGAGTGAACAGTGCAGTGACCCACTGCTGTTAGGATCAGGCTGTATTTTAGCCGCATGCTAAGCAAACAGTCTCAGAACCTTCTGGGAGTTTGGGTTCTGCGGTTCTTCCCTGTCGGTACACCAAAGAAGTGGCAGCCTGACGGAGGTTATGATGCTAAAGAAAAGTTCTTTCTGTGCAGTTTCTATTTTTATACCTTCAATGACAACAAAACTTAAAGCACTCCAGCTTCACAGAAGGTATCCGGCAAAGACAGACGGTGTTAAAGTGTAACCTGTGGAAGCAGGTAGATATTTATGTTTCAGGGTTGAGAGCCACTGTTTAGGAAACCCGTGGAGGGCATATACAAAGTCCTTCTAGAAGCAGCTTGGCAGCCATTAGAAACCACTCATTATTATTGATTTTGAACCATTATCTAAATTAGCTTTCATTTCTGTGGTCATCAGTACACAAAAAACAAAAGTATTGACTCACTAGTAAAATGTGATTTTAAAAGTTATGACTTTACCTCTGAATAAGCTTCTCTCCCCCTGGCAGTTGAACATCTTCCTCTTATACTTTGTGCTGTTTGCTGCTGCAAATAGATTTCAATCCAGGATTCTTTCACTGCATCTCTGCTGCAGTCTCTGAATATGCCTGCTACCACACCACTAATGGCTCAGTCACACTACAGGGAAAATAGGACAACAAGCAGGAAAAATCAGAAGTTTCCCGGCGAGTGCACTGAATTTTTTTTGCTGTCAGAATCTGATTGGAAGTAATTGCTGTGACCAGCTGATCACCCAACATCCTCAACCTCTGGGTGATCATTTTTGACCGATGTCACGGCCCCTGGGCCTTGGAGCCAGGGTTCTGAGTTTTGGGATGTTTGATCTTTGTGTTTTGGTATTCAGCTTCTGGTTATGGTGTTATGTTTACCTCCCTGCTGCTTACTATTTCGTTCCCTGCTGGCTTTAGCTGATAGGTTTGTTATTTCCTTGTTCCTCTGTGTCAGGCTTGTATGTCTCAGTCCTGGTTACACAGTTATTTCCTGTTTTATTTTGGTGACCTCTTGTGTTTTGTTAAGTTCTACTTCCTCTGTCTCCTCATCTGTAATTAGTTTCTGCTGTTCTCCACCTGTTTGTATATAATGTCTCAGTCTTTGTGCTTGGTCGTGTTCGCCCTTCCTTGTAGTTTGTTTTTCCAGGAGATTCCAGTTGTTGGATTTACTCCTGACCTGCAGTTCTTCTAAAAGCCCAGCAATACAGCTGCTTTTGAGTTTATGTACAGCCTTCCGAGTCTCACACTTTGGGTCCACCTCCTGCCTGCCACACAGCTGACAGATGATTGCACAGGTCACCTGGTGGGAGCCCACCTGTCTCCAAACACTTCCAGACCGACTCGGATTGACTGAAATCGCTCTCTGAAGAACTTACAAACAGGCTGATTTAACATTACAATGTGTGTCTCTGCTGATGTGCACAACCCGTCTGCAACCCGTCTCTTTGCAGTAGGACACTCGGCTCAGCCGGCTGTCAGCTGGTTATATTCTGGACTCTGAATGTGAGCAGTTCATGTGAATTTGCATGTATACAGATCTGTAACAGCCTACAACGTTTGCAGATTTCTCACCATATTGTCATAAACAGATTGCACATAATTGCCAACTTGACCTCATTCAGTAGCAAACTGGTAGCAGACTGACCGTCTTATTGCTGTTTTTTCACCAAAGTCACTTTGAAAACAGCAGCTGACTGCGAGTGCGCGCAGAGCTGGTCCCCATCTCTAAAGCAACAATCACAAGCTCACTGCACACCAATGCAATCATTTCCCAGTATGGCTAAAGCATAAACAGGTGAATCTCTACTGGGTGCATGATTCACTGCAGCATTACTGGCTAATACATTTCAGCTGCTGATTGGCTCTTTGGTGGCAGGAACAGGACAGCCGCCATCTTTGGCATTTCAGAGCCGTCCCATAGATTCTGATTGGGGACTCTTTGACTGCCACGATCCTCCACTGATGGCCTAACAAAGCCAAACAGTCCAAACAAGCTGACTGCACTTCACGTATGTCACCAGCAGCAGATGTGGCTACTGTACAATCAGATGAAAGAAAGATGGACACGTATACCAAGTCCTTAATTTAGAGGTATAGCAGTCGTCACTAGTTTGATCAGGATGCATCTGCAGTGACACTGAAGCCAAACAACCACTTTGTGTGTTTTGCCAAGTTACCCTTTTGTCCTAAAAAGCTGCCAAACTCTAAGCTTTAAGCATTCAGCTGTCTTTTCAATCTACACTGCGTGTCCTGGTTTATTAAGCCCACAATGGGCTTATTCCTGGTTGATTTGCACATCATAAGAGTACTAATTTAGTAAAATAAGTTAGCGCTCCGGGGTGAGGGCAGAAATTCTCATCTGGGTGTTTAACAAAAGCACATAAGAACCCAAACAAACTGTTTTAAAGGCTCTGTGATTTTGTTAGAAATGTGTCCAAGAGCTGTTTCATTGATTTGTGAGCTTTTAGTGCGACCAGCAACCAACTGGCAGCATTTCAGCCTTCTTTGCATGAAATAAGCTCATATACTCAGTCCTCGGGTAGGAACAATGCATGATCAGGAGTTTGACTCTATGAGATTAATATCCCCTCCTCAAACATGCATGCCATTTGGTGCTAAATGAAAATAGTTCTCCTTTGACTTTGCAGATCAATCACACAAACAGTGAGCGGAGCTCTGTGTGAGCTGAGGAGCTTTGTATGTTCAGCACTGAGCACTAATATCCATCACAGCATGTCACAGTTAGCTAATCTCACTGATAAGGTGCCAACATGAGTCACACACACACACACACACACACTTTCTTTTTCGCTGCCACACAAGCACATAAATTAAAGGTAGTATATGAAATGATTCATGGACGCTAATAAAAGGCATGCCACTCATTTCCCATTGGTACAAACTATATTAAAATTATAGGGGGCTGAACAATCCACTGGGTTTGGTAATTACTTGAAGTGCATTGATTTCATGTTTTCTGACTGGATTTTGGATTAGTCCAAGTACGAGTAGAGTCACGACTCCAGCATCGCAGCAGGGATACTTCCTGACTTTGTCATAAGATGGCACATGCAGCAAATTCTCAGTTTCTCACATATTATGTCATCCATAGCAGCATCTATTGGAATCTAATGTAGAGCACAATGAACAAGCTGCTTCCAAGCTTTTGGTCTTGGAGGAGGCTGGAGCTGTGTTCTGATATTCTCGGGGATTTTTAGGATTTGGCTCCAGGATTTTAAACGACCCGTCTGTGCTCATCGAGCCTTTATTATTACAGCACCATCTACATGTATGGGATGGGTGGGCCTCTTCTCTCTCTTCCTCTCATCATCTGCTCATGATGCTACACTCGTTCAGTTGTAAGAAGCAGATACGTGTTAATACATTTCACATGAAAATACTTATTTTATCAGTTTACTAGAAAGTTTCAGAATCCACATGGATCAAACTGGTAATAATGTGCACAGTTAAAAGATGGGATTTGGTCACTCTGCTATTAAAACACAAATACAATAAATACGATTTTTATTCAGAGGGTACACTTGTAAGATTCTGATGGTAAATGACACAAAGCTACCTGCCATCTTTTCCATGTTATTTTACGCACTCAATAAAAAATGCCTCAGCCTTAACGAGTGTGCAGTAAGGAGTCACCTGAGCTTGAGAGTTTACAGCACCAAAGCAAAAGAGGTCAGAATTTAAATTAAATGCTATTCATGCAACCTTAATTTAGCACATTTTATAATGAATAAACTCAGGAAATCTTACCCAGAACGGCCTGGAGCTTTGTATCTACATCATGACTGCAGAGACAGAAATCTCACTTTCTGCAAAGTGCCCGTGTGCCATCGCACAGCGTTATAGGAACACTGTTTTTGTAAACGTTCATTTAACCAGGAAACGAACCCTGACATAGAAAATCATGTTTGCGAGCGTGGCCGGGAACGCAGCAAATAAATATTTAAATAAGGTTTGAACAGCAGCCGTGAACATGAACACCGACTGGGACACAAACATCGGGAACCACAGCAATCGTGGTGTCAGCACAACGTAGCTGAATTAATGATGACTATTCTGCTAAATGAATGATCTGAAGGTAAGCAGTCTTTGCAGTAGCTGCTGCATACTTACAAAAATTAAAAATTTAAATTAAAACAAGCTTGCACAGCTCCACTCCTCAGGATCATCGCTCCATAACACTGAATTTCAAAAACTAGTAAAAAAGAAGTCAAGCAGGACAGTCGCAGTTCCTTAGATATTTAAATTCAAGGTCTAGTTTTTTATTAATATTTTAATTTATGCATAAAATTACAGGAAGATTCTGTAAAATCAGACGAGTCTTCACCTGGCCTCAGTCATTCTGATTTAAGTTCAACAGATCTGATACGCTGCTCTAGACCTGGATTTATTTAATAATTCATTTTTGATGAACTCTTAACAGACCCAGGCGCTCCCTCCATGTTTCAGGTCTACATCTGACTTTGTGTCAATAAACGCTGCTGCAGGTCGAGGTGTGTGGAAGAGGAAATGCTGCATGTCTCGGTGTTTGCAGACAAAGTTGGATGAAAGGTTAAAGAGCACTCTGTGCCTCTCTGACATTTGCAGTGCCTTATTTTTGTATCTTTCAGAGAAAATGCCACAGTGGGTTCCGGGCACTGTAACATCACAATGATCTGCGCCTGCTGCGACGTGAATATCACTCGAAATCTTCTGTTTGGAGTAAATTTTCTCATGCGGTCCTGACGGCAGCTGCTTCACTTTTCATTTGCACGCACGCAGTGACATTAGCTGCCAGGGCATCCAAACGAAAACGCAGGCCCGTAAAAGTCCAGTCCGCCTGTTTGGAATATTTTTTAAGTTTCAGCATCAGCTGTAACACACGCCTAGAGACGTCTCATGTGGCTGCGGCTGAATCATGGTGTTATTTCTTAGAGCTGAATGCATGAAGGGAGAGCAGAGTTTGAAGGACATTCTGTTTGCTCGTGTTGTGTCCCTCAGTGCTGTAAGTGCTTGCTAAAAGGGTAATGTTGGGCAGCAATATAATGCACAATGACAAGGTGACTGCTACCGGCCTTCAGAAACTAAAATCTCCTCATCACGGCACACATTTCTTTACTTCTGTGACTGAACACGGCTGATCTCAGCACGGCTTCCTCCTCACAGCTCATCCTCCGGCCCGTTCTTCAGTCTGCTGCTTGGTCTGTTTGCTCTCTGCTGCAATCACTGCTCCTCTGAGCTAGAAGCTGTTTAAACATCGTTTATCAGATTTTCTAATGATCCTACATTTTTCCCTTCGTAGCCTCAGCAGCTTTTCTTCCAAACATTCACACTCAAAAAGACAAACACAAAGTCGTGTCTGCTCAGATAGTCGTGTCACTCGTGCCCGTCCTTCCACATTCTCTCTCTGTCTGATTCATCTGTACGAGAGGCAGCAGGGAATATCTGACCGCTACTGGGGCCTCCAGACCGGTCCTCTGCTCTGTGTGCACGAGTCTGTTATGTTCCTGATTGTGTGCGTGAGACAGAGGGAAGTGGAGTGAGCTGTGGGTTTGTGGTGGCGTACCCCCCCGGGCAACACAGTGTCCTTGGCGGAAACAACCAGGAAGTAGCAGACCGGCTTCGTTCACAAAGTCAGAGCTCAACAATGTCAGACGTCCCCACTGATTTCAGCACGAGTGCATCATTATTTCACAGAACACGCTGCTATAAAAATACATGTATTTTTATAAACCACTATTGCATACACATGGGTGGCACATTGAAGGACAAAAACAACACACACACACACACACACACACACACACACACACACACACACACACACACACACACACACACACACACACACACACACACACAGCTCATTGATTCTCTAATCTACCCGAGTTCCAATCACTTGGAAGAAAAGAGTGCAGAAAATAAATGAACTGTGTGCCGTGGAGCTCTGCTCCCCGGACAGACGCAGCAGTCAAAGCTACAAAGCACATATCTGTAGGCAGGAAATGTTATTTTGGCTGTGCCTATAATTAATCTTTCAGTATTTAAACAGTTACAGCCCCGTTTCACTATATATTTAATAATAAACCGGAGTTTGCAGAATCCTGGAGAGCCAGCAGCAAACAGGTTTCCCCCGGTGCTGCTCTGTGACAGCGAATCAATACGAAGCTGAATATAATGAATAAAAAGAAAAGACAGAACATCACAGTTATTCCCCACAGTCTGTAACACACTCACAAGCTTTGTTCCATAAAGACTGAAAATAAATAAATGCATAATAAAATAAAAGGCACTCTTTAATTCTCATCTTTTAGACTCTGATACAGATTCTTATGTCCTCTACAACAAGGAAAGAATCCATTTTTACTCTGCACCGTAATCCTGAATGTACAAAGTAATTAATATTTTTGGAAAAAGCTCAACTAATTTAAATGTTTATGTGAAAATTTCCTCCTGCCTGACTTTACACGAACTGTTTACCAATTAAATAAGCACCACTTAGGGTAATAGTTTTGTATTTATGTACATATTTCTATTATTGCAATGTGTGTGTGTGTGTGTGTGTGTGTGTGTGTGTGTGTACTGCATGTTTATAGCAACAGTAATCCAGTGTTGGTTTAGCTCTGGGAGCCACAGTCCGGGGCAGAGCGATAAATCACTGTAAGAGTGTCTTTGCTTGCTGACTTTATTTGGGGGGAAAGGACAGCTCAGGCACGTCATTCATATTTTGAGCAGAATAAATGGGAAAGTGTCAGCGTGAGCCCCTCCCATTAGGAAAGATGAAAGACGGAGGCTAAAATATTCTGTTAATGAATTACTACATTTTTCTGTTAATATTATATTGTCTGATAAACAATGCAGGCGATGAATGAAGCTAAAATATTTGAGTTGTCTTTATAAACACTTTGATTTAAAGTTTGACTTCATCAGAAAACGTTTGCAGGCGCGGCGGCGATATTCCAGCTCTGATCATGAACATTTAGGTGCAAAGAAAATCCTGTAAACAGTCCATCCACACAGGAATGGACTAGCTCTTATATAGCGCTTTTCTACTCAATCAGAGCACTCAAAGCGCTTACACAACACGTTTTACATTTACCCATGCACTCACATTCATACAAGCACTTCCATGTTTCTACTAAGCTAAGTGCTTTTAATTAACTAACATTCACACACATTCATACTCCGACAGGACGGTCGGAGAGCAACTTGGGGTTAAGTATCTTGCCCAAGGATACATTGGCATGTAGCCTGGAGTAGCCAGGAATCGAACCGCTGACCTTCCGATCAGTAGGTGACCTGCTCTACCTACTGAGCTACCTACTGAGCTACTGAGCTACAGGAAGTGACTAACGTGGTGATGGCAACCAGAGAGTCGATGCCACTGAACCAAAATCACAGCCGGCGCCATAAAGTGGGCGGGTCCCGACTTAAAGGGCGTCCAAACAGGCTGGTGGCTGATGCACATCCCAGGCTCCGGTCACCTAGGTAACCCTCTAATGTATTTATTATAGCTGTGTCCAAATTCAGGGGCCGCATCCGCATCCAGGTCCTTCGCAGGATGTGGCCCCTGAATTTGATCACAGCTGATGTCTCATTGGTAGTTGCTTCAAAGTTGAGAAAAGTTTAAGGCAGGACCCGCCCACTTTATTTCATCCTCATCGCTTTCTGTGTGGATGACCCTTCAGTCTTTTCTCATCTTAAAGGTGAGGTGACTGCCAATGACAGCAAAGGATACTGCTGCTCAGAGTGACAGGGTGTCAAACTTAATGGTGGGTTACCAAGGTAACCGGAGGCTGGAAGGTCCACAGGTGACCAACCGTCAGCTCCCACTTCCTGAGTGGACGCCTCTCTGAGGTGTGGACTTGCAGCTCTTGTCTCTCACACTTTAAACTCGCTCCTCTGTGAATTTGAGCACTCACGGCTCATTTCTGTTAATGGCCTGATGGAGTCACTTCAGTTCAGTGTACTACTGCAGTAGTACAGTACTACTATATCACTGACAGCTGTCCATACACCCTCAGCCAACTGATGTTTTATTTCCCTGTTCAATACATGTGAATTAATGAAGTTAATAAAAGTTAAAGAGAAGTTTTACTTATAGTAATACTTCTTACAAATCCATTTTTTAATCACAGTATCATGAAGTATTTTGGCTGTGACAGTCATGTAGTGAATATCTGGGTCTACAAAACTACACATACAGCACAGAGGAAAAGTTCATGATCGCTGTGATACAAAACTTTGTCACAAAAGCAATAAAAAATACTATTAAGTATTCAGAATCCATCCTGGAATGCTTAGTCTGCCTGCTCCACCGCACAATGACAGGAGAGGGTCGCAGGCTGCAGAGATATTAAATCATTTAGATAATGTGTTGACCTGGGGGGGGGCACAGACACAGATGACCTCAGCAGCACCGATAGCAGCAAGGAAAGATGTGCCTGGGTAGTCAATACACACACACACACACACACACACACACACACACAGTCAGGAAGCCTCCTCAGACTTCGCAGAGGGAGTTTATATATTATTCATGTTTGTGGTGCTGGGACACATTTACTGCGTGTCACTGGGGGACAAAGGTCTCAGCTGGGACAGGTTTGTTTAGGAGCAGGGCAGGCCGCATGCTTTTGGCATCAACTACTGAAAAATTGTTGCTGAAATACAGAAATTTCAATGAATTTAAAGAAAACTTTGTGTGATTCAAGGTTTGAGACAAGAGGAGCACCCAGCCTGTAAAAACTCTGTAAACTGTTGGTACAGGCTGGATGCTCCCTGCGTGGATGATGGGATATGTTTCTAGAAAATGATATGAATGTTTAATGAAATTCAAATCACCCCGATTCTACTGCGAGCTCCCCTCTGATAACCACAGAATACTGCACCGTTATTCTGGTTACAGCTTACAACCTGTGACAGCAGCGACTGTGCACATAGTCACACAGCTGGTTAGAGGCAGAGTTTATGTAGCATATTAAACCAGACAGATAACAGTCTTTCCATGAACTGATTAATGTTGTGTTCAGGTTTATAGCAGGTCCCGCTGTAGATGGACCACTGTTGCAGATCAGGGCAGTGCAGCTGGAGTCTGTTTGACTGAAGAACAAGATCCTGAAGATCTGCAGCTGAGGGACACTGAAGACTGCCAAGTAAGGACTTTCAAAATAAGTGTGCGGGAATGATCCACAGGTGCATCGAGCTCAGAGACGGATGAAAAATAAGGGGCACTCGTTAATATTGCTCAGGGTCCAACCCAAGCAAATTCAATGTGGGGAATGGAGCGCTTGGTCTCATTAGGTTTTTAAAAATGTTTTAAATAAATCAAAGACAGAATTTGTTGTAATGTGGGTGGACAGCACAATAATGTTCCAGTGATTTGGTAAAATGTTTAAACTGAGCTGTGCCAAAGAAACCGGCTGTGCTGCATTTTGATTTGGCTTCATGATGGATGCTCTTCCTGACCATAAACCATAAACACTTATAAACCTGTAACAGCTGCAAAGGGCCAAAATCATATTAAACCCTCTGGATTAAGACTGGGATGTTGCTCAGGTTCGTGTGTGTGTGTGTGTGTGTGTGTGAAGGCTGATGAGTGAATACTTTTGGCAGTATGGTGTAGTTCTCCCAAGTCTTACCAATCAGGGAGCACAGAAAACTCTCATTTCCACATTAAAAACTAGTTACGTTGTTTAGGATGAGCACCGGTGATGACATAGACCTCAGACTGAAACGGCACAAATAAAGATTCTATAAATGTTAGTTGTGTTTGCTTCAGTTGCTACCAGGCCCTTCCAGGTACTACCCACAATAAAGTGACTTCTTACCACACTTACTTAGAAAACCTGGATCAGGAGAAAAAAACTTGCTAAGCTCAGACTCCAATCAAGAGAAACCTGCTTGAAAACAGCCTGGCTCGCTCCCATCTCCAAATGTGGCAAAGAAACATACTGTACTGTTATCTCTTTGGCTCCCCACCATCTGCAGAGCTTCAGACTCACACAGCGTTATGAATTGGCTGGCACTGACAGGCAGCCCCTCCCGCATCTCCCGCACTTAATTAACAAGTGTAACTCTCATAGCAAGTGATGTACAGTACAGTGTGTGTGTGTGTGTAAGCAGAGGGATGGCATTACAGGCTCCGTGATGCTGCACATCGTGGTAAATGAGGCGGGGGACATCCAAACCTTCTACATCTGTAAACTCAAACACTACTTCGCTCTCCCAGCAGTCCTGACAGGCCTGGTGGGATATTTATGATCCCAGTCTTGGCACCATCAGCACATTTCCAGCAGCTACTCCTAATGCTCCTCA
Organism: Archocentrus centrarchus; assembly: GCF_007364275.1. Classification (NCBI taxonomy): domain Eukaryota; kingdom Metazoa; phylum Chordata; class Actinopteri; order Cichliformes; family Cichlidae; genus Archocentrus; species Archocentrus centrarchus. Next base: position 35,266,013 of record NC_044351.1, on the reverse strand, counting down.
TGTCCAGGATTCATTAGGCTGAAAATTATAATTGCCTGTAAGATCAGGAAATTTGTTAAAAGTGTCAAGAAGGTGGTTTTGGGATTCTCATCTCCCATCTAGTAAACCATGTATTATTGCTTATCCGCAAAGGAAGACGATGGCCAGCCTGTGGTAAGGATAGAGGCTGCTGAATCCAGCATTTGAGATCAATTATTTTCAGATGGGAGACAGATCTGATGAGATAGTGGTGTGTTTGCTGTCTAATCAGCAGGAAAATGGACCCCACCACACCACAAAATCTGCTCAGACCCAGACCCAGCCCTCGGACCGCAGGTTTCCCTACAAACAACTATGTGACACCACAGGAACCATCAGGCAGCCAGATTACACCACAGTTTAATCACCTGCTCCCTCCTGATTCTTCACCACTCATTCAGAAATAGGTTCTCGGGAACATCAGTACACCTCAAGTTATCACCACTCACACACTCCAGCTGGGCCCCCCCCACATTAGCCTGCGTTCAGCCAATCCCGCTCTGCAGAGGGCCCTCAAAGACAGAGGGACTGCTTTAGCCTCCTAAAGATCACAAGACAAGACCAAGAAAATCAAAACATTCTTCTCCTAGACTGACGTCACTACAGAAACATGATCCGATTCTCCTGCCCGTCCAGTAGAGCTCAGCTGTTTGAAGCAGCAAGAGCCTCCATCATCCAGAAGTTCTAACAACATGGCACCATGTGGCCAGTTCAGCACCATCTTTCCCCACTTATAGCAACTACTCCAATTTCTGGCACCAAGATGCCAGTTTCTGCTTTCTCTATCCTACTTTTTCAACATTCTTCAGTTCACACTACTGGCACCAAGTTGCCAGATCCACTTTGAGCAATCTTCCCTTCCCACTCCAGACATTGGGTTAGTCCTGATAAAAGATAAGCAGACGCTGTGTACATGTGTTGCCATGGATGGGCTCACGGCTGATCCATGGTATACACGGTCTTCCGATATGGGAATGTGCGTTACTGCTGGATTACACTCGAGACAGTCACTCCTCATGGAAGAAGATGTACCCTGAGGTGAACACACATCTTTACCAGATCACTTCATTCAGTCTGGAAGCTGTAGGGAGCTGTTGCAATGAAAGCCCTCTAAAGTTGTTCTCCCCCCATCTGAAGTCTCTTTGCTGCATTCACTCCAAGCAAATGTTTATTAAGCAGTTCGGAGTTTAAACAGAGCAGGCTGCTGCAGTCTGAGGGCCCATCAGCTGCTCTGCTGATCTAGAACCTGATTTCAACATCTTTCAGTGCCACCGGTGTATTTACAGGATGGGACCTTCTCTTCCATCTTCCAGTCACTGCTGGAAAATTTAAATTGTTGAAACTAACTCATTGTCAGAAAATATACCCCCCGGTCTCAACATTGCACTCTCCACATGCATTGTTGCAACAGCCTGACTTTGACTGGAAACTGGAGGCGTTCTCTGCACCAAGAGATCTTTTTTCTTTCCTTCAGATTACACATATTTGTATGCAGGACATGCCGTCTCCTGTTGCACTGTTTTTCTTCAGCAGGGTTTACATGCACCCGGTGGTGATTAGCTTAAACTTCAGACACTTTTTCAAACCCATTACATGCTGTTTTTAGTAATCACACCATTCCAGCCAGAAACCATCTCAAAATGTTCCTGCTCTCATCTTTGGCACATGGATGATGCTGTTCTCTATCTCCATCCTCCTTTTAAAAAAAATCTTCTGCACCTCTGTCTGGTACCAGGATGTCAGCCTCACTATTTGGCTTTCACACATTGGCAATCTTCACTAACTTCATCAACTTTCTCGGTTCAAGTTGCCAGATGCACATACTGCTTATTTCATTTTCATCATGTGCCTTCATTGCAGTTTCCAAAACTATTTGCTACATCCTTCAGTTACTGAGGACTAATTCTCCCACCAAGACAGCAGCCCAGAAACCTTCTGTAGTCTGCTCCCATACGCCAAGTATCAGTAGGTTAATCTCTGATGACGACTTTAGAATTTGAAGAATTTGGCTTCCTAACTTGAAACTGCAACAATGTAACAGGACTTAAACTCCATTCACGATTGGGAAACTGGTCATTACACATCTTGTCAATATGGATCATAACAATCAATATGGTCATAGTACAGCAGTAACACTAAGAGTAATGAACTAACAGCGAGTGAATTTTATTGCCTGAGAATTCAACTTCTTATTTTTAAGACAACAGTCGTATTTTTTCTTCTGTCAGTGTTACAAAGTCTGCCTTTAACGAGGCTGCCGTGCACGTAAACTGCACATAGCTGCTGGTGTTGTGCATGGAGTGAGCAGATTGAGTTTGAGGGAGGAAAAGACTCGAGCTGGTGTTTGGACTGGATTATGATTGCCTGACTGGGCTCCGTTTCCTACAGCTGTGAGTGGCTGATGGGTTAGGGTAACGTAATGGAAGATAGAGCCATGAGCAGGGCCATGCAGCAGTGTGCAATAATTAGGATTTCAAGTTAAACTACAAGGAGCCAAAGAGCCAATCATGACAATAATGAGACTCTGTGTTGTTTGCATTTGCCAATACACTTATAATAATGCAAGGTCAACAGTTGAATAAAAGATCTGTAGTGGAACAATGGTGAAGAAATGGGACTGAAGCCTGTGGTGCCACAAATCTTAAAAACAATCAGTCAGGCAGTAACGTTTACCAGGTCTCAGGCTGAATGTTATTTGGCTGATTCGAAGAGGACCAAGTTATTCCACAGGACTTTCCCCAATCAAAGAAAAATAAAAACTAAAATTCACTGTGTCTGTGTAGGTTCTCAGTCATCCAGGTCACAGTAGCCTCTGGAGCTTGAAAAGGGTTCTCGAACTGGAGAACTGAAGAAGCCTTTGGGATGGGAGGTGAAACATCTTCAAGGAACTTAAAGAAGTCCAGTCGCCTTTTTTCAAGCTCCAGAGACTAAAATTCACTATGCTTTATGAACTTCTTGTTTTTCTGTTGATAGAAGTGCTGACATTTGCTGCTATAGAAGAATTCTTGCAGTAACAGGGATTTTCCATAAGATACGGTGACATTTTGAATCAGAGTCTGTTTCCTCAGCAGATACTTGTTAAACCAGAAGGGAGTGGGGCACAAAAATTCCTCTGATGGTACTTCACCTTCCCTGAATGTGACAAGCGCCTCTCTAAAGCAAAACAGCACATGAAAATGCAAAATGTCACAGTACTACTAAAGCAAAGGAGAGAGGGTTTTTGTTCAAATGCTGACAGCCCTCTCCCTCAACCTGCCCCTGGGTAACTAAAGGTTAAAAATGAGAAACAGCCTTGAGTCCTGATAATATATGGGACCCGTCCTGTTTCATTCTGCCCAGTGTCATATAGCCTTGGCCCTCACCATCCAGCCATCTGTCAGCCATGACCTGCCAGTGGCATGAACGTGGCAGCGCGCCAAAGACTGCGAGGGGAAGGGGGTGGTGGAGAGATGATGTTGGAAAAATAGAAGCAGAGAGTGGAAGGAGAGAGAAAGAAAGAGATAAGGTGGAAGAAAGAACAACAGAGTAAGAGATGAAGGGATGAGAGGACAGTGAAGGGGAAAAGGGAAGGAGGATGAAGCAGTGGAGATGTAATCCTCCCTGACCCATAAAGCCTCTGCCTCTCACCACATCTGTTGACTCTGAGAGGGTTTCACATTTACATGAGCTCAGCCTGATGAAGGCTCCAGAGTTTTAAAACATGCTCTGCAGAGAACTCAGCTGTTAGACAAAAACCATGACATTTGCCCCAAAAGTATTCCACATTCATTATTGTTGTTAAACTGTTGGCATATTAATGTTGTAATTGTTGCAATATTACAACATTGCAAAATTAAGGTCGAGTAATTGTAGTACAGCTTCAAAGCACTGCACACACTCAGCATACAGTGGTGGTGGTGCATTAGAAATAACAAGACTGATAATAAGTTTTGTAGGTTTTTGTATCCAATGAAAACAGTTGAGTCAGAACCAAAAAGAAGATTAAGATTGCTTTCTTCCATCTGCAGGAAGTTATATTTGGCAGTATGACTTACAATGGAGCACAGAGGCGAGAAGAGCACAGAGCAGAGCAGCCTTCAAGGACAACAGATACGCCATTAATTAAGTCAGAAAACTTACACAAGGTGGTGCTGGGGTCAAGGTGGGTTGCAAAGCTGCTGACAGATGTACAGCCACTGTGGACGGGCTAACTGGATATGCAGAAAAATATCGGCTGAGCCATCAGCTCATAAGGACTAGCACTGAGATCAGCTGATCTGCCAGGATTACCAAGCCTGACTTTGTGACCTATCCTGATTTCCTTTCCTATAATAATAATAATAATAATAATAATGATAATAATAATAATAATAATAACTTAGATTTATATAGCACCTTTCAGGAAACCCAAGGACTGTTGTGTAAAGAGTGTAAATAAACAAATGTAAATAAACAGAAACAAAAAACAAGTAGGTAAAAAAATAGAGATTATGATGGACGCACTGTCATGAAGGGGGTTCATTTTTAACCTGAAACTCAATGACAACATGAGTGAGCACTACCATTTGATCATCCTATCCCCACAGATAGTGGGAGGGGAGCATTCCTGTCTAAGGAAGATCTGAGATCAGTTTAGTAAACAGCCATTTTTACAGAGGAAAGCTGAAGATGCTGGGTGTCCTTACCCAACCTCAAAGGCTCTGCAGGGTTGTGAAACTAGAATTTTTATGCCATACCTGCATCTACACAACAAAAGGACTTCAATGAAGTGGAAAATGTGATCCTGCTGCGCAGGTGTTTGCCTGCTGTGACTGCTGCATCCTCAGAGAAGAAACACATCTCTGAAAAACACTCTGTCGAGTTGATTAACTCGTCTCCCTATAATAGCTTTTGGATGATACCGACATTCTGGCTGTCATCACTTCATCAGCTTCAGTCTGGAGCAGACATCTACCTACTGCTGCTACTTGCTACTAGTGGACACTTTGTTCTGAACAGACTTGCTATCTGTCGTACCCTGCTGTGCTTGCATGAACAAATAAGCCTGAGAGAAGTGCTGTTTGATTGTTTTGTAAACCACTTGTTTATTGTGCATTACTTGGTAAAATTCAGGGACAAAGGATAAGTTGCCCCCCTTCCACCCCCCATTACACACTACTTCCTTTTCAATCATTCAAGTCATTCTAAAACATTTGATAAAATATTGATAAAAAAGTAAAACTGGTCCTAGCACAGAACCCTGTGGAGCTCCATAATTAACCTTAGTGTGTGAAGAAGACTCCCCATTTACATGAACAAATTGGAGTCTATGAGATAAATGTGATTCAAACCACTGCAGTGCAGTACCTTTAATACCTATAGCAAGCTCTAATCTCTGTAATAAAATGTTATGGTCAACAGTATCAAAGCTGCACTGAGGTCCAACAGGACAAGAACAGAGATGAGTCCACTGTCAGAGGCTGTAAGAAGATCATTTGTAACCTTCACTAATGCTGTTTCTGTACTGTGATGAATTCTGAAACCTGACTGAAACTCTTCAAATAAACCGTTCCTCTGCAGATGATCAGTTAGCTGTTTTACAACTACTCTTTCAAGAATCTTTGAGAGAAAAGGAAGGTTGGAGATTGGCCTATAATTAGCTAAGACAGCTGGGTCAAGTGATGGCTTTTTAAGTAGAGGTTTAATTACAGCCTCCTTGGAGGTCTGTGGTACATAGCCAACTAATAAAGACTGATTGATCATTTTTAAGATTGAAGCATCAATAATTGGAAAGACTTCTTTGAACAGTCTAGTAGGAATGGCATCTAACAAACATGTTGCTGGTTTGGAGGAAGTAACTATTGAAGTTAACTCTGAAAGATCAACTGGAGCAAAAGAGTCTAAACAAATACCAGCAGTGCTGAAAGCAGCCGAACATGAAGAATAATCTTTGAGATGGATATAAATAATTTTTTCTCGAATGTCTAAAATTTTATTTGTAAAGAAATCCATGAAGTCACTACTAGTTAACGTGAAAGGAATACTCGGCTCTACAGAGCTCTGACTCTTTGTCAGCCTGGCTACAGTGCTGAAAACAAACCTGGGGTTGTTCTTATTTTCTTCAATTAATGATGAGTAGTAAGATGTCCTAGCTTTACGGAGGGCTTTTTTATAGAGCAACAAACTCTTTTTCCAGGCTAAATGAGCATCTTCTAATTTAGTGAGACGCCATTCCCTCTCCAGCTTTCGGGTTATCTGCTTTAAGCTGTGCGTTTGTGAATTATACCACGGAGTCAGGCACTTCTGATTTGAAGCTTTCCTTTTCAGAGGAGCCACAGTATCCAAAGTTATACGCAGTGAGGATGTAAAACTATTGACGAGATAATCGACCTCACTGGGAGCAGAGTTTAGGTAGCTGCTCTGCACTGTGTTGGCACTGAAGAGCATAACAATGAAGGAATTAGATCCTTAAACTTAGTTACAGCACTTTCAGAAAGACTTCTACTGTAATAAAACTTATTCCCCACTGCTGTGTAATCCATTAAAGTAAATGTAAATGTTACTAAGAAATGATCAGACAGGAGGGGGCTTTCAGGGAATACTGTTAAGTCTTCAGTTTCTATGCCATATGTTAGGACAAGATCCAGAGTATGATTAAAGTGGTGGGTGGGCTCCTTTACATTTTGAGAGAAGCCAATTGAATCTAACAATAGATTAAATGCAGTGTTGAGGCTGTCATTCTCAGCATCTACATGGATGTTAAAATCACCCACTATAATTATTTTATCTGAACTGAGCACTAAATCAGATAAAAAGTCTGAGAAATCAGACAGAAACTCTGAGTAAGGACCAGGTGGACGATAGATAATAACAAATAAAACAGGTTTTTGATTTTCCCAATTAGGATGGACAAGACTAAGAGTCAGGCTTTCAAAAGAATGAAAACTTTGTCTGGGTCTCTGATTAATTAATAAGCTGGAATTGAAGATTGCAGCTAATCCTCCTCCTCGACCTGTGCTTCGAGCATTCTGACAGTTACTGTGACTCGGGGGTGTTGATTCATTTAAACTAACATATTCATCCTGCTGTAACCAGGTTTCTGTAAGGCAGAATAAATCAATACGTTGATCAATTATTAAATCATTTACTAATAGGGACTTGGAAGAGAGAGACCTAATGTTTAATAATCCACATTTAATTGTTTTATTTTTTGGTGCAGTTGATGAAGCTGTATTATTTATTGTTTTTGAATTTTTATGCTTAAATAGCTTTTTGCTGATTTTAGCTTTGGTTTTTGGTGGTCTGGGAGCAGGCACCGACTCTATGGGGATGGGGTTTTGGGGGTATGGCAGGAGGAGAGAAGCTGCAGAGAGGCGTGTAAGACTGCAGCTCTGCTTCCTGGTCTCAACCCTGGGTAGTCAGGTTTTAGGAGGATTAATAAATTTGGCCAGATTTCTAGAAATGAGAGCTGCTCCATCCAAAGTGGGATGGATGCCATCTCTCCTAACAAGACCAGGTTTTCCCCAGAAAGCAGCAATTCAAGGAGAACATGTGGCTAAACATGTCACTCCTGGTCCGACTGGGGAGGGGCCCAGTAGCAACTGAAGAGTGAATTCAGGAGGTAGTGCAAGATCTCCAATATTTTTGTAGACCACATTCAGGACAGACCTTGTCCTGATATCAGAAACAGCCAGATGGCATGGCTGTATGGAGATGAAGTCTCTGAGAGCAAAAGAACTGAGTGCCAGAGCCAAGAATGGCATGCAAAATGTGGGCTCATCAAGGATGACTGCACAATCTTCAGTAGCCAGTCCCTATGAAGAGCCTTCAGGCTCTTTGGCATCGCAGGACTGCACAGGAAGAGATCCATCTGGAGGATCAAAGTGAATGCCTGTGGATAAGCTGTGGTCTGAATACCTTTAGGTGGGTAGACTGGGCAAAATAATCTTTAATACAACACCTGAACACTGTGAAAAGGGATCCCACAATAATGCTGATTTATTTTAAAACCAGAAAGGGCTGAGAACCATCAGTGCACACCACTAAGAGGCTTTGACAGTTACCATCAATATAGATTGTCCTAACCATTCAGACTCATGGAAAGTAATAACAAAGTAAATACAGATCTATGAGTGTTCTTAGTAACCCTACTTTCAATCATCTTTAAAAATCTGTGACAGAGTCAGAAAGGGCAGCTGCATGCACTGACAGGTTACCGGGCAGATAAAGATAGGCAGCCATGCACACCTCCTCTGTTTGAGTAACATTCTTCGTCCTCCTCTCCAGTCTTCTGTTCCCCTTCAGTGACATGACACCCTGCCTCGGATTGCCAGACAAGCTCTCATTCTATCAATCAGCTGTAATGCCTTCAAGACAAACCCTGTCTGCTCCGTGTCTCACTGGCTTCACTCTCGTCTCGATTCTCCTCTCTCACCTCTTACTTTCGTCGTCACACTGCCAACTCTGTGTCAACATAAAACTTCTCTTTCTCCCTTTCTTCTTTCCATTTGTACTTTATCTGCCCTCCTTTTGTTTTTCCTCAGCTCTCTTCCTTCCTCTGTCTTTGCAGAAAATGCTTGCATATATAAAATAAACTTTATTGGCATGCACTTCATCGTGTGGGAGTGATAATGTCCTCTTTGGCTTTTACATGATAAATTAGCTCAGTGCACAGTATGTGTACCTCATAAAATAAACAGGTACTCTAATCATATTCAAGAATACATATAATTCTGCATCAGGAGTTTAAACTTTTCTCTTTACCAGTGCATTTCTTTAGTTCTATATGTTATATGTAAAAGTGGATTCAACCAGTCAGATAACTGATAATACATCCCTGAAGTAAAATTCTGGCTGGACAACACCAACGTTTCATCTGTGCTGGAGGTAGCTATTATGGCTAATTAACCTCTTTTGCCCCCTCTCCAGAGAGGGAGCCCTGAAGCTAGAGGAACAGCAGCAGAGAAGTGCTGCCCAGCAGAGAGCAACCTGGCCTGGGCAGATGGCAAACCACAACCCCCTGAGGTGCGATGGCAGGCGGGAGGACAATAGAGGAACTGGGGATAAGAGGAAAAGACTGAAAAAGCACTCCTACCATTGCAATGGTGATTTAAGGTGTCTGTCACTAAAGGTTTAAGATTTCATTGTAATGACAATGCAAATACCCAACAGCAGTGATTAATGCCAGATTAATTTTTAACAGATATTTAGGAGGGTGTTAAGAGAAGCAAAACTTTGTAAAGTACTGAAGAAGTTTCTTCAGTACTTTACAGTTTCATAATCATTCAAGTATGAGCCAGTATTTTAATACATTCTGAGATGTCTTTTAAGCCATATACACTGTACTGCTAAAAGTATTAGCTTGTCTGCCTTCACACACACATGAACCTGAGTAACATCCATTCTTAATCCAGAGGGTTTAATATGATGTGGGCCCACCCTCTGCAGCTATAACAGCTTCAGCTCTTCTGGGAAGTCTTTCCACAGGTTTAGGAGTGTTTATGGGAATTTCTGACCATTCTTCCAGAAGCACATCTGTGAGGTCAGACACTGATGTTGGAGAGAAGGCCTGGCTCACAGTCTCCGCTCTAATCCATGCCAAAGGTGTTCTATCAGGCTGAGGTCAGGACTCTGTGCAGGCCAGTCAAGTTGTTCCACACCAAACTGGCTCATCCATGTCTTTATGGAGCTGCATTGTGCTCTGGTGTGCAGCCATGTTGGAACAGGAAGGGGCCATCCCCAAACTGTTCCCACAGAGTTGGGAGCATCAGATTGTCCCAAATGTCTTGGTCTGCTGAAGCATTAAGAGTTCCTTTCACTGGAACTAAGGGGCCGAGCCCAACTCCTGAAAAACACCCCCACACCATAACCCCCCCCCCCCCCCCCCCCCCCCTCCACCAAACTTTACACTTGGTACAATGCAGTCAGACAAGTACCGTTCCCCTGGCAACCAGCAAACCCAGACTCCTCCATCTGATTGGCAGATGGAGCAGTGTGATTCATCCCTCCAGAGAACACGTCTCTGCTGCTCTAGAGTCCAGTGGCGGCGTGCTTTACACCACCTGGTGATGTAAGGCTGGATGCAGCTGCCATGGAAACCCCTCCATGAAGCTCTCTCTGTTCTTGAGCTGATCTGAAGGCCACATGAAGGTTGGAGGTCTGTAGTGATTGACTCTGCAGAAAGTTGGTGACCTCTGTGCACTATGACCCTCAGCATCCTCTGACCCCACTCTGTGATTTTACGTGGCCTACCACTTCATGGCTGAGCTGCTGTCGTTCCCAATCGCTTCCACTTTGTTATAATCCCACTAACAGCTGACTGTGGAATATTTAGCAGTGACTGGACTCTGTGCACAGGTATCATCCTATCACGGTACCACGCTGGGATTCCCTGAGCTCCTGAGAGCGACCCATTCTTTCACTGATGATAGTAGAAGCAGTCTGCATGCCTAGGTGCTGGTTTATACACCTGTGGAAGAGACTGGAACACCTGAACTCAGTGATCTGGATGGTGAGTGGATACTTTTGGAAATATAGTGTACCTGTGACTATAATACAGCCTCAGAGGGATCTTTACAACTGAATGAACACAACTGATTGTTGGTAATAAATATGCAGAAATGTCATGTGATATTTGCCATGATATTCTTTTTGCTATTCTTATTGTCCAACATGTTTTCCCAAGGCGTCACACAATCCATTCCATCTCATTTCATCAAATTTAAAAAAGAAGTAAAAACTCACTTGACCATCACAGATTTGCTTGTAAGGTGAAAGATAGACTTCTTAACAGGAAATTATGCAAAATTTCAGGTTCCTACAGTCATTAGTTTTTTAAAGGGAAAAAACTTAAAGGCATGAAGCTACTGTAGGGGTGTTTTTATTTTGTGGCATCAATTGTGAGGGACCATTGAGCTATCTCCATTAATTTTTTTTAAGTAAATTTCTGGTTCTATGACTATGAATATGGAGATGTGTAGCTCAGGTTAACAGAGAATAATGGATTTTTAAAGATATTTGGATATCTGATCTCTGACAGAAGATTTCTCATTTACAAGGCACTTCATATTTTTTAAAATGCTGCAAATGAGATGAATGGATTCAGAGATAATAAAGCGTGGCTTCAGTGTGGTATTCTCCTGGTGTGACATATGTATGAAATACAAATAAAGTTTCTGTTTTTTTGAGGATGGCCTAACTGAGCAGTGACCTCCGGGGTGGTTTGTGGCTGAGTGTGAAGCGGTTGGAATGAGAATTAGCACCTCGAAGTCCGAAGCCATAGTTGGAGAAGGGTGGAGTGTCCACTCAGAGTCAGCAATGAGTTTAAGTATCTCAGGGTCATATTCATAGGTGAGGGGAGAGTGGATTGAGAGACTGGCAGATAGATTGGTGTGACATCAGCAGTGATGCAGACTCTGTAGTGGTCTGTTGTGGTGAAGAGAGAACTGAGCATGAAAGTGAAGCTGACAGTTTACCGGTCGATCTACAATCCTATACTCCCCTATGGTCAGGCATCTGGCTCAGATTTCTCCTGGGTGCTGTCAGGTAAACAGGTTTTTTGTGAAGGAAGACACCTGAAACACTTAATTAAAAAAGTAAGACATTTAATATATTAAAGGATCAGAAAAAGTACACATGGATGTGGGGACTCAGAAGAGACAGCCTGTGTGTGCTCTCTCTCTCTGAGCCGTGTTCCTGTCTAACCAAAACATTTTTATACTCCTGTTATCTAAGCATAAACAGTCTCTGGGCGCTATGAGTTGACCTTCGTCATTCAGTCTTGTTCTGGCTGGTTTTTCATGACTCAGATTCCTCTCAGTCATAGGCACATCTTCTTCCTGATGTTCTAATTTAATCAATACAGTGAAATCTTGTCCAGATTAATGACAGATCATGGTGACATTGGTGATGTTCTAATTGTACGTTTGGTGGCCGGTCCTCGAGATAAGATGCTCTGAAAGAGAGAAGTTAGTCTAGTACTTTCTGATCTGTTGCTCTCTGTCTGTATTATTTAATTGTTTATTATTTGGTTGATCCACTGTTTATTAATTGATTTACTGTAGTTTTACCTTTAAACATATGTCCTGTATTCACCGAGTAAAAAATAATCCCTAACAGTGCCTTCTAGGTGAGATGTTCTGAGTATGAGCTTTTTCACTGGCTCTTTAGTTTTAAATTCGCTGATGACTCATCAGTGATGAGGCACTAAAAATGGTTTGGTTAGGCTGGTCGGTCAGGGTTAGGAAACCTGTCCACCTGTAAGCCTTCACTCTGAAGAATGTGATGGGTTTGACAAAGGCCCCGCCCAGCACAAGATCAAAAAGTTACTTGTTACGTACTTTTTAAAAAAAATCATATGTGATTCATTGCCAGGAGGCAAATCATTTTGTTTTATTTAATTCAGCTCTTTCCATTTTTAAGGATTATGAGTCTATATTTTTAAAGATAACTGTTAATTTGACACATTTTTTGGGTTTGTTCAAAAACATGTCATCCTTTGCCAGCAGCACTCAAGATGACAGGCGACTTCAGTAAGAGGCAACGCAGGCTTGTGACAGGAAAGCATTTGAGAGGAGACAACCTGCCATTTGCCAGCAAAATGCCCAAAATATATAAAATGGATACATTATTCTACCAGCTCCCATCTGAGTCTATGGGTCAGACTTACTGAGCAGGGCAGATGAATTTGAGGTCACATTGATCTGGAAGTGATCTACTGACCTGATGCAGAAACACAAAGCCAGTTTATTTGCTTTATTATAAACTACTCTGTTGTATGAAGCTGACATCTATGCCTAACAGCTGACCTTTAACACGTGTAGAACATAAAACATGATTTACCATCAGATCCATGTGTTGCTGCTATTGTGCCATCAACTGGTACATTTTAGTGTGTTTTTATAACAGTTCACATACTAGACAGAAAAAACCCCAAAACAAATAAAAGTGTAGATAAAAGCAGGTTTGTGATGTTGCAGTTTGCTGAGCAAAGACATCGATGCTCTGATGTTCTCAGCAGTTCTCTTCATGGACCAAACTCTGAAAACCCAAAACACTGCAAACAGCTGTATTCACTGTGAAAAGTCACCTGGCTGCCTGTGACACCCTGTACAAGACAGACACACACACACACACACACACACACACACACACACACACACACACACACACACACACACACACACACACACACACACACACCCATCCAGTGCTCCATAGGCTCAGTTCAGTTTTGCTCTGTTTCATCAGAATACCAGTATTATTGTGTATAACACAAAAACAGGCACTGAACCTAACTGTGCTCTTTATGGTGCTGTCTGTGGTGCTGAAACAAACTGCTTTAAACCGATGAAAAGCTAACAACCAGACTGGGGTGGACGGGTGGTGATCTGTTTAAAGAGTCCTCTAAAGCACGTATCAAGTGCTCTTGGGCCATTTTAAGTGTCATAACCAGACATGTTAACAGCAGTGTTTGATAATTACTTCACTACAGAAACAAAGTTACAAGGTTGCTTAGTGATATTCAGTTTCATTGAAACATCAAAATGTGATATTTTCCACTTACACCTGCATAAATGTTTACTTTTCCATATCAAGATATACTCACTAGATGCCCAATTATGGATCACATGTTAATTTAGCCTCCTTGAGACTAACATTCCTGTACAGAGTGGAGATGAAAACCAAATGGAGCTGTGTGCCGCACAACGTGGTGATTCATGTGGTCCTATATATAGTCGAGACAACAACCTCGGGGCACGCACTGAGGAGCATTGTTGGGATCTGAAGAGTAACTGAGCAGCTTCTGCAACACAACAGGGACATAAAAGGCAGCCTGAGAGTTTATACTGGAGCACCAAACGTTTAGAAGAGCGTAAAGAATTGTTCATTTTATGGAGAAGCAGTTTTGATCAGACACGTTGTGTCTGTGCATGTGAGTAGGGGGTCTGTGGTCCACAACGCAGCACAGACAGATGGTCCTCTTGTCAGCACATTACGCTCTGACCAATGAAAAGCCACCAAAAATAATGTGAGGAAGCAAAAAACGAAACATACACACTTTCCTCTGTGTGTGTGTGTGTGTGTTAGGAGGATTCACTTATTACCCGATCACAAACCACATTAGGTTTGTCTGCACACACTTACACACACAGTGCGAGTGATGTATTTGGGACTAGATTAGTAAAGACAGGTGGTATATGGAGGATGCTTATTTATGCAGACTACACATGTTTGAGGTTCAGCCAGTAATTGCAGTGTGTGTGTGTCCAAGACTGTTTTATTTCTCTATTGGGATGTCTTCTGGGGATTATATTTGCACTGGTGTGTGTGTGTGTGTGTGTGTGTGTACTGCATGTTTATAGCAACAGTAATCCAGTGTTGGTTTAGCTCTGGGAGCCGCAGTCAGGGGCAGAGTGATAAATCATTGTAAAAGTGTCTTTGCTTCCCGACTTTATTTGGGAAAAAAAGGATAGCTCAGGCACATCATTCATATTTTGTGTAAAATGAAAATCAACATTTCATCCCTCTGACACAACCTGAGGGTTTGCCTTGGATGCTGAGTGGCTTCTAAGTGTTTGACTCACAGCGCTTGACACGGTGTTCGTCCAAATTTGTCTCTCAACTGCCTCTAAAAGCAGGGAAAAAGAGAAATTCATCTATAAAAGCAACATCAGTGTCACTCAAGCAAGGCAACCTTGGGAGCCTAATGTGAGGTGCTGTCTGCCTAAAAACGTTTCATCTACAAACGGCTGCATCTGAGGAGTCAAAACAGGAAAGTCAAGCAGGTCAGAGACATGCAGGTAGGAAGAGGAGTGAGTGGGATCTGGTAGTTTACTTTAGGATGAATCTTTAACAGTTACTTCATTTTGTCATTTCCTTAATAACTAAATTCTTCTGTAAAAACAACTCTGCAGATGTTTATATTTGTCTTATTTTATGCTCGTCAGTTGCCTACAAAATGATGAGACTCATACAGCTATACAAACACAACAGGATCTATACAAATAAAGTCTGATTGCACATTGAGGCTCTTTGTAAAAACAACACATATGGATTCAATGGAATCCTCTAAAGGCCCAGATGAAGTTCCTTCCATTAGAGTCTCTGCTGCTGGCTGACGTTAGAATGAGCAGCTAATCTGGGGGGTGCATCGTTTGTTGCTAATTAGTGCTAATGCTCTTTAATTGTCAGGACCCATCTGTCCCTTCCTGCTTTAAAGGTAAGTGTTACGACCTCAAACATCTTCAATAACTTACGGAAGTGCTCATTATTGTCAACAAACACACAGAAATCAGCTGTGTTTACAGCTCTAATGCTCATTTTCTTTAGTTTCTATGAATGGGAAACAATCCCCTCTGTGTACAAAGGCAGCGTATTAAATGTTAATGCTGAGAAATTTTAGTGGTTTTTGAAAAAAAATGTTCACTTTTAATTGGATGTCAGAGACACTGTTGAAAAGCCTGGCACAGAGGCGTTTACTGCTATGTTTCATCATCTTGGGATGGAAATGTTCTTCCATAATTTTTCAACACCTGAGACAGGTCCGTTCAGCTCCCAGAGTATCCTGCAATGGAGCCATGCTGCTGGAATATGTGCAGTTACTTGTGGCCTATAAGACATTTTTCATATATACTGAATTTATTTAGACTTTTATGCAAAAACTGTTTAGACTGCACTAAATCTATCTTGTGCAATGAATAAAGAAACTTCCTTGGCTTGAGCCGGAGATGTTGCACCATATACAGGAGGAGAAACACACTATACTGCTAAAAGTATTCACGCACACATGAACCTGAGTAACATCCATTCTTAATCCAGAGGGTTTAATATGATGTGGGCCCACCCTCTGCAGCTATAACAGCTTCAGCTCTTCTGGGAAGTCTTTCCACAGGTTTAGGAGTGTTTATAGGAATTTCTGACCATTCTCACAGAAGCACATCTGTGAGGTCAGACACTGATGTTGGAGAGAAGGCCAACAGCAGTTGGTTGAGGGTTGAGGTCAGGACTTTTTTTTTTTTTTTTTTTTTTTAGGAAGGTCAGGATTAATTTTATTATTAGAATTATTTCATTATTGGATCTCCTACAACCCAGCCGTGTTCCCAAGTAACCTCTGGAAGGATATGTAATGACTATAACTCGTTAGCTGCTAAGCAAACAGAAATAGCCTCCTCCCAACGTCCTGGTTTGCTCGACATCTTGACTGCCTTCACTTTGCAGTAGTTTGTGCTGCAGCTGATGTATCTGCACTCCAGTTAATTTGATGTAACTGTTTGTTGTTGTAGAACAAAAATCTTGAATCAAATTAGAATCATTAACAAATGAAGATTAGAAAGATTAATCAGAACCACCCTGAGACAGAATTACACCAGTGCTGATGCTCCTTAACACAATCATGTTTTGACTTGTGGGCGGGACCATATCAGTACTACAACTCTGCCTTCAATTCGATCAAGTCCACACCTTTAGGCCCCAGTCACACAAGCCTAGAGACCAATTTCCCCGACCGGCGAGAGGCTACCTGCTGTCACCAGATGAAATTTGCAAAGAGAACTAAAAACCTCCTTCACATTTTAGAACAGAATGCCTTTATTGTCATTATACAGAATGTACAGTGAGACTGGAGGGACACTCCTGTTCAGTGCCATGCAGTACAAAGTCACCCTTTCTAAATGGGTGAATATTGCACCAGTGGATGAATATTAGATATTGCACATTATAGGAGTGATAGATATTGTTCAGTATGAATAATATAATATTGCACAGAGATGTGGGTGTTGCACAGTTACAGTGGGTGAGTGTGTGAGTTCAGGGTGGTGATTGCTATGGTGAAGAAACTGTTCCTGAGTCTGTTTGTTCTGGCTTTGATGCACCTGTAGCTCCTGCCAGAGGGCAGCAGGTCAGAGGTCAAAGCCAGGGTGGGAGCTATCCTTGATGATGTTCCTGGATCTGCTGAGGCAGCGGGAGGTGTAGATGTCCATCAGGGAGGGGAGAGGGCAGCCAACGATTTTCTTCAAGCCTCACTGAGTGTTTGCAGATAAATCAGTCTTCCTTGCAAACTACAAGCAACTGCAGCAATCTGCAGGTGACCAAACCAATCACAAGGAGGTGCACCACCCTCTGTGATTTCAGCAACCTGTTGCCAACCAATGGGGAATACACATTATCTTCTATCAACCAGAGGTTGTCATGGAGTCACTGACTGGTTTCTAAGCCTGTGTGACTGAGGCCTTCTGTTTTGTGACTGCATCTTGCCACAGCCCTAGGTTGTCCAAACAGAGAGAGAGAGAGAGAGAGAGAGAGAGAGAGATGAAACCAGTACCATGACAGCTGGTAAACAGCTGGAGGTTTGATCATTTTAGTAACCAGCACGGTCTTACACAGGGCCTTAACATCTCCCATACTGCTCTGACATCTGGTTAATATGAAGGCCAAAATATGATGAGGAAATTACAAGCCAGTGTGAGGCGTTTAGCATCTAAAAAGCCCAGCAGCAGAGGAAGCAGGGCCTCCACTCCCCATCTGTCCTGATGCTCGTAAAGGCTCATTTCCTGGTCCAAATCATCTCAGTGCCACTAAATAAAGGGATGTTTCTCTGCACTTACAAATTTGAGCTGGGTTTGCTTTTAGGCTATGAGCAAACTTTGCAACTAGCCCGCAGTATAGTGGAAAATTACATGTCATTTAACTCATGGCAAACTACTGTGAAAATGGATGATTGCTCAGGATAGTTGGTTCTGATGCTGCCAGTGAGATTGTGATTGCGTAGCAACCTCAACTTTACTGCTGTCTGCAGCAGTGAGTGCAGGATGCAGAGAGAGAGTGATGGAGGGATACTGGGTCAGTTTTTGCTTATCTATGGAGGGATTAAGATTATGATGAGTAATCTGGACTGCACAGATGGGTGAACGCTCCAACACCCACACCCAAACACATTCATGAACAGATACACAGCATGCACTTAAAACCACAGACAAACACAAAAGGATTCCTTTGTGATTTTGTTCCATTACAAACTTCCCGACACTTCCAGAAATGCAGGATTTTAAATTTGTTTTGTTTTTGTTTCACGTGAATATGATAAAATGTGTGTTACATATTGTGACTTATTAAAAGGAGTAAATTCATTTTCACTGTTTCAGTATCAGGACTGTTACTGTTTGGCCCGCATAGTGACAAGGTCAGAACTAATCAGCTAAATGTTTGCTTCAGGTATCAGATACCAAGAAATTTACAACCCCTACAAAGCACCATTCTTTTAACTTACCAGGTGTTATACCTTCTTGGTGGGCGGAGCATGCAGTCTACATAAACTACTAAGACAAAAGTACTTGGTGAGTAGTGTGCAAGTGTTTGCAGACAAGTCTTCCATAGTTTCTGATGACTGTGGAAATGTGCTAGAGGCCAAAGCAATCACAAGGAGGCTTTCAGTGTAGCCGCTTTAAGACCTATTTAAGACTAATTTCACGCCAGTGACTGCCAGCAATTAATGAACTAATTCTAATGTAGCCCTGTTGGTGAATGTCACAATTAACTAATAATAAGAAAACAATAATTCCCTGAAACACTAGAATTTCACTCAACAAAAGTGGAGCAAAAACTTCTTGGACAGGCTGTATTAAAATGCATTAAGAGCCCAAACAAGCTGGAGAGGTTCACTGCAGTTCAGTGAGTCACAATAATGGAGGTGAATGATGCTGAATGATGTGCTCCCGACATTATTTGAGGTAAATCACTGAAGCAGCATGAAAACATGTTCTAACTTCAAAGCAGCTGACTGGAAATCCATTACTTGTAATCTGTTATTCTTCTAGCTTGATTGGGTGTCGGGCCATTCTGCATCACTTAAGCCTACTTCAAATGCAGAGCAATCACATGATGATCTCATTGTTTCCTAGTTACAGCTTACTCTGGCCTTGCATCACATGCAAAACACCATAAATATCTACATAAAGGAATCTTACTGTCAGTCAGAGGGTTTTTTCCATCAATAATTCTAAACAAATTTAGGACTTCCATCACGGTTGTTTGGTTTCAGTCTTTGTTGGCCTCTTGTCATATTTTATAATCTTCCTTTGGCCTCCGTACTGTGTTCTCTTGCACAACAACAATCCATTGGCAATAACACATAAAATATGAATACGTGCCAGATATCACAGCATCCTGCTGTAAGGTGCAGATGATGATAAAAAACATCAAAAGGTATTCCCAGGAAAAATGAAACATAAAAAATCCAGTATCACGAGTCTGAGTCTGAGGAAGCTCGACCTTTGATCTACTGAGTCTTTGTCTTTCTGTTGTTGCTCCTGTTTTTCTGCCTCTAACCAACACCGCCCAACACCACCACCACCCAACCCACCGCCCAACACCACCACCACCCAACCCACCGCCCAACACCACCACCTAACCCACCGCCCAACACCACCACCACCCAACCCACCGCCCAACACCAATACCTAACCCACCGCCCAACACCACCACCACCCAACCCACCGCCCAACACCACCACCTAACCCACCGTCCAACACCACCACCCAACCCAACGCCCAACACCACCACCCGCCCAACACCACCACTGCCCAACACCACCACCCGACCACCCGACCACCCGACCCACCGCCCAACACCACCACCCAACCCAACGCCCAACACCACCACCGCCCAACACCACCACTGCCCAACCCACCACCACCCAACCCAACGCCCAACACCACCACCACCCAACCAACCACCCGCCCAACACAACGCCCAACACCACCACCGCCCAACACCACCACCACCCAACCCACCGCCCAACACCACCACCACCCAACCCAACGCCCAACACCACCACCGCCCAACACCACCACCGCCACCAACCACCACCGCTGCCCAACCCATTGCCCAACATCATCACCACCACTGCCCAACATCACCGCCCAACACCACCACCGCCGCCACACACCACTCTTCTTATTCATTGTCTTATTTTGAAATTTTTATTCTCTTTCTATACCGAACACATCCTCCCAGTTTGGTTTCAATCTGCTGCCAAATTTCCCATCTGTGCATATTTGCCTCCACCACTGCAGCATCCACCTGTAGCTCCAGCAGGGCACTTTCTGATCACTCCTCAGTGTCTGCATGTAGTGTGTTTGACAACAGTGAAAGGTCAAGCAATAGCAGAAGTGCCTTAAAGCTTAGCAGGTGGTAACTCCTCAAATTGGACCCTACTTCTCACCTGATTTATTACCTTGGCAAACATTTTCTGAAGAGTTTGTCAGCAAGCAATAATAATCTTCCATGGACTTGTTTTCAGTTTAGAAACTGGACCATTTCACATCATATTTTTATTTTATGAAAGAAGCATTTGGGTTGAAACTCAAACCATTGCAATAGGAATGGCTGCATAGTGAGGATCACCTTTGATTTCTCAAGTGCATATAACACGATTCAGCTGCTGCTGAGAGAGAAGCTACAGGAAATGTCAGTAAACATGCTCACCATCCCGTGGATTACTGAGTACCTGACAGGCAGGCTGCAGTCAGTGACACTGGGCAGTGCAGTGCAGGAGCTCCACTGGGACTGTGCTGTCTCTATTCTTGTTTACTTTGTACACTGAGTACAACTCTGGGTCACACCACCTACAGAAATACTGGAAGACCAACACAGAGGCTGAGTACAAGGAGGAGATGAGCAAGCTCTACTTCCTAAGGAAGCTGAGATGCTACAGTGTGTGCAGCAGAATGATGGAGATTTTCTGTTCCTCAGTTGTGGTGGGCAGAGTTTGCTGTGGTCTGCTGGTGGAGCAGCTTCGGAGCTGGTGACAGTAACACCAACAGAGTGAATAAACTCCTTGCTGTGAGGCAACAGTGCTGATAGGCAAGCCAGCTAGCCTTAACCAATAACTGCCCAGCAATGTCTTCCAGTCAAAATGGCAAACCAAAAGCTGTTGTTATGGTCGTCATCTTTTCTATAGTCTATGAATGCTCTATACCATCTCCACAGTACCTCTTCTGTCATCTCTCACTACCTCATCTCATACTTTTGAAATCTTTTACCATCCTTTGCATTTTCCTCCTCAGATTCTCTCTTTTTCTTTATTTCTAAAAAATAAAACCAAAAAAGAAAAACACAGAGCTCCTGGGTCCAGTGAGAGTTTACGACCTGACTGTTCTGTCACCTTATTCTTGAGATATATGGAAGCTGAAACACTGACAGCTGATGTGCTGGACATGCGCCAAGGGACGCCTGCCAAGCCCATCATGCCTCTGAGCTTCAAAGCCTCACACATAAATGCACTTGTCATTAGATATGATCTTAGCCAGAACATATACTCAGCAGATCCAACTAATGAGAACTGATTCTTTCAGATGGAGAGGCAGCAAGAACACTTGTTCTCTGCACTAGATTACTCATACGATGCATCGACATCTATATCTAGAAACCAGATCCAAACTCATATGTTATCATGTTAATACAATAACCAAGTTTAGTGAACATGTGAGTTAATTAAATTATTTGCTTAACAAATTTTTAACCAGATTTCCCTAAAAATCAGGAAACATCTGAGAATAAACTTCATCTTCAGTCACAAAAGAATATTAAAACCAATAAAATTTACTAATATAAAATAGAAATTTCATGCCTGGTGCCCCTTTAGTACAGCAATGACAACCTGCTGGTAACATTTGATGGAATTTTTTTTAATTATCTGTAATTCTATAACAAAAAGTGTAACAGCTGATGCATGGGATGCATGAAGGGACATCATTTTCATATCCTCATATTCATACAGTCAGCACTGCAGAGAGCAACAGTGAGAGGAGGAGTTGTTCGGTATGTACGTGAATCACAAAAGTGATGGGTGGAAAATGTTCAGTATCCCAAGAGGGATTAAACATCTCTTCCAGCATAGAGCATACAAAGGTAATCAGTGATGTATAAGCTGCCAGAATCCCTTTATTATACACAGGGTTTTATCAAGTGCGTGTACGGTATGTACTGCATCTCACTCTTTATTAGTGTGTTGGCAGCAGTTTTAATGAGAAAGAATACTGTGTGTCTGACACCATGATCAGAGCTTTGCTAACAGATTTAAGTGTATTTAGGGTCGTGTCTCACTGTGTGGCTTGGTGACAGCTGCCAGTTAGGCAGGTTTGACGGAGCTGACAGACGAAAGGCTGCAAACAGAAAATATGCCACTTTTTAATGTTTCCTTTAAGAAAAATAAACAGCTCAGTGATCCAGAGTTGAACAGAGTCAGCTTTGCAAATATATTGCTTACATACAAACCTCCTCATACCTAAATGACAAAATACAGCAGGACAATTGCCAAAGACTCCCCAAATGCAATTCAATTCAATTATGTTTATAGCACCAAATCACAACAGTCACCTCAAGGTGCTTTATATTATAAGGTAAAGACCCTACAATAATACAGAGAAAACCCAACAGTCCAAACGACCCCCTATGAGCAGCACTTGGTGACAGTGGGAAGGAAAAACTCCCTTTTAACAGGAAGAAACCTCCAGCAGAACCAGGCTCAGGGAGGGGGGGTCATCTGCTGAGGGGGGAGAGAGACAGGACATGATCATAAAGGAAGGTTTTAATCCTAATCTTAAAAATAGAGAGGGTGTCTGTCTCCTGAATCCAAGCTGGGAGCTGGTTCCACAGAAGAGGAGCCTGAAAGCTGAAGGCTTTCCTTAGAGAAGCTAAGGCATTGCCTTAGAGAGGATGCTAAACTGCATTTCACTGTTTTAACATTGTTTTTGTCAGTGACAAGACCCCCCCCCCCCCCCCCCCCCCCCCCACTCTCTGACAGGGACTAGAGAGCTGTGACTCACCAACAGTCCAGTTCAAAATAAACACCATGAAAACCAAAATTTTCTGTGACTTATTAGACAAGAGAAAGCAACAAATACTCTCGTTTGATTAGAATGAAACAAAACATGATTGCCATTTTTTAATCTACAAATGCACTTACACAAACATCTTGAAAGTCACATGACTTTAAAGAGGTCACATGACCTCTTTAAAGTCATGTGACAACTTAATGGAATGTTATGGTTATGTTATGGAATTAATTATAATTATGGAATGTTCACTTTAAAAAACTGTTACATTAGACTATTTGATGTCTTTGATGTTTAACCTATAAGTAGGAAGCGATACAGTTTAGAAGTCAGTCTGTTTGCAGCTTCTATGTTCACAGCATTCGATACTTCAGCACCAACTAAGCGAGATTTGAAAATATTTGAATTGTTATCAGCCATCAAATCAAGATAACAAAATGTCTAAATGCTCAGGAAAGAGAACTAACACCGACCTCTCTGACAGGAGTGATCAGTTAGAATACCCCCGTAAATGGGATGATTACCCCGTTTACAAGGGTGATTGGGGTGATAGCTCACCTCTTCCCCTCGATCCTGAAGTCGACACTGAATACTGGGGATTTTGTAAAGATGTTTCACTTGACAGTGATGCCAACCCCGATGACGGTGATGATTATCCTGAATCCCTCAGATGTGCATCTGATCACAGTATGCAGGAGGAGGAACATCACGTCGACAAATACAGATTCAGTGATGTGTGCAGCGAGCTCCAAGTCGCAGAGACAAAAATCCAAGAGCTGCAACTAAAGCTGAATGAAACAATGGAAAAAAATGCAGAGATGGTGAAAGAGAAGGATACAAAATACTCAGAGTTAGAGTGCAAGCTCCAAGAAATGGAGAAAAAAAATAAAGACTTGGTGAAAGAGAAGGAGCAGCAGGATACAAAATACTCAGAGTTAGAGTGCAAGCTCCAAGAAATGGAGAAAAAAAATAAAGACTTGCAAGAAAAGTTTGATGAAGTCCTGACTAGAAACAAGCAGCTGCTTATACATCAGGAACAACAGCACGCAAAAGGCTCAGAGCTGGAATCAAAGCTGCAAGACATGGAGGAAAAAAATGGCTTGCAAGAAAAGTTTGATGAAGTCCTGGCTAGAAACAAGCAGCTGCTTATACATCAGGAACGACAGCACGCAAAATGCTCAGAGCTGGAATCACAGCTGCAAGACATGGAGGAAAAAAATCAGACCTTGCATGAAATGCTTGATCAAGCATCAGAAAATAAAGCTGTGATTCTGAAAGAGAAGAAAGATTTGAAAATCAAACACACAGACATGAAATCAAAGCTGGAATACAGTGAAAAGAGGTACAGGGAGCTGCAGGCCACAGTAGAACACCTGAAGAAACAAATTAAAAGCCTACAAGGGTTGCTTGCTAAAGCCCAGCAAGGTAATACATCTGTGGTCAAAGAAAAGGAGGCTAAATACAGAGAGATTCTCCTAAAGATGGAAGCAAAGATGCAGTGCAAGCTTCATGAAGTCGAGGACAAAAATGTCCAAGTGCTTAAGGAGAAAGAACAACTGGCCAGATCTCAGGGAAAGCTCCAAGATGTTCTCCAAGACTCTAAAAAGAGAAACAGAGAACTCGAGGAGAAAAACAAAAACCTGGAGCACTGCAAGGATCAGTTGGAGAAAATGTGTGCAGAGATGCAGGGCAGGATGGACGCTATGATGAGTAAAAATGCACAACTGGAAGAGCTGTGTAAGAACGCCCATCACAAAATAACGGAACTGCACGACGAGAAGCAGCAACAAGACTTGCAGTGCAGGCTTCAACAAGTGCAGAGTCGAAGTCAGGTACTAGAAGACATGCATGGCCACTTACTGCAGTGCAATAAAGACATGCAGGAAGCTCAGGAAATCCTGCAAATGAAATATACACAACTGGAACAAAGGCATGCAGAAAAGAATGGAAAAATTGAAGATCTCGAGCTAAAGTGCAAGGAACTCAAAGAGCAGAATGCAGAAGCTCTCAGTGATCTGCACACCATCACACTGCAGTACGAAGAGCTGCAGGAGCGCTACCTCAGGAAAAAGAATCGCTTCAAGCGCCTTTTCTGCTTCTTCGGCTGAAACACAGCTCGCCTCGTCTGCCACCATCTTTGATCGATCTCCTGGACCGTGACCTCGCCTCGTCCATCCTCCAGCCATCCTCTCTATCCCTTTCTTCTCTCTCCCTCCTTATTCTTTTCCTTGCACCCCCCCAACCAGCCTCGGCAGATAGCTGCCCCTCCCTGAGCCTGGTTCTGCCGGAGGTTTCTTCCTGCTTAAAGGGAGTTTTTCCTCCCCACCGTCGCCGAGTGCTTGCTCACAGGGGATTGTTGGGGGTTCTCTATCCCTTTCCTCTCTCTCTCTCTTTTTTTGTAATTTAATTGGATAATCTAAATTTTAAGATAATAACAAAGGCAATTGTATTGTAATTGAATTTATTTGGATTCTCTAAAATAATAATAAAGGCAATCACATGCCATCTAAACCTAATTCTGTTTGTGGATGTTCACTTATTTCTTTTTGCTTACAGTCTCTGTGCACGATCAGCCTAAATGTTTAGCACACAAATATGAAAGCTGCATAAAACTTGTGGTTACCTTTGGCCCAGAAAGCCAATATACCACAACATCAGTGGGGTCAGGTTAATGATGATGCTAAGTTGGCCGTAGGTGTGAATGTGAGTGTGAATGGTTCACATGGACCAGGGCTCTCTCAGCCCTGTCACAGACTGGTCATCTGTCCAAGGTGCACCCCCCCTCGCCCTGGCAGCTGGGATAGGCTCCAGCCGCCCTACGACCCTGGAAGAAAGTCGAAGAAAACAGATGGATGACATGTTTGCTTTAAATACAACTAATGAAATGCAGTAAGCACACGAGGAAACTAAAAATAATGAAATTCCTAAACTCTAAAAAAAGTTGGGGTGGCTGTGTCTCAAGTGGTAGAGCAGGTCATCTACTAATCTTAAGGTTGGTGGTTTGATTCCTGGATGCTTCAGTACGCATGCCAAATTATCCTTGGACAAGATCCTGAAGCCCGAGTTCCTCTGATGCAGCCGTCGGAGTATGAATGTGTGTGGATGTAAGACAGGAAGCACTGAGCTGTAGAAGGAAGTGCTTGTAGGAATGGCTGAATGCAAAACATGGTGTATAAAGCACTTTGAGTGCTCAGCTAGAAAAGCGCTATATAAGAACGAGCCCGTTTACCACTGAGGACTGTAGTTACTGTATGATCTGTTTCAGTATTTTATTGCAAACATTCACTAAAAAACAATGTATTTTCAATTTTATTTATACAGCACCAAATCACAACAAAAGAGTTGCCTCAAGGTGCTTTATATTGTAAGGTAAAGACCCTACAATAATACAGAGAAAACCCAACAGTCAGCCTAATCTTAAAAATAGAGAGGGTGTCTGTCTCCTGAATCCAAGCTGGGAGCTGGTTCCACAGAAGAGGGGCCTGAAAGCTGAAGGCTCTGCCTCCCATTCTACTCTGAAGTATCCGAGGAACCACAAGTAAGGGGTGGGGTGGGGGTTACAGTTCTCTCTGCCAAGGGTGGCACAACCAGTTATTAGGTTTAAGGGGTAATTAATTTTCACACAGGGCAGGTAGGTTTGGACAGCTTTGTTCCCTTAATAAATGAAATCATCCTTTAAAAACAGCATTTTGTATTTGCTCAGGTTATCTTTGTCTAATATTAAAATTTGTGTGACAAATATGAAAAAAATAAATAAGAAATCAGAAAGGAGGCAAATAAGTTTTTCACAGCACTGTACCTATGCTACCTGAGATTGGACGTGAAGCTTGTTATTATTTATACCAACAGTCATGTTTGAAACATGACAGCATATATAATAAATTGGTGCAGCCCTCCACAACAGTCCCAGTTTCTCATGAGGCCCTTTGGGAAAGTAAATTTCCCACCTCTTAAAGGGTCACTGGTGTCAACAATAATGATTTCCTGGAGGTAATGCTGAGCCCCTTTGAGGACAGTGTCTCTAAGCTTCAGCTCACACTTTGCTTTAAGTAAATATGTGAAAGGTGTAAAGATCTTCAGCTGCAGCTCAGAACACTTCATGCTGAAAAGTTTGTTTTCTTTGTGATGAAATCTTGGATTGGTGAAATAAGTTGTGGGTTTTGATGCAACAGGAGGATATCAGCCTGTCTGAGAAGAAAAAAACAACAACAAAAAACTACCAGCCCAGAGGTGGTTATTGACTCAAGAATGCCAAAGTCAGGTCCGCTACAGAAACTTCTTCATGAGGTTTTTCAGGGAAAACAAACTTCTGACGGGTCTCAGAAGCACAGTGGAGCACGCTTCAGTGAGTGATGGACGGTGTGTTTGATCTTACCCCATCAATTAAAACACACAGCTGTTCGTTTTATCTTTGTATTTCAGCAGGGCCTCCACGGCTGATCAGAGTGCTGTTTGAACATGATGTTTGATAATCATGAGAGAACAAATCTTAGTAGTCACGCTCGCTCTCACATGCCAAATCACTGTCCAGTTGGCAAGTAAACTTACATCATATTCGTTTGTTTTTGGCATTCATTTGTTTTGGACCTAAACTTCATTCAGTGGACTCATTAGAAAAAATAGCAGAATAGCAGTTCTTCAGACTTCAGCTTCATCAAATATGTGAGAGGGTTGTAGATAGAATCCCACACAATTAAACTGGGCTGATGCAAACACAGTTTTTTCATACATGCCAAAAATGTTAATGGCCTAAAACTAAGGCTGATTAGACTGCTCTTGCATCTATTTAGTAATTTTCCAAAACACTGGAAAATTTGATATGCTGGTTAGCACATTTCTGTTTTATATCTGCCGTCCTGCTGGGGCCTTTCTGTGGGGCGTCTGCATGTTCTTCTTTTGTCTGTGTGGGTTCTCTTTAAGTGCTCCAACCATTCAAGGACACGGAGGCGTAGACTGGTATCATGATACAGCGTCTGGAATACGAGTCATTTTGCATATAATTACAAATCCTTTTTGGGCTTTGATACCATGATTAACACCGTTAGGGGTGTCCACACAGGAAGTGATCTGCAGCAACACGGCGACCACAGAAAGTCAGCAGCATGCAGTGACTTCAAGTGACGACGGGCAACACTTCCACTGGTGACATGAAGTTTGCAGGTCACGAGTTTCTCAATTCCAAAGCGAGCGATTGAAGCGACTTCCAGTGACAACAAATGATACGCTGATTGACATATGATAGGGTAGGAAATACATTACAGGGTTACCTAGGCAACGGGACAGCGTCCACTAGCAATCGACCAACTGACAAAGCAATGCATTTGTAACACACGCGACGTTTTTACAGTAACAAGACTCACCACTGGGCCAATGCTAGGTTCGACTACTGGAGCAGGAAGAAGTGTATTAAAGACCACAGACCAGGAAAATAAGGTTAAACTGCCGGCTTATTATTAGTTGAAAGAGAAAATAACAATATTAGAACAGTTGACATAGAATGACACACACAAAAAAATAGTTTCCCTAAGTAATTCAGAACATCTTCTTTAATCCCTGTTTTGGAACTTTATCCTATTGTTAAGTACTAGAGGATACTATTTAAATCAACCTAGGTTATGGTTCTATTTGAGTTCAATTCAATACTGTTAATCTATTTTAATTTACAGTTAGTTCTAATCCCTAAACTCTATTTTAGCTATTTAGTGTTCAATTTATGAAGTTAAGGCTTTTAATCTCCTGTTTTAAACACCTCTCGTTTCTATTTTAACCCAACAACAATTTCAATTCCACACACTGTAACAGATACTGAATGTGAATTGAGGAAAACAAAACACACAGAAATAATCCAGCAAAAGACTGAATAACTTGTGCGTCAAATCAATGTCCTGTCTTTTTTTGATGATCCTGAAGGGTTGATTCCTGTTCTCTGAATCCAGTGCTATTTCAGCAGGATAACATGTGCAGGTCATATCCAGCAGAGGGCGTAGCTCCTGCTAGACAGTTACAAGGTTCCTGGGTTACGGCTCGCCATCTTGTTTCTCACCAGCGGAATCCAACTCAGCAATCGACTGGAGTTTCCCCGGTCCAATTTCCAGCGGAACCTTAAAAGGCCTGGTTTAATAACCAGCAAAGCATAACAAAAGTCCTTTTAACTTTGCTTTGTGCTGAAAGAAGTAATGTACTCGCCATTATGGCGGCTGAGCGGCCCGTGTCTGTGTGGGGGAAACCCCGTGCTCCGCCCACACCTGCTCATCTGTTACTCCACGGGTTTTGAACATAAAACCACATAAATGCGCTACTTTAGCTTTCCGTTTCAATGAAATAAACATATCTTACAAATACATTCTTCTCTGGAAATAAAATACACTTTTTTAACTCACCAAGTCCAGTTCTGTAGCATATAACACTCCCGAACACAGTCGGGTTGGAAAAGCAAATAAATATGCGGGAAGCTCCTTCCCCAAAAGTGGAAAAATATTTTAAACAGGTAGACTTTCTTATCTTTCTCTCTTTCACAGCACCTTCGTTCTCTGCTTTTCTGCTTCTTCTCCCCAGCGAACGCAACAACCCGGTTGGCTGGAGGTGATCACATGGGGTCACACACATCAATGTGGCTCTTCAGAATAAGAGATTTTACTCACACTTGACCTTTTAGCTGGTGGCAAAATAAAAGTTGTTTTATATCCAAATAAAATATCATAACATGAAATACAACATTCCTATTGTCTGTAATTCTGACCTTTTACATTCTATACTTTTTTTAAAGACCTATTTATTCTCCATTCATTTATTTATTTCCTATTTATCCAGTTGAGAACTACTTTTTACGAAAAGGCTTATTTTTTTTTTTTAAGGTTATCTTAACCTGGGTTACACATTCACTTCCTGGTTCCCAGTCTGAGAGCGAGGAACAGAGCTTTTTGATTTAACTGGTATTAGATGGGCACTGTGTCAGCAGATACATGAAGCCAAGGTATCAGAAATGGAAAAATGTTGGCTCAGTATATCCTTAGTAATCCATCCATCCATCCATCGCCCCTTATCCGGGATCGGGTTGCGGGGGCAGCAGTCTGCCCTGGGAGCTCCTTCCAGTAGGACATGCCCGAAACATCTCAGGCATCCAGGACCATCCTAATCAGATGCATGAACCACGCCAACTGGCTCTTTTCCATTGAAGACTTTTATATTATTATATTTATATTTCATATAATTATACAAATAATATTTTATGCATTCTTGATATTCATAGCACCATTCCTCTAACTGCTCCACTTAAACACTGGTCCAGGCAAGAAACCATTAGTCTTACTTTATATCACTGCTGCTTGTCCTCTGTAGTATCTGAACCCTCTGCTTCTTGTCTAAGGCGCACATGCCCAGTATACATGAATGTGATGTGTGTTTACAAGCATGTTAGTAGAGAGGGAGATTGTTTCTGAAGCTGTGATGAAATGTTTCTCTGGACGGAGACGGTTTTAATATGGATGTAATTGACTGGCAACCCTGTCTCTCCACAGTGCTAGCTGGGTTAAGCTCCAGCCCCCAGGCAATCTTCAAGCAAACTGAGTATGGCCAGTAATTGGATGGATTTATGGTGGTATTAGATTAAAAGTCACAGGAACACCAAAGTGATTACAACTCACCCTGAGGGGCCATGCCTAAATGGAACAAACTTCATGAGCAAAGCCAGGGGTCTGCCGAAGTCAGGAGGATTCATCCTGAGCCCAATTGGATCAGAACTGGCATCCCAAGCCAATAACAAAGAATAATTTGTGAGTGTAATTTATTATCATTATCTCCCTAGAATCCCTACTGCCACAAGTTTAAAGTGCATTTACCAAATAAATCACAGCGCGTGGATATCTCTGTTTTTCTAACCTCTCTGACTTGCCAAATTGCTAAAGTATTGATTTAAAAAAGCAGAGACTTCTAATAAAGTTCATACATTTTTAAACCAGAGTGGATGTGTCAGAATCAAATGATTAAAAGCAAAAACCTGAGAAAGGGGAAGAGCATGGGCGTTCGGCTGGCTGGGAACAGCATTGACTGACTCATTATTCTTAGTCACCTCCACAGTTTTCTTTATGAGGATGATGTTTTGCCTATATTAGATATTACAGAGCGAGGAGAGACAATGCAGTCTCTCACTGTACACCTCTTTAACAAATATATTAGTATTTTAACATCTAACGGTAATACTCATTGTAGAATAATGATTAGAAATGTTTGTCACTGATGAGGTTTTCAGTGTTGCTCAGTAGCAGCTTAATAGCATTCATTAGACTTGTACTGTTTACCAATTATAAAAAGCACCATGAGCTTCATTTACTATAATTGTACTTTTCCAGCATTTTAGTGTCTGTGATGCCATTTCTAAGTACACACATGGGTAGTAATGTAGTAATAACTGATGCAAAGCAGCCTTTTTAAATCAAAGCCTGGCACTGGAACTTCTCTAAGGTGTTATGGGATGGTCATCTCAGTTTAGTGAGGGCAGTCAGTCTGAACATAAGCTTGGTTAGGCTGGTGGAGATGGGGTTTGCTACAGCAGTTCAGAATGTCAGCGGTGGGTCACTATAAACTGAAGGAGCTGGAAAATGAACAGGTCTGAGTTTCACTTGTATGGAGTCTCCTGTGGGATAGAACGGTGCTTTGGCCGTCCACACTGCTCACATTCAGTTAGTCATCCAGAAACATAATGGTACTGTACAGTAAACCTATACTGCCCATCCCCACAGACAGCAAACTACCAATCCTGGGACAGATACTAATATTCATATTGCCAATAAATGTAATGCCAGCATGAACAGAAACCAGGTAATGCCAAAAATCAGAGTCCAAAACTGGTAGAGTTTTATTATTATGGTCTTCAGTGAGTTAGCTGGCACAGGATACTGAATGATCAGCACATTAATGATTTGATATCAGAACCATGGACAGCACTACGATGTCCACAAGAGGGAAACCAACACACCAATCCAATAATAGAAATGGTACTGATTCAAATTAGGTGATAAATAAATTGGGTGAATAATACTTTAAATCCTTAAAATTTTGGGTGCATTTATTGATTACATTTTGTTTTACAGAGTTAGGAGACCCACGTCTCCTGACTCTGTAAAATAGGCAAGTAAAATAATTAGGTTTCTAAAACAAAGTCTCATCACCTGAATGATGGATGGTAGTTACTCATACAAAAAAAATAAATAAAATTGAACACGTTTAATGAGACATTTCAGATTAAATTAACTAATTTAATTTTTAGTTAATTTAATCCAAAATAACATCCAACAAAGTAGCTAATTTCTGCAGTTTGAGGTAATGTGAGTTTATTAATGTACGTTTATTGTTAAGGCCTAAAATTGTCTTTTCCTTGAAAATTAGCCATTCAAAGAATTTGAATCAAAGGGGGGTAAATTATTATGATTTGTGCTCATCAGAAAATAAAATACAGCATAATGCAAGGTGGTTTGTCTATTTGCTATCAATAATATAAGCACTCGCTTGATGATGTGTGTTTTTGTGCTGTAGGAAAGAGCCTGGGTTCTATTGGAGAACCTGCACTGACAGTGTTCTAATTCCTCTTTCTCCTTCGTCCTTAAAAGGACTCCAAGTATCTCCCTTGACCTCCAGACCAAACTTCAGCACTAATAATTGTGTAATGTCAAAAAAAAAAGAAGCTGAGGCTTCACAGAAAGAAAACCAACCTTTTCTCAATTTATCAAAGCCAGAAAAAGCAACAGTGAAAAAACAATGAGAATTATTCCAAACAGTTTGTTGTCATTTCAGAGTTACTTTCTAATTTATAGGCCTTAAAAAACAAATTATTCTATCAGTGTCAAAGCAATCAGAACAAGGACAGGAGCAGCTTATGCTCTCCTACACCTCCCCTTGTTTTAGAAAAAAATCTAAATTCTTCATTACACTGTGAATTTTATTCATGCATAACAGCCTGCCACTGACAACGCAATATACATTAACCAGCATGGATGCTAATTTTTATGGAAACAAGATGCAGCGCAGCGACACACTTGAGCAGATCAAACAACATTAGCATCCTGTGCCTGGTGCGTATTGCTGTGTTATCTCGCTGTCTTCACTGTGAGAAATCCATCTGAGAGGCAGAGCGAACAACACGGAGATGAGCTCGAGCAGTGACCCGTTACAGCGTATGACAAGAACACATTAGAGACTACAGGCTACGAGCATCAGGCTCAGAGTCAAAGAGGATGGCCAACAGGGGAAATCTAATTACCTCCTAAATGATCTTGTTGCATTTTAATGTGATCGAACTATACATGACCAATGGATCATTTTATCACTCCAGAATGCAACTAGGCAGAATTTAATAAAGACAGTGTATTGGTGTGAGCACAGCACTGTCACTGCATAAAAAGTGGTTCTTGTCATCAGTGAGCAGCGCTGTTAATCGCCACAGACGTTCAGTTCACAGGAAGTGTGCAGGACTGAAGTGGGATTTCACTTTCTGGCAGTTTTACATGCCCCCATTTTAAGATTTCTGTGCTGTAAATAGATCAGACTTTACATAATTATACACCCATAAGAAGAAGAAACAGCCTTTATTGTCCCACAGAGGGGAAATTTGGGTGTAACAGCAGCCGCAGTTATTATAAATATAAGTAAAAATATAATAATTCACACTAAGAAAAGAATATAAATATATATAAAATCAACAAACAATATTAACCTTAATACTACTAATAATAACACTATATACAATGTACATGATGTGCCTGTGTGTTGAACCTTAACAGGCCGGACTATTTACAGTATATTATATATTATCCTACATTGTGTAGGTTATTGTGGTTTTTGTTGGGAGCAGTGATGATTATAAAGTCTTACAGCTGCTGGGAGGAAGGATCTACGGTAACGCTCCTTTGTGCATTTAGGATGCAGCAGTCTGTCACTGAAGGAGCTCTCCAGCTCAGCAACAGTTTCATGCATGGGATGGGAGACCTTGTCCATCAGTGATGTTATTTTGGTCAGAGTCCTTCTGTCTCCCACCACCTGCACTGAGTCGAGAGGACATCCTAGGACAGAGCTGGCTTTCCTGATGAGCTTGTCTATCTTCTTCCTCTCAGCTGTAGATAAGCTGCTGCTCCAACATACTGCTGCATAGAAGATGGCTGATGCCACCACAGAGTCATAGAAGGTCTTCAGGAGTGTCCCCTGCACTCCAAAAGACCTCAGCCTTCTCAGCAGGTAGAGTCTGCTCTGACCCTTCCTGTAGAGCGCATCAGTGTTATGAGTCCAGTCCAGTTTATTGTTTAGGTGAACACCCAGGTACTTATAAGAGTCCACTATCTCAATGTCCACTCCCTGGATGTTCACCGGTGTCCGTGTGGTGGGTCTGCGCCTGCGGAAATCCACCACCAGCTCCTTGGTTTTAGCGGCGTTGATCAGGAGGTGGTTCCGCTGGCACCAGTCCACAAAGTCCTGAGTCCACTGTCTGTACTCTGAGTCATCCTCACCTGTGATGAGGCCAACTATGGCAGAGTCGTCAGAGAACTTCTGCAGATGGCAGCGTGGGGAGTTGATGGAGAAGTCTGCAGTGTAGAGGGTGAAGAGGAACGGTGCCAGCACAGTTCCCTGTGGGGCCCCCGTACTGCAGACCAGCCTGTCAGAGACACAGCCCTGTGTCCTCACATACTGTGGGCGGTCAGTGAGGTAGTCCAGTATCCACTCGGAGATGTGGTGGTCCACTCCTGACAGTGCCAGCTTGTCTCTCAGAAGTCCTGGCTGGATGGTGTTAAAAGCACTGGAGAAATCAAAGAACATGATCCTCACAGTGCTTCCAGGCTTCTCCAGGTGGGTCAGAGCTCGGTGCAGGAGGTAGATGATGGCGTCATCCACCCCGATGCCAGGCCGGTAGGCGAACTGCAGCGGGTCCAACGAAGACGACACCATGAGGCGTAGATGGTTGAGGACCAGCCTCTCGAGGGTCTTCATTAGATGCGATGTCAGGGCTACCGGCCTGTAGCTGCTAAGATCCTTTGGATGTTTGGTCTTTGGTACCGGTACCACACAGGAGGTCTTCCACAGTTGTGGTACTTTCCCCAGCTTCAAGCTCAGGTTGAACATGTATCCCATGATGCCACACAGCTGATCTGCGCAGCACCTCAGGAGCCTGGAGCTGATGCCGTCTGGACCAGCAGCCTTTCGCACCTTGATCTTACGTAGCTCCTTCCTCACATGATGAGTTGAGAGGGACAAGATGGAGGTGGGGGGTGGGGGTTGTGAGATGGAGTCCTCAGAAGTGAAGGGGGTGGGTGATGGCTGAGAGCTGAGAGGTGTGAGGTCCCAAGAAGAAGAAAGGTTGGCAGTCATTAAAGATGGTGGGGCTGACAGCAGGGGGGACTGGGCTGGGGGAGGGGTGGGTGGCTGGTCAAACCTGTTAAAGAACTGGTTCAGGTTGTTAACCCACTCTAAGTCTCCCACAACCCTAGGGCTTGGTTTGTGGCCTGAAATTGAGTTCAAACTCCTCCAAACCCCACTGATGTTGCTCTGCTGTAGCTGGTCCTCCATCTTCTTCCTGTAGATGTTTTTTCCATCCCTGATTTTCCTTCTCAGATCCTTCTGCACGGCTCTCAGCTCCTCCTTATTTCCTGATCTAAAGGCTCTCTTCTTCTCCTTCAGGAGAGCCTTTATTTCGGAGTTGATCCAGGGTTTGTTGTTTGAAAAACACCGTACCCTCCTGGTGGGCACAGTGTTTTCCACGCAGAAATTTATGTACTCAGTGATGCAGTCCGTGATGCTGTCGATGTCCTCCCCATGAGGGGCACAAAGCTCTTCCCACACAGTGGAGCTAAAGCAGTCTCTCAGAGCTTCTTCAGTCTCCTCAGACCATTTCTTCACTGTGTGTGTCACAACTGGTTCTCTGTGTACCAAGGGTTTGTACACAGGCTGGAGATGAACCAGGTTGTGATCTGAGCCCCCCAGGGGAGGCAGAGGTGATGAGCTGTATGCCTCCTTGATGTTGGCATACAGTAGATCCAGTGTGTTGGTATTCCTGGTGTGGCAGGTGACATACTGGGTGAAGGTGGGGAGAGTGGAGGACAGGGAGACGTGGTTAAAGTCCCCTGAGATCAGAAAGAGGGCCTGTGGGTGCTGTGTTTGGAGTCTGCTGGTAGTAGCATGGAGGACATCGCAGGCTGCAGCAGCGTTAGCAGAGGGCGGCACATACACAGTTATCACAATAACATGTGAAAACTCCCGAGGAAGATAGTACGGTCTCATACCAACAGCGAGCAGTTCAATGTCCTTACTGCAGAGCGTCTCTTTGATGGTTAGATGTCTGGAGTTGCACCATCTATCGTTCACAAACACAGCCAGACCCCCGCCCCTCTTCTTACCACTCTCCTTGGTTCTGTCGGCACGGATCAAATGAAAGCCGTCCATGTTTATGTGTGAGTCCGGGGTTAGCTCGGTTAGCCACGTCTCCGTCAGGCACATGAGGCTGCTCTCCCGGTAGCTCCTTTGATGTCGCGTTAGCGCCGCCAGCTCGTCCACTTTGTTGGGAAGAGATCTCACGTTTCCCATGATGATGGACGGGATGACGGGCCTGTACCTTCTCCTCTGGCAACGACGACCTATGCCCGCACGTCTCCCGCGTCTCTTCCTTCTCAGTTCGCGGGGAATATCGAGTCGTTCAGCAGGAGTAGGCACAGCGGAGCTCCCGATGGAGAACAGCTGGTCCCGAGAGTAAACAATAGGAGTGTGGCCACTCTCGCAGTCTCCAAACATAAACACCATAAAAAGGGTAAAAATCAAAAACAAAGTTTTCCAGAAAAAAGTCTGCTCCATCATGGGGAAAAAGAGCAGAAGATACAGAAACTCAAAAACACATCTAATACTAAACAAAATGAGAAAAAACACGAAATGAGTGCGGAGCTGCTGAAACTGGCTGCCTGCTCGCGCGGCGCCGGAAGCGGAAGGAGCATTGAACCAATGATGTAATTAAGTCTGCTAAGACGAACGATTATAGCAGTGGTCAAGTATGTTAATCCTTCTTCTTTCAGCTGCCCATCTCACTCTATCCCAGCGTCCTCCTCTGTCACACCAGCCCTCTGCACGTCCCCCTTCACTACATCCATGAGCCTTCCCTGAGGTCTTCCTCTCTTTTCCTCCTGCCTGGCAGCTCCATATATCCACCCTCCCTCCTCTGCTCATGTCCAAACCATCTGAGCCTCGCCTCTGTCTCATTTTCTGCATTCATCAGCTCCTGATGAATGCACCCATATCGGCACTCATCAGTATATTTCCATCTATATCCTTAATCATCCTGACCTGCTGCACATCCTTTCCAGTGCAATCTCTTTGTCTAGCCAATTTATAAAAGTCCTTTTCTCCTTCCTTGGTGTCCAACCTCACATGCAACTCATTCCACCTTTTCTTTTTGCCACCTCTGACTTTGCTGCATGCATGCCTAGCCTCTCAGTACTCTGGTCTACCTTCTTTATCCCACTGACTATTCCACTTTTTCTTTGCTTACCTGCAGTTAAGTTTAAACAGCATTTAGATTTTTTCATAATGAGATGCAACAAAGAAGACCACATACTATATTTACATATAAAGATCGCTCTGCTTTTGACAGCTTGGGAAACAAATTATGAGAAAAGTCAGGGGGATATCATGATTTAGAAATTGTGTGCTTCACGAGGCAAATACGTACTGGAAAATCATAATCTGGTTTATTGGAAGTTACTGACACAATCCCTGCTTGAGATTGCTGGTTGTACAACATGAGCTGTCCAACCTTTCATTTACCAATGCAGTCCTCAGAATTCTCAAGCAACATATGAGAAATATGCATTCGGGCTAAACTAGAACATTGAGGACTGAAGTCTGGGATTCGCTCATATCTGCAGATCTAAGTTTTCAGAGGCAGGTGAAAACTGCAGGGTCACTGTTGCATTTAATGTCATATTTCTGTTAAAGATTTACAAAAATAAACTCAACAGACACAGCCTTGCATCAGCCGCCCTTTGTGCATGCAGAGGGTCGTTCTGACCCAAAAGGAAAAGCAAAGGCAAATGTGGACGCCACGCTGGCTGACAGAGCAGACAGCGTGTCCCTGTTGGTCTTCACATGGCTGAACTCCACTTTCTGCACGAGTCAAAACAAAAAAAAAAGTATAAAAACTCAACAACATGTTGGATTTTGTCGAATTGTTGAGACTAGAGAAAGACCGACTTCAGACAGCGCCGAGGTTTAAAGAAGAATTCCAGTAAGTTTGTAGGAAAATGGATATGAGATGTATTTTTATGATTTATAAATGTTTTTTTTGGCCATTTTTACATGTGTTGTGTTTGTTAGTTGCTAAGCTGCAGAACAAACATTTCTGCTTCTTTGTGTTTAGGATGGGCAGGTTTACTGTAACCTTGACAACTGGATTTTTTTATTTTAGTGAAAGTTTTATTGCTCTGAATAGAAAACTCGTGCACAGCCGCAGAGACTATAACACACATATAAAGAGAGTGGTCAGAATTAAAGCAGCAGAGACTCATAACAGTCCTCAGTATGACTCAAACTTCATAACCTTTGGTCCCTTCATGTCTCCTGATGCAACTCAAAACATATTTCCTTTGGTTATTAGACACAGCTAAACACAAACTTCCTGTCAAAGCCAGCGCTCCAGTCCTGAGCTGCATGACTCTGAACACAAGACAGACAACAAAACACAGAGGAAATAAAGTGCTGAGTAAAAGAAACCTACAATATTTCTGCCACTGTGACGAGCACATACAGCTCACACATCAGAAATGATTAGGACCTCTGGCTACTACACTTCCGTGGAGTGCTTAATATTATGCCAAAATCCTTTTTACAAAGATGATGCATGAATGGAAGGAGCATTAATCAAAAATCTATGTGTGCGATATAAAAAGAGCATTCAGAGGATTCATATTTCCTGTGAGCATTTCATACAGGAGATCACGTTTCCTTCACAAAGGAAATGTGCACTAAGCAGGCGTTAGCGTCTCATTTCCTCTGGTTAGGAGAGAGTGATTAGCACCAGCCACACAGGAATGGGAATATGTTCAGCACACTGCATACGTCAATGTAATGTCATTTAGCTGATCACATTTTATCATTAGTGTGCTTCGTATCAGAGGTCCGCTCCAAAGCAGCCACTGAGGATTAAAACATCAGTCTGTCTCACTGCAGCAGACTCAGAGCCACAACATTAAAACACTGGCAGGTGTGGATCACTGATCTCATTAAAGTGCCTGGAAATTAGAGTCCTGGAATTCCTGTGGATGACATATGGCATGGCATCCCGCTCCAGACCATGCCCCTGGTCTCCTCCCACTTCCTGTGTACTCTCCTAACTGTCCTACCAAACAAAGGCTGAAAATGCCCAAAAATAAATTTTTTTTTTTTTTTGCGTTTTTGGCCACAGTGGCTTTTGTAGACAGTGGAGAGAGACAGGAAATGGGGGAAGGATACGGGGGAGGACACACGGGCAGGTTGGTGACGGGCCTGGATGCGAACCCGCGCCGCCCGCACCGCAACGCGGCATGTGTGTGTGGTCGCCAGCTAAATATTTAAAAAGACTTTTAAACAGTGGGTGAGATCATGGTTGCTTCATCCATATTTCATACACAGACTGAAGTGTGTGAAAGGTACATGAATTATAACAATTTTCTGATACATACAGTAGCAAAAAACCCAGACAATTATAGGACAGATAAATACATGACATGAAAATGAGAAACACTGCATGAAAGTAAAGTTACTCCATCATTTCTCTAGGGTATAAAAATACTGCATTTTTATATTTAATTACATAAGGGAATAAACTATTGCATAAACATGCTGATAATCATATACCTGACCACACAAATAAACAAACTGCTGTTTATTCAGAATTTGGCTCAATGCAACATGGAACTGCTACCACGTTTCAGCTGCAGCCCACCTGCCCACCCTCTACAGGCAGAACAGGTACTGCTAATGACCGGTAACACGTGCTTTAATAAAAGAAAGACTGCAAGTTTTAGAAGTGCCAGAATGATTCTGGTCCTGTGGCTAAGCTAGAAACATCCTAAACCCATAAAAAGACAGGAGAACGGTGTCAATTTTCTCACCCAACTCTGAGAAAGAAAGACAGTTAATATGTTGCAGCTTGCCTGTATATGACCTAGCTTAAAGCTACGCTCTTACCCTATAATGTCACTTTGACCACTGCTCCTGCTTGATTAGGATAGATTAGGATATTCAGCCTCATAGCACTGACAGATCTCTGTCAGCTGTTGATATAATGTTTCAAGGCACATCATCTGTCCTTGGAAACTTTGTTTGTGTGAAGCATGTCGGGCGCAGAGATTAGGGCCGGTCTGCTGTAGAGAGAAGCTGCGCCTATCGTTATGAGATCAGTGCGAAGGAACACGTTTGTTCTTCTTTTTAAGATAAACAGAAAAAGCTTAGTAATGAGAAATGAGGCTTTCATAAATTAATTATAAATTAAGCAGGTCACTGATCATCTTCAACTTCCATCTACTACGCTGTAAAGAATACGAGTGCTTAAAGATTGGCCGTTCACCTTGAAGAGATCCCTGTTAGTGCAGTTTGCACGGCCCAATCATATGACTTAAGTTTCCTCCTCTGGCGCTTTATTAAATTTGAAAGACTGGAATGACCTAAAATGCCCCTTAAATCACATTCACAGCCATAACGGGCCAATTTCATACACATAAAGCTCTGCAGCTCCACACAATCTACCGTCTGTCAGGTGGAGGAAATAGAGGCCGCTGCAAACACCGACAACAGGCATCCAGACGGACCGGCAGACAGACAGATTAGCTACGGGAGGTTTGACCTTAGCAGCAGGCACAGCAGATAAAAGGATGGAGAGATGGATGGCCTCCTCAGATTGAACTCAGTCTCAGAAAGATGAGTATCTCTTAAGAGGAAAATGACAGCACCATCTGTAGAGATGACTGAGTCGATGACTTCGCCATTGTTCTTTTTTATGAACAGGTCTCCATTTTTCAACCTGCTGAAATGTGATTTCAGTGCGCTGCTCGTGTTTGTACAGGGACAGCAGAGCCGCAGCTCTTCTCCAAATAACAACAGTGTTCTGGCATTACCAGGCTGTGGGCTGTAAAATTAGCCTTATGTGAAAATAAGACCAATGGAAAGCTCGGTCATGGTGCATGAGCACCAGCGTCTGCAAACGGTGGACCAAAGTCAACTCAAACACAAGACTCTCAACCAGGAGGCTGGAAATGGATTCAGCTGCACCTTCTTAGATGTTGGGCAAGTTGTTTTATTATTGTTATCATTATTATTGTCAGCAGTAGTGCTATGTTGTAGTTCTTGTAGTGTCAAACATTGGGTCACTTTAACCAACAAACCCAGGTTATGGTGCCACACAGTGGAGGGAACTTTGCTGCATTTCATGATGCTGGCACATAATTTTAACACATTACCAACCACCACCATGAACAGCAGTGTTAAATGCCAAGGCCATCTTAGCTGCTAAAAGAAATGATCGTACAAAGCCTGGAAAATATAGCCCAGAAGTCCGATAGAAAGCCTGCAGTTTTCCATGGAAAACTACACAGAACTCACTGTAGTCTAAGAGCCTTTAATACAGTTGTTAATGCTACATTAACAACAGAGTAAAACAGGTTCTCATTTATTTGGAATGCCAGGAGGAGATGCTATCAGAACAATAACAGGCACAGGTGGATGGTTCAAAGCCGGTCTGCATGTGGAAGTGTCCCTGGGCAAATTATTGAACCCCAGATTGGCCCTTATGAAACTACTGATGTGTAAATATTATGTGATAGTTATAAAGGGCTTAAAGTGATAGAATAAAGTGTTGCATAAAAGGGTGAATGTGGCTAATAGTAAAAAGTGCGTTGAGTGTTCATTTAGAGTAGAAAATGCTGCAGCTGTGGTCAGAGGTTTACATCCACCCATCCCGGGCAGTTATTTTTGGCCCGGTTCCCTTTCCAGGGTGGAGCGATTGTACAGCATCCATCCGTAATGATTAAAAGAATTGGGAACAATGAGAAAGTCCAAGGAAGTCAGTGAAGATCTGAGAAGCGGCATTTTAGATTTACACCAGGCTGGAGGTTCTCGCTGAGCCATTTCTAATCAACTGCAGGTTCCAGTTCAAACAAAGTTATTCTGATGTGTCACCACTTTGCCAAGTTCAGGATGAAGACCCAAACTGTCACCTTCAGATGAAATTGGTTAGGATGATCAGGAACCACCACACCTAAAGCCTGTCATGAACTGTAAACTGTTGGAACACCAGGATCTCCGTCCACAGTAAGGTGAGTTTTACATCTCCGTGGACTGACAGGCTGCTGACCAAGAAAGAAACTCCTGCTCCAAAATCAACACCTTCAAGTGTGACTGAAATTCCCAGCAGCCCAAAAACCTGCTGGAGAAAGTTTTGATGATCAGATGAGACAAAGATTGAACTGTTTGACCTCAGTGACAACAGGTATGTTTGAGGGCATCAAGCCAACCCTAGCAGCATCACGGTCTGAGGCTGTTCTGCTGCCAGTGGTGCTGGTATGCTCCACAAAGTGGATGGAGTAATGAAGGAGGAGGAGGACCACCTCCAAATTCTTCAACTGCCCCTCAGATCAAACGGTTGAAACTTGGGTACAATTATGCCAAAGACACATCCAAACTGGTTTTGGAATGAATAAAACAGGCTAATGTTAAACTTCCCCAAAGTCTTGATGGGTCTGTGCCAGGAAACCAACCAGTTTAAATGGACTCTACCACTTCTGCCCAGAAGAGCAGTTAAATGTGGAGCCAGAACGATGCCACAAGCTTGTTGATGGCTGCCGAAAGTGTCTGCTCGAGGTGCGACTTGCTGGGAGACATTTAACCAAATATTAGTGGGGATAGGAGATATATTTGAGCCTGCATGTGTCCTTTGACCCTGTGTGGATTGGAGAAAATCCCAAGTAAATCCAATTGGTTTTTAAGTTGTTAAGATGCATGCTGGGAAATCATTCCACTCTGGAAAAAGAACCATTCAAAGAAATCATTCAAAGCCCAAATTTTCCATGATGTTCAGGCCAGTTTTAACAAAGCTGGCATTGATAAAGGTCTGGAGGGAGCATGCTCAGTAATTCCTGATGCATGTTATTACACAAACAGGTATGTGTGTGTATTATAGTTTCCAAACTGCACACAGGCCCTTTCAGAGAACACACTGTAGGTGCATGCTCGTGCTGTAAAACAAAACCAAAATCATTCCTCCCCTTGGTTGAATTATGAATGATGTTAGCAAACCGTTTGAGCATATACAGATTGCTGAGACTTTAACAGAAAAATGCACTTCCTGGAGAAGAGGGATGATTGAACGTAATGGAACTGAAATGAAGCGTGCTGCCGCTATCGAAAGGCTATTGTTGCTGCAGCTACACAGCTCAGTGCTGTCCCGACAAGCTGTCACTCACTCCGAGGAACACAATGAAATCTCTCTGCACACTCGGATGTGAGATCACTGCAACTTCTCGACGTATGAGGCGGGGCCTCGTATGAGGGGCACACCGAGTCTGAGGGGACGTGGAATTTAATTCTCCTCAAGGTGAACAGCACAGAATAGGTCAGAGCACAGCACTGAACAGCTTTGCTTTTCCACTGCTGATTGGCTGCGTTACAGAGTAGAATTACACTTATGAAACACGCGTGGAGAGACTCATTCAGAGATCCTGATACAGGTTCAGAGAGATTCAGACCATTTCATGCAATACTGGAGAGAATGAAAAGGCACTGCAGAGAATTTCCCATCACTGAACTAATTCTGCAATCTTCGTCAAACTGCT
Source organism: Archocentrus centrarchus (assembly GCF_007364275.1). NCBI lineage: Eukaryota > Metazoa > Chordata > Actinopteri > Cichliformes > Cichlidae > Archocentrus > Archocentrus centrarchus. The sequence continues at coordinate 35,222,377 of NC_044351.1, read as the reverse complement.
GTGCCTCCTAAATAAAATGGTGAAAGACGAAAGGAAGGATAGGAGAGAAGGACTGAAGAGATGGGGAGGAGGGTGAATGAGAAAGAACAGCAGGAGGAGGCAATGACAGGGTACAACAAGGATGCTGGAACAAAAGAGGTGGTTTAGACAAGAGTGCAGTGTGTGCGTGTGTGTGCGTGTGCACGTGTGCGTGTGTGTGCTGGAGAGAGAGATTCAGAAAGAAGATAAAAGGGGGAAAAGGGAGAATGAAGAAATTGAAGGAAAAGAGAGCGAGCGGAGGAAGACTTTCAATCTGTCTCTGGAGAATTACCTTTCTTGTTGATGCTCCGGCTCGGAGATAATCAGGTGCCGCAATTCAACTTCCCCAAGGATCCCAAGAGGAGATTATAGAACAATAAGACCCACACACACACACTTTCACTCCTCCAATCAAAGTACACACTGTTGTTTTTCATCCTTTTGTCCACATTCACATCTCAGATTCCTTTGGGAATATCAGGAAAAATGATCTGTGTGTGTGTGTGTGTTTGGTACGTGTGTGTATGTGTGTGCATACAGTGTGATTAATGTGATGAGTGATGCACCTGCAGCACATTTTTGCATGTGTGTGTTTGAAGGAGTAACAGGAGAGAGGGGGTGGTGTTTTGTGTCTTCAGGCAGCCCTTTAAACACACACTCACACACCTACACACGCACACACAGAGATGGGAACAGCAGGGTGCCTTTTTAGCTGTGTGTGTGTGTGTGTGTGTGTGTGTGTGTGTGTGTGTGTGTGTGTGTGTGTGTGTGTGTGTACACAGGAATGCTGTAATATTCCCAGCATTCCTGTGGTGTCCGCTGTGAAGCTGTGTTTTATTCCACGTTAGGAAACTATTGCTTAAGTAATGAAGTGCGGCTGCTTTAATGTTTGGCTGCGCGCCGCGAGGAGACGCTGCTCTTTGTTTTCTTGCTGCATTAATAGACACAATTTCCTGAATCCTCTTTGAAGCAATTGTTTTAAAACTCACAGTTCAAGTCGTTTGAATTTTTGTAGCTTTTGGTTTCTGTGGAAAAGGAAAAACAATTTCCAAACCAGAATTTTTTTCTTGAGGAAAACCTTTTAGAGAGAATTTAACTTTCTTTTTTATCAAGCCTGCAATACTTTGTTTCAAATATCAAGCACATAAATTATGACTTGATTGGAACACGTTTAATGTCAGGCGTGGGTTTCCTGTTAGAGGAAGATGGTGAAGGTTACAGGGAGCAGAGGTGATCAGGATCTGACACTTTCATGCTCAGCAGCCAACAACATGAAACCATATTCAATTATTTCAAGTTGTAATTTTCAGTAATTGAGGTCAAGGTCACCAAGATCTGAACTTAGATTTCACCAGCTTTTTTAGGCTGAAGGGTAATTAAATCTAACTTTGTATTTTTATTTCTGTCTACTCTCAATACACTATTGCTGTGTTTCCAATCATGTACTTCCATACTTAAGCAGTCAGGTACGGCTCTACACGTACATGGATAAGACTCCATCCATCCATCCATCCATTCTCTTCCACTTATCCAAATCAGGGTTGTGGGGGGGCTGGAGCCTATCCCAGCTACCATAGGGCGATTACCTGTGGGCAATTTAGAATCACCAGGTAACCTAACCCCACTAACTGCATGTCTTTGGACTGTGGGAGGAACCCGGAGAACCCACACAGACATGAGGAGAACCGCAAACTCCACAGATGGTGGATTTGAACTCAGGACCCAGGAGCAGTGCTAACCACCGTCCTGCTCTGGATGGGGCTGAATATGGTCCAAAGCAGGGAGCACTGCACACTTGCTCGATTATTTATGTGAAAAAACTATTGCCTGAATTGAGAGGACACTTTCTGAAAGATCTTCCTTTTTTAAAATATGTTCCAAGTCTGAGATTCATCTGTAAAAAACTGACCTCGTCTCCATGTCCTGTCTCTACAAGAAGTACCGGAGCCGTCTAATATGCCACCTTAATTACCATGATATATTAAACATAACCAGCTATGATAATGAGGTCATTCATTTAGCTAATTAATGCACTAATTAGAAAATATTTCAATGCCTGCACATAACTCATTGGTGGTATTTAGATGAGCTCCATAACCTGAAAGTACAAAGTAAGTGTGTCCTCATTAAAATCTGATGCACAATGGGAACATGAAATCTTTGTGGGTAAAAAATAATACAAATAAACATGTGAGAACAGCGTCTGTGTGAGCGGACCGAACACTGGAGCAGCCAGAGGGCTCAAAGTGAGTCACAGCACCTGAGATCCACTGAACACCAGCTACCTGCACGAGTCTGTCCTAAATTATACACTAAAAATAAATTACCAGTAACAGCGTCGTGTATTTTTCATAATGCAGAAGTTACAATATAATTAATTCATCACAGCAGCCTGGACTACATATAAAAACAATAATAGTCATAATAGAGAGAGAATGAGACCTCTTCAATGAACCTTAGACTTGCACCTATATCTTAGGGCAGTGGTATTCATATTTATATGAATATGTAATTATGCATCCCGGTGAGTAATTTTAAACTGAATTTATGTTATTATTGCCCCCCCCCAAACAACATCTTTGAAAGCTGATGGTATTGGGGGGGGGGGGGGGGGGGGGGGCAGAGAACAACAGTGGGTGGTAAACTCACTCATCTTAGATAATCTTTCCAAAGCAAAAGAGCACAAGCATCCAGTCGGGTGGTGGGGTGGGGTGGGGGGGTAGATTGTAGTGCAGAGCTCTGAGTCTTACAGCTCCTCTTTAGGGGAGATTATCCCACACAAAAGTGAGAAAGCTGCAGTGGAGCAGCACAGTGTGATGAGCTCAGGTGCTTCCTCAGATTAGTCTTTGAATATTAACAAAATCAATGCTCTTCAAATCTGGGTCAGTGCCAGAAGATTTCTGCATCTGCAACATAACCAACATTTTCTGCATCATCTCCACATTTTCCACTGCAGCACCTCAAACATTACAGATTTTTTAAAAACAAAATACAGGAGCTGGTCATAAAATTAGAATATCATGAAAAGGTTGATGTTTTTCAGTAATTCCATTCAAAAAATGAAACTTGTATATTATATTCATTCATTACACACAGACTGATATATTTCAAATGTTTGTTTCTTTTAATTTTGATGATTATAACTGACAACTAATGAAAACCCCAAATTCAGTATCTCAGAAAATTAGAATATTGAGAAAAGGTTCAATATTGAAGACACCTGGTGCCACACGCTAATCAGCTAATTAACTCAAACACCTGAAAGGCCTTTAAATGGTCTCTCAGTCTAGTTCTGTAGGCTGCACAATCATGGGGAAAACTGCTGAGTGACAGTTGTCCAAAAGATGACCTTTGACACTTTGCACAAAGAGGGTGACACAAAGGTCGTTGCTAAAGAGGCTGCTGTTCACAGAGCTCTGTGTCCAAGCACATTAATAGAGAGGCGAAGGGAAGGAAAAGATGTGGTAGAAAAAAGTGTCCAACAACAGGGATAACTGCACCCTGGAGAGGACTGTGGAACAAACCCACTCAAAAATGTGGGGGAGATTCACAAAGAGTGGACTGCAGCTGGAGTCAGAGCTTCAAGAACCACCAGCACAGACGTATGCAGACATGGGTTTCAGCTGTCTCAGTCCTCGTGTCGAGCCGCTCTTGAACCAGAGACGGCGTCAGAAGCGTCTCACCTGGACTAAAGACAAAAAGGACTGGACTGCTGCTGAGTGCTCCACACTTATGTTCTCTGATCAAAGTCAGTGTTGCATTTCCTTTGGAAACCAAGGTCCCAGAGTCTGGAGGAAGAGAGGAGAGGCACAGAGTCCACGCTGGCTGAGGTCCAGTGTAAAGTTTCCACAGTCAGTGATGGTTTGGGGTGCCGTGTCATCTGCTGGTGTTGGTCCGCTGTGTTTTCTGAGGTCAAAGGTCAACGCGGCCATCTACCAGGAAGTTCATGCTTCCTGCTGCTGACCAATCTTATGGAGATGCAGGTTTCATTTTCCAACAGGACTTGGCACCTGCACACAGTGCCAAAGCTACCAGTACCTGCTTTAAGGACCATGGTATCCCTGTTCTTCATTGGCCAACAAACTCACCTGACCTTTAACCCCATAGAAAATCTATGGGCTATTGTGAAGAGGAAGATGTGATACACCAGACCCAACAATTCAGAAGAGCTGAAGGCCACTATCAGAGTAACCTGGGCTCTCATAACACCTGAGCAGTGCCACAGACTGATGGACTCCCTGCCACGCTGCATTACTGCAGTAATCCAGGCCAAAGGAGCCCCAACTAAGTACTGAGTGCAGTACATGCTCATACTTTTCATGTTCATACTGTAGCGATTCTCTTAGTTAGAGAGCGTGTTGATGTTGTGGGATTTCGGACTGTTCGGGAGGTTCGTGAAGGCAGCATGGAGAGAGAGAAAAGACCGAGAGCTTGCCTGTGTGTGTGTGTTGCTGTTCCGTTGTTGTAGTTGTGGTTGGCGTGGCTGTGGCCTACAGCAGCCGTTTTTCTGCTAATAAAGACGACCTTTGTTGTGAACATCGCCGACTGTGGAAGTGTGTTTACAACGTTACAATACTTTTCAGTTGGCCAACATTTCTATAAATCCTTTTTTTGTATTGGTCTGAAGTAATATTCTAATTTTCTGAGATACTGAAGTTGGGGTTTTCATCGGTTTTCAGTTATAATCATCAAAATGAAAAGAAACAAACATTTGAAATATATCAGTCTGTGTGTAATGAATGAATATAATACACAATACACCGGAGGCAACACAGAGCTCTTCACCCACTGTAACATCGGCCCTGAGGAGGACCAACCCCCGAAAAGCACCTGGCCCCGACAACATCCCTGGCCGTGCTCTGAGGGTCTGCTCTTCAGAGCTGGCCGAGGTTTTTACAGATATTTTTAATTTGTCCCTCTCCCAATCATCTGTGCCCACATGCTTCAAGTCCACCACTATAGTGCCCCTCCCCAAGAAAACCAACACAACCTCTTTGAATGACTATCGTCCCATTGCACTCACTTCACTTGTAATGAAGTGCTTTGAGAGGATGGTCATGTCCCATATTAAAGGATCCATTCCGGACACATTAGATCTCCTGCAATTTGCATACCGTCAGAACCGTTCAACTGATGATGCTGTTAATGCAGCCATCCATACAGCCCTCTCACACCTTGAAAATAAGGACACTTATGTTCGAATGCTGTTTATAGACTACAGTTCAGCTTTCAACACCGTCATCCCAAGCAGGCTGGTTGAAAAGCTGTTCACCCTCGGAATACCACCCTCCCTCTGCCGCTGGGTCTTGGACTTCCTTACAGACAGACCTCAGGCAGTCAGAGTTGGTACCAGGACATCAGAAACAAAGACAGTGAGCACTGGGACCCCACAAGGCTGTGTGCTCAGTCCTCTCCTGTACACCCTCTTCACCTACGACTGCATCCCCTCCCAAAGCAACACCTCCATCGTCAAGTTTGCTGACGACACCACCATCATTGGGCTGATTACTGGGGGAGAGGAAGCAGCTTACAGGGAAGAGGTGGCCCAGCTGGTGTCCTGGTGCCAGGAAAATAATCTCTCCTTAAATACAGAGAAGACTAAGGAGATGATTATTGACCCGAGGAAGAGAAGAGACCAGCATGCTCCATTATTCATCAACGGGACTCAGGTGGAGAGAGTGAAGACCTTCAAATTCCTTGGCACCCACATCAGTGAAGACCTCACCTGGACCTACAACACAGCACAGACTGTCAAGAAAGCTCAGCAGAGACTCTTCTTCTTAAGGAAACTGAGGAAATTCGGATTATCCCCCAAGCTCCTCAGCAACTTTTACAGATGCACTGTGGAGAGCATCCTGACAAACTCCATCACGGTGTGGTATGGAAACTGCACCACTCAGGACAGGAAGGCTCTCCAGCGTGTCATCAAAACAGCACAATTCATCTGTGGAGCTGCCTTCCCATCACTACAGGACACTTATAATACCCGGGTAATAAAGAGGGCACACAACATCATCAAGGACCGCACCCACCCACAGCACACACTGTTCACACTCCTGCCGTCTGGCAGACGTTACAGGAGTGTAAAAGCAAGAACAACCAGACTAAAAAACAGTTTCTATCCACGGGCCATCAGGCTGCTGAACCACTGACTGATTACCAAACTGTGATTACCTGCCTTTCTTTCATCTGTATATATCTGTATATATTGCACTTGCTTTATTATTTATTTATTTTTATTTTCTACTTTTACTTTCCTAATATACTAGTTCTTAAATTTTATTTTAACTTAGTTGCTTATTTCAATTGTTTGTAAAGCAGTCGCAAGTAAGAATTTCATTGCTCAGCATAACCACAGTGTTTTGCGGTGTACATGACAATAAACTTCTTGAATCTTGAATCACAAGTTTCACTTTTTGAATGGAATTACTGAAATGACCAGCACCTGCATGGCTCAGTATTTAGTCTCACCCACAATATTGTTTCTCCTAAATGATAATGTATTTTGATACCTCTGGCCAACGTTCTTCATGTTACAGTAACAGCATCAGACTGAGATTACTCTGATGTGATCCAGCAGGATAAATAATCAGCCAGCCTCCTCAGACCAGCACCTCATCCAGATGATCTAAAGTGCTGGATGTTGGTAATAATCCTGCTTTATGCTCAGTGTTTGAGGCCAACACGTACTCACACCTTTAACTGGAGCTGCATTTTCATGCAGAACCTCACAGATGACACCTCTGTGAAAGATGCTGTTTTTACATTCCTGCCTGTGCACCTGACCTTTGAACCTCGGGGTGTTTTGAATCTTGTTGTAATCAGAATATGAATTCTTCAACCAATAGCTCTCCGTCTTTCAGCCCAAGAGAACATTTATGCTGCTGTTTGTTTGTAAATAAAGCCACGGTGTTGGTAACAACCTCGGCTGTGCCGACTGATGTTTAAATCCTTCGGTCTGTCTCATTATTTCTGTCTGTCAGTTTAAGATTGCTCTCCCTTCAGTTTATTTCCTGCCTTATTTTGAAGGTCAGTTTGTGATTTTCTGGGTCTTTCTGTGTTTTTACTTCTTCTCCTGTCTCAGCAGCGTCTCAGTTCACCTCCTGACCTGTTGTGTACTCAGTGTTTGTGTGCTCACGTAAAGGCTTCAAAATAAAGAGGCCAAAACCAACGAGTGATGTCACGGTGTTTATGGTCCACACCTGATTATTCCCTTATTGTGACACAGTAATAATCATAATCTTTTTCTAACGTCATGTCTAAACAAAAGTCAAAAATAACCCTCTGGGATAATTATAAAGCCTAAAACTATACAGAGTATATTTCCAATGTCTGAACAAAAGATGTCACTTTAAACCTAAATATTTTTGATGAAATCTGATTATTAATAAAGTATAACTTTGTCGAGTGGTCCAGTTATTCGGGGCTACACTTTCTGTGCTGCAGTTCTGAGGAGAATAAATCGCTCTCATCAGTTCATTGATTGTTTATTGAAAAATGCCCTTTGGGTCAGAAGTGATATTAGCACAGAGCTCAGCATTGTTCCCTGGGACCCGGCCTTTTCCTCTTTCCCCGCGTCGCTCTTCTTATTTCCTGTAATCTTTTGGTGATCGGCTCAGTAATATTTCACTGAGACTCAAAGGCTGACCTTCCTGCAGCCTGACGCCTGCACGCTGCACACAGCTGTGTCTATGCACTGCTAAATCACACACAAATTAATACACACCATCATTTTTAAAGAGCCTAATCATGATCATAGGGCAGTGCAATAATAAGCCAGTAACTTACACAACTAACACCACCATATTTTAAAATCTCAGTAATTAAATGTGTGAGCCACGAGATAATAAAGAGGAGTTATGGAGAGAAATGAAATCAAAGTTTCAGGCCAAATCTGATTTCTCTGTAAAAATGATTCAGTTTCATTTTGACAACAACAAACAAAGTTTTAAAAGTTAAAAGTTTTAATTGTGAATGTGTTCGTTGGTGGTCGGAGGGGCAGTATTGACAGCCACGCTTCTGTCACACTGCCCCAGGGCAGCTGTGGCTACCTTAGTAGCTTACCACCACCAGGTATGACTGAGGTGTGAATGAATAGTGCATGAAATTGTAAAGCGTCTTTGAGTACCTTGAAAGGCGCTATATAAGTCTAAGGCATTATTATTATTATTATTATTATTATTATTATTTTTATTTCCTGGACTGCAGCAACTTTCACCCGGCGCCACGTTCTGATTTAACGGGCTCTAAGAAGACGTGGGCGTGCCCACAGTGTTCTCCGTGATGTGACGTCACAGCTGCTCTCAGCACAAACCAACACATTTATGACCCGTCCATTTATGAAGAGACTGACATCATCGGGGCCTGGACGGTTTCCAGCCTGAAACCAGTGAGACCAGGAGGTTTCTGTCTTAATGACTCACAGCTGTAAAATACAACCTACACAAGAATGCAGTAATAATACATGAAAACATCACATAACTGTAAAACACCAACAGGCTACAACAGGACAAATTTGTACTTTTAATACTTTAGTTATAATAAAGTTTTACTGTGTAGCTTTGGTACTTTTACTAAAGCTGAGGAATACTTCTGTAACTTGTCACTGGTACTTTTTTCTTATGTGTTGCACATTTTAAGTAAGAATTAAAAAGAAATATTGATGCTAATCGTTCTCCAGGAGACACGAGGTGCAGGAAGGTGAGCGTGTCGAGGACAATCAATCACTGATACAGTTCAAAATTAAACTTTCAGTCAGGTGAACATCTCTTAAATTAAAATAACTGTATGTGTGTTGTTTCAGGAATACAATGAGGAGCTGTTGGAGAAAAATCTCCAGCCTTGTATCATTACAGCGACCTGAGCCTGTGACAGCTAAATGATTTAGGTGTTCTTCCAGTGACCTTAATGATAACCTTGTCCCAGCAGGGAGCAATCCGCTGTGTGACCTCAAGCTATTTAGCTGGAGGGCACCGGCTGTATATCTCCCTGCTGTCTGCAGGATTGCAGTCAGCATGGTTCATATCACCGAGAGCCAACGTGACGGATTCAGGGGACCCGAGGAGACGGCGAGTAAAACTGACAGCTTCATCCGCCGGTAAATCCCGTGTTCAGACAAGCTGCTGTCGTTTCACCGGGCCGGCGCTGCGACTGGCATGCAGGAAGCAGTTTATCACAGTAAATGAATCAGGCTACAAGAGCCACACAACAAAACAAAAGTATCAAGAACTTGTGTCTGCAGTCCTGCAGAGGAAATCAGACTAAGCCTGAGGGGATTGAAGAGCAAACACTGCTGCTGCTGCCTGTAGGCCCACAGACACCGAGTGACACTGACAAATGTGTTCAGTAAAGCCTTTGACAGTGTCATGGTAACAAAGGTGCGCTCTGCTCCCCTTTGCCACTTACTGATACTAGAAAACAGTAAAGTACAGTCAAACTGTCAGACAGTAAAAACGAGCAGAAACAAGATCTAAAAAAGACCTTTTTAAACATGCTGCATGTAAGCACCTCACACAGCAAGGCAGCCCCGCTGTCCCACTTCTTCCAGCACTTCCAGACTCCAGACTCTGCCCTGCAGTCCAGTCTGGATCATCTCCCTGAGGCCCATCAGAGTCGTGCCCACACCATTCTGCTCTGAACCACCTCCCAATGTCTGCGCCGAATCAGCAAAGGACTTAACACACCGAGAAGCGGCTGATTGGCTGCCCCTCGCAAACAAAAGATTTAAACAGCAGGCGAGTGAAGCTCCTGTGCTCACAGGCACAGATTACAGTATTAGGCTACCCCCTGTTTACAGCAATGTGGACCTGAGGCTCTGGCTCACAGGGATATTAGTACATACATTTAAGTACTGACTGTACCCATCTGAGGTAACCAGGACCCAAGGCGCTAAATCCTAAATGAGCCAATTTAGAAGAATATAGAACATGGACAGAAAACATAAAAAATATGGAAAAGGAAAAAATCCATCTTAATATTCTTGCAGTAAAATAAATCCCTGTGTAGACTGCAATTGGTTATATATAAAAAAAAAAAAAAAGCTTTTAAACATCTGGAAACATCAGCAGTGGATAATTAGGATCATTACACAAGCGGCCAAAAGACAAAGAACCTCCTCCAACAGCGATGAGAGCTCGCCCCACGCCCATCCTGCAAAATGTTATATGTGTTTATAACCCTGCTTCCACCTAAAGTCCATGAATGAGAAAGTAGCTGCACTTGCATTACACACAGTTTAATGCAAACCCACCTTAATAATATGGGAGATTTGGGATCATTAGATCTGTGCTGTTGGCAGAATAGTTTGCTTAATGATTTCCTAAATGCTGATAATTCTGCTCATCTGTAATCATTTATCCCACCGAGCACAGTGCAAACGTGTGTGCACAACATTTAACACAGACATTAACTGCTGCATTAGACTACAGTAGAGACGAGTGCAGCCAGTGTTCGACACACTGACTGTAAAAAGCTGTGAAAAGCCAAACTATGCAGCCTTTTTATGTGCAGGCATTTCAGACCATATTTTGCCACAGTGATACACACACACAGACTCACAAAGTGAAATCAATATGAACCATGTGGCTGGTAAAGAGCGTCACAGAACTGTATACATTGTTAGTGCGTGGAAGGCAAAGCTGCAGCACTGACAGGGAAATGCTCTGAGCTCTTAGCACCAAAGTTCAGGAAAATTCCTGCAGATTATTGCACCACTGAACAACAGTGCAAACGTTTTCAGCAATAAAAGCTCAGAGTAAGCTCCAGCGACGCCTTCTTTCTCTGCAGCACAGCCTGAGGGGGGGGGGGGACATCAGTCAGACCCGGGCACTGGAGGTGACCAGTGACCAGAGGCAGATTTGTGTCTGAGTGCATTTCATGCCCAGGAGAGCTCTGTTGTCTCACAAACATAAAGCCGCCCCCTCTGAAAAAGCCTGAGTCCTGCAGGCTACGTTGGTGGCTCAGTGTCTTCAGACCCCTTTTTATCTGGTGTCTCACAGCAGCCATACAGCTGTGAGATCTGATGGAGCTCTCACTCACACCTCAGATCCCAGGGTGTTTTTAACGGAGCAAAAAAGGATGTAAGTTCAATGAAACTGGAAAAATTAAGGTTGTTCGTTTTCATGTTTCTGTTTTGCCTAATGAAGCAGTTATTGACTGCACGCTGTAGCTGCCACAGAACACAGTTAGCACCAGCATTTATATTTGCTGCCTATATGCTTCGGTTTCACCCTGCAGCTCTGTCTGCCCTGAGTGGGAAATCTCCCTGGAAAATGAAGGATCGATTCTGCAGCCAAAACAGGAGGAAGACAGCATTTTTTCCCTTGTTAGATTCCCTCAGGTAACCAAACAGGCAGGTGGTGGAACAGCCAGAGAAACTGTTGAAACTCTACAAAGAAAAAGAGCTTTGCTTGCAGAGGAGGCAAAGAGGGAGCGTGCTAGAAGGAGAAAGTAAAACAAGGCTGAGTATTACAGCAAATGTCGAGTGTACACAAACAGATCACAGAATAAAAAAGCCCTCCGTAAAGTGAGGACATCCTACTATTCATCACTGATGGAGGAAAATAAGAACCCCAGGTGTAGACAGGCTGACAAAGAGTCAGTTTAACTTTAACTAGTAACGACTTCATCAATTTTAGCATTAGAAAAAATTACAGCCATTTCACAGATGTGCCATAAGTACATCAACTCTAATAAAAAAGGTCCTCCAAACCATCAACATGTTTATTAGACCCCATTCCTACTGCTCAAACCAGTCCTTCCATTAACTGATGCTTCAATCTTAAATCAATCGGCCTTTATTAGGTGGCTACATGTATGTACCACAGGCTTTTAAGGTGGCAGTAATTAAACCATTACTTAGACAGTAGTGTTGTAGTACTCGAGATCGGTCTTGGTCTCGAGACCGGTCTCGAGACCGCTTTTTGATGGTCTCGGTCTTGTCATGGACTCGGACCTTGCGGACTCGGGATTTTATTTCAAGACCAGTCAAGACCACAGCTGTGGAAATATCACTAAATTGCCAGAATACTGTCCAATTTATTTGTTAACATCTTTGCTTTTATTGGATCCAAAACGTACTGATTCAAATCCAACAAAGATTGCGCTCCTCTGCCTCTCAAAGGAGCACCTCACAGACTCCGCCCCAGCTAGGTCGCTGCTATTATCGCTGCTTACGCCTGTATCATTTCACCGCAGTTTGCAATCTACCACAGAGCACGGACAGTTTCATTCACAGTGTGTACGTTTGAACTCACTATGGTCACGCGTGTGCTGCATAAATCGAAATAACTGCATGAACACGAAGAGAAGTAAGAGGGAAAATGAAGATCAAAGGAAAATTTCAGGCTTCCGATTCAACAAAAAAATCCCAGCATGAAAGGTAAATACCAACCTTCATGTATTTTGATACACAAACTAAAAATTTAATGCAAGTTTTAGGGCTGCAACGATTCTTGGAATAACGCAATTCAATTATTAAAAATCCTCGACACAAATTTGTTGCTTTGATGTTTGGTTTCAGCTCTGCAGCTCAGGTGTCTCTGTGTAAGCGGAGCATTTCCAAAAAAAACAAAAACGACCCTTTAACACGAGTGGATGGCTGAGATGTTTTTTCACGCCCCTACTTCTCTGTGCTGTGAGTGCGCATGTTTGAATGTGCGCGCGTGTTGTGCAGAGGATGTCAGCTGTTATTTTTTTCTTTACGTCAGCTGTAGCCACCAGAACAGATCTATAACCACAGTGTACTGGGGAAAGGGGGGCTGCCATTAGCACTAGCAATCGTTCGGTGCCCCCCCCACCCCCTTCAGTACAGAGGGGCTCCTTCAAAATGTTTTTATCAACCACCTGATCAGCAACATCAAGAACAGAGAACTTTGTAGCTGCTCCATCCACCCTGTTTGTTTCACACAGAGAAACATCTGCAGTACGGAAGTTAAAATATGCTGATGAATTGTTAAAATGAAAAATTATTTCTTATCCAATTACTTGATTAATTGACGGAGTAATCAATTAAATACTTGATTACTAAAATAACTGATAGTTGCAGCCCTACTTGTATTCAGAAAGCCATAGTCAAACATTAGTTTTCAGCACCAGTAGAGCTATGAGAGGCCTTCAAGAATAAAATACTACAGTTCCCAGCAAGATGATGTCACTTCCTATTGTTGCATTAAAAACGTGATAGTTTATGCTCACAATATGGTGGCTGATATTCAAATGTAGGAAATGCTATTAGCAGCCGAGGAATCTGGATTATGTTTTTGTTGTGTATGTTTTTATATGATTTCTGCAAACACAGTGGAAGGAAACGGCACTCTGGGACACATTAAATGCTTGATGTATAAATGTAACTTTTCTGGATTATATGCAAAAATGATCATTCTATCAATCTAATAAGGCCTGATTTAGAGTTCTGCATTGATCCTTTGTGTATAACTGAAAATCCTCTCTGAAGCAAACCTGACATGCACCTTGAGAAATGTAACTACACGTCCAAAAAAACTGATTACTGCTTTCTGGTTATGTCTTAGGCCCCATCACTCAATTAACGAGTGGGAGCGGCATTTAGTGGTTAGTATTAGCTTACTAATTAGCATTAGCATTAGTGCTGGGGTGAGAAATATTTCTTGCTAGAACCCGGAAGTTACCATGTCTACCACCAATGGGCTAGTGAGCTAGTGGTGGGCAGATTGATCCTGATATCGATAATATGGATGCCAACGTTGTATTGGTATTGATCAATATCAGTGTAATGAGATCGATACTTTGGCTTCAGTTTCTCTCCTGTATGCAGTGCTGCGGTTTCATCAAAGATGCGAGCTGACTGTCTAAGTGTCTCCTGTCACAGCACAGAGCACTTTGCTCCTCCCCTCCCCACAGTGGTTTGTTATACTGTCATGTGATGCATAACATATTTTATTTGGGAAAAAAAAGGATTTTGCTATGAAACATTTAAATCAAATTTAAATTTAAATTTGTAGAAAATTAGTGAATGAAGGGACATTTTTTATTAATTTTTTTTATTATACTTTCTGAAAAATCTACCTGGAAAAAAGTTTGCATTTGTTCTTGAGTGATGATTTTGTACACTTAATTTATGAAAAAAAATTCCAGACATCAATTTATGGGGAAAATTGTTTTATTCTATTGTTTCAGAACAATAACTTTTATTTTGATAAAGTATTTTCTACTTACATATAAACTTTGCCCAATTCTATCCTGGGTTTTAACTAATTAATGATCCAAAGGAAAAAAATCTCAAACCAGTTAAACTTCATGGAAATTCTTCATAATTATTAAAAAGTATTGGTATCAGTATCGGTGATAATGGCCCTGTGGCATAGGATCGATACCAAATTATGAAGTGTCGCACACAACTACACTGAGCAGCATACACCAGGAGTGATTGACAGTGCTAAGACCCTCCTCCTGGCTCTGACTGGTTGTTTTTGACTGGGAGCGGTTCAGGGAGGAGGTGGAGGAGCTCCATTTTTTTCGCAGATTATCGGTCTCATACTGTCTGACATGGTGACAGTTTTAACAAATATGTAAAAACCAGATTTTTTATAAAAGTTACATCCTGCAGCTTTAATCTGTATAAGATTAAAGGCTTTAGTTCTTACTGTTGATGAGTGTTTGCCATTTTTTCAGTTTTACACATTTAGCTATGTGGTTTTGAAAAAGCACCCATTTTTACAAAGGTTGTTGGTTTAAAAACAACACAACTTTATGCATAGTTTATGAAAGGCAGAGAAAAGTTAAGACTATTGTGATGAACTATGAATAATTGTTTTACATTCTGTGATAAATGATGGAAGTCACCCAGGAGTATTAAATAAAGATGGTTATATTTATTTGAGCTGTGAGTGTTTAATATCAGGATGATTTCATGGGAATGCGGATCTTTCAGATCAATTTGAGAAGTGATTTTGATCATGTTTCACATTTTATTGTGTCATGTAGCATCAGGCACTGGTCTTGGTCTTGTCTCGGTCTCGCCCCCCCTTGGTCTTGGTCTCGACTGGTCTCGGACCCTAAAAGTCTTGGTCTTGTCTCTGTCTCGATACCCTCTGGTCTTGGTCTTGTCTCGGTCTCGGGTTAGGTGGTCTTGACTTCAACACTATTAGACAGCCATCACCTGACTGGTGGTCACTGCCATGTTGGCTTTTTGAGCCTGAAGTGATCATATTTATATGAGACTGTTAAAGTATCAGCTAATGCTAGCTAGCTTGGTTAGCAAGCTTCATCTGTAAACCGTGGAGGTGTACCGCACACATAATGCTAATGTACACTCTCACTCACCGAGACTGAAACGAGCTTCCTGGGTGTTCTGTGCAACACAGAAAGTCATCATTATATTCAGATAATAATGTAAAAAGGCTCCAACATCACTCAGTGAGGAGGTCCATTTTAACGAGGATGAGGCCGACAGACAGCGAATCCTGCTGCCTGAAGCCTGTCAATCAACACGACCGTGTCCCGAACTCCAAATTCTGGTGGATGAATAATAAAATACTGGCGGCTGCCGGTGCCGCCCCTCAGCCTCCCGGCAGTAACATTTCACAGACTTAAACAGAAATCAAATAGAGTTTTATAAAAACCTGAATATCCCTTAAGAACATTTACATTCTTCCCTGCATCATCGTGTCACTTTAAATTACTTAAATACCATCCATCCATCCATTCGCTTCCGCACATCCTGTTAAGGGTCGCGGGGGGGCTGGAGCCTATCCCAGCTGTCATAGGGCGAGAGGCAGGGTACACCCTGAACAGGTCGCCAGCCTGTTGCAGGGCCAACACAGAGGGACAAACGACCTTTCACACTCACATTCATGCTCTCATTCACACCTATGGGCAATTTAGATTAGCCAATTAACCTAACCCCAGTAAGTGCATGTCTTTGGAATGTGGGAGGAAACCGGAGTACCCGGAGGAAACCCACGCAAGCACGGGGAGAACATGCAAACTCCACACAGAGAGAGGGAGAGGCCTGGGCCAAGGTGGAATCGAACCCAGGCCTTCCAGATGGTATTCTAACTGTGAGGCAGCAGTGCTAACCACTACGCCACCGTGCTGCCCATTACTTAAATACATTTTTTTTTAATTAATTAATTAAATTTAATAAATAAATAATTTCTGTGTTACGGTTTCTTTCATATCTTTCACCAGGATTTTAACTGTACTGCTGACTGTAACTGACATGTTTATTAGTGCACGCAGGAACATAAAAATATGTCCTTCCAACCCCATAAAGAAATGAGGACTGTTATTTTACTGGGCCTAAAAGAAGCTTAGCTTCCAGTGGTAACAAATAATAAAAAGAGAAAGATCTGAGTCGGCCCTTTGACCCTCGTCACTGCAGCAACACTGACAGAAGATCCCAGGCCAGGTTCATATAAAAGGCAAAAAAATCTACAGTGAAATGATAAGCTGGAGCATCTTTGAACACTTCTGCTATCAAACTGTGTCCTGGCCTGAAAATCCATAACATCACAGCAGATGGGTTATTATCATTACGGAAATTCCCTGAATGCAAATCGAGACAAAGCTCAGGATGTCATTGTGTCAAAAGACTGAAAGGTTGGTGCTGGTGTAGCTGCACCACTGAGAACCTGCAAAATAAAAAATGCATGAATTGTATCGAGTGTCAGATTATGAGAAAATGCAGCTCAGATTTCAGTATGAGAAGGCTGCATGATATCCTTCCTGAGTAAACACACCTATGCATGGTTTGAGTAAACTTGACCTCTGACCTTGATCTTGAGGTCAAGGTCACCAAGATTCAAACTCCTCTGAGATTTTTAGCAGATGCACCTACAGTATGACTATGAAGATCCTCCATCACCTAGTTCTCGAGTTATGTACACACACTTGGGCGATCCACACCTGCCCGGCGGGGTGACAACAAACCCCCCCTCAGCCTGGAAGGCATGTGAGGGGGGGGTGAGCCTACGGTGACTGACTCACTTTAGGAGCCGGCCTCCAGTGGCATCCAGAGGAACTGCAGTTTCTGTTGCTTCTGCATTGCAGAGCTTGGCCCTGGTTTCTCCACCCTGCACCTTTTCTCGGGTCGTTGTATCGGGCGTCACGCTGATTTTTTTGGAAACGGCCTGCAGAGTGGAGTGTTTCTGAAACGCTCCGACCTCCGTCCCTGTGTAAACGGGGTTGCAACCATAGTGTGAGTGCCCCCGTTTCCAAAAAGTCTCGTATTCGTCCGTTTACGCTGAGACGGAGGACGGAGCGTTTCACTCCGAAACGCATCAAAACGTTTCCAGGTGTGAACGGGGCCAAAGGCTACACCTGGTAGCCTAACTGATTGATTCTGTGACTGAATTCTGGCCCAATTATTATTTGCATGAGGCACATCTCTCAGCTTCATCAATGAATTCATTTCAAATGTTTTTAAATGTCCTTTTAGGACTTCAGAGTTATTCGGCCTCTGCTACCATCTCTCCTGTGAGCCTTCATGAAAGGAAGCAGCTGAAGAAAACTATGATCATTAAAAACTCTAAACACTAAAATCCTTTGGCCTGAATACAGACAGTTCAATATGAAGAACAAACAGGTTTAAACCAGCATTCACTCGATGGAGAGACAGCTGGCATTATTTTAGTTTTAAAGAAGAAAGCATATACAAATGTGAAAATATACACGGGAAATACAAAGTATACAAATAGAGTTACAGCATATGCACAGTGCAGCAATGGGGCAAATATGTCCTCCAAAATATTCAAGCTAGAAAAACAATATAAGAAAGATATAAGAAATCAAGAAGAAAGAAAAATAGAGGAAATATTGGATTATATTTCCCTGGAGATTCTTTGCTTTTTTTTTCCTGCACTTGTCACCAACATATGTGGAAGAAACTTTAGGTTTAATAAAACCTGAAGATAAAACACAGTTTATGAGTTATAATAACTGCCTTCATATGGGAATCTCTGGCTCTCCATTTCTTCAAATGCCATCACTGGGAAGCCTGGTATTCCTTAATGGGCTGCAGTAATTCCATAAGAATGAATTAATTTTGCTGCATTACCATTTTTATAAGTGCCATTAAAACTCTTCAAAGTCCTTTAAAGGGAGAAATGTCATAATACAGTAAAATGTGAAGCACCCCACAGAGAGCAAAAAAAAAAAAAAAAAAGCCTCAGGATACATTTCACAAAGTTTCCAGCAGCATAACTTGGACAACAGTAGTTCCACTCCTAAAGCTGCCCTCATTTACTATGGCTGCAAGTGACGGCTTTACCCCAATGTGGAGGGAAGTCTGACTGTTACGAAAGGCCCTCCCCAAGGGCCGGAAGTGGGTATCCAGCTGCAGGCAGCAGAAGGAGAGGCACATCAACGGTCTGAGGAGCTGAGAGTGACTCTCCAGTGATGTTTGCAGGATGATAAGTGGGCCACTGGTAACAGCAGGGGGCGCTGGATAAAACGATGAACTTGACGGCAAGTTCCACATCTGATAAGTCGAGAAGAATATTAACTTATGACTGGAATGTAAGTAACAATTTAATGAAGTGTACCTGAACTGCAGCAGATAAAAGACTGCACGCTCAAGACTCAGTAAGGTTATTATTAAAGCAGAACTATATTCTAATATGTGCAGAGCTCACAGACACTCAGTATGAATAAAGAATGCAGTGCCTCAGAGACCTGGCTTTGTATGGTCGACGTAAAGTACTGCAGAACTTTATTGTCATTCATATATGGTCACACGTCATAACGCCACACCTCATATATGCCACACGTCATATACACCATATGAAATTATGCTGTTATAGGCTCAGAGTAGATTCAGAGGAACAGCAGCAGTGATACAATGTAATGCAGAGTACAAATAAGACTGCAAATAAATACATAAATAAATAAAGTGTGTGTATATAAATATATAAATTAGAGTTCAAGAATGGCATATGGGAAGAAGCTGTTTTTAAATCTGGCTGTTCTGCTTCAAAGACTGCAGCGCCTTCTTCCAGAGGCCAGCAGGGAGAGCAGACTGTGGTGGGGGTGTGAGGGGTCTGGATATGTCCTGAGCTGTGGTCAGGCAGCAGCCTTTAGCAATGTCCTGTATGGGGGGGCTGTAATGCTGTTCTTAACACCCTTTGCTGATAAGCTGCACAGAAGCACGTAGTAGGTCAGCTGGAATCTGTAGTGTTTCAGCCTCTTCGTGGAGACCAGCACACGTTCCAGGTGGCGTACTGTGAACATTTGATCGCATATGTTGCAGCTTTTAGGCCGTTTACAGGCTGAAATGTTTGTATCATCTGTGTCCCTCAGCTTGCCGGGCTTTGTCAGTTATCATTGTGTGAGATGGTGAGAGAGCACCAACACACAGACCCACATCCACAAATATAACAGCAGGGACACATATCTATATAACTCAGCAGCCACGTGCACAAAGAAACCATCGCACATCGAGTGTCTGCTTTGTGTGCACTGCTGCAGTTTCATACTCTGGCAGGTGACTCTGTTCTCTGTTGCTCCAATCATTTGACTTTTGACTGTTTGGAGGGCGGAGCCCAAAGAAAGAGGGGTCCTAATGTGATTGGTCACTTTGATGGGCAGTTCAGGTTACTGTGTGGAAATAACTGTCAGTGGATTATTTTAATGCTGAACAAATCTTTAAAAACACAGAGTTCAAAGATGAGCCCTGAGGCCTCTGCACTCCTGTCCCATTAATCTGCTGTACAGCATCACACACCTTTAATGATTTAAAAAAAAAGTCATAACGAGGATCAGGAAGTGTGCATCAGGATCTACAAATGATAACTTTGGCCAAAATACAGACACTTTAACCTGCCAACAAAAACACATGTAACTGCACCGCGACTCAATTCTTCAGCTACACTTAAACCGGAAAACTTCACTTTGCAAACAGGCGACAAATCATCAAGACAGAAGTTACAGATGTGCAGCTCTTTCATATCAACTCTGTCATAATGGAATTAAAACCTTCCTCCACATTAACACTCAGTACCTGCATTTTGTTAAAAATATCAACAGGACTTTTTCATTTGTCTTTAACTTTCAAAAGGAGATGAAGATAAAAAAAAAAGTCCCTATAATTTTGGTATCTAAATGGTATCTGAGCAGCCAATAAGGCGCCTCATTCCCTCGATACAAAAACAAAATGAACTTGTTATTGTGTCTCCAGCAGGGTAAATGTACCAAATATTTTTCCTTTCTTCACAACATTTTTTTACATCCACCTTCATCTTTTTGCAGCCCACCCAGTACTTGAGTGGCACTACTTTAAGTCGAGACCTGACACCAACTGTGTCAGGCATTTCCTGCAGCCCCAAGATGACAACTTCATGAGGCTTACAGTCCACGATAGCATCCACAAAGCCCCGCTGGAGGAATTTAGCTGTGGGGCAGCGCAGTGGAAAGCCTCCCTGTGGTGTCATAACGCAGCCTCAGGGAAATGCACTGTGGGATTTAGGAGACAGTGAGTGACAGCAGCAACTTCACCAAGAGTTTGATTCTGTGTTGGACGCATCGTGTGTGTAATGCTAACAAGCTCCATCGTGCAGGCTGCTGCCGTGAGAGCGTCAGTCCGGTAAACGACATGAACGCAGCCTTGTCCGGGTGATTGGATCACTCCTCAGACAGACACACAGATTTAAAGTCGACTTTCACAAAATTCTTACAACTTCCTGCTCATGGGATGAGACAGATGTAGGCTAGAGTAGCTGAACTGGTAGCTTCTACTGCATCTGGGTTTTAAAATAGGTGTGTGTATGTGTGCATCACTTATTCACATCCCAGTCTGCTGATGTGTGTCAAGTCAAACCCACAAAGTACTGCACAGTCTCTGCGGTGAGGGTTAAGTCCATTATGAATCCCGGCGGATTTGTGTGTATGTGTGTGCTCGTGTGTGAAAAGTGACGGGGTGGATATTGACCGCCGTATGCAGAGTCTCCTTCTTTAATGAACCTCAGTGTTCTCAGCTCTCACAGGACCATCAAAGAGCCTCAAGAGCCTGCTTTGCATTTCTAACCAAAGTACCACCACTTATGCACCCATTATGTGTTCAACATGGAAAACAAAACAGGAAGTCAGTTCAACCTGTTATTCACTCAATTTTAGCTCAGCTTATACTGGCTACTTTAAAGAGCAGCTCCACTATAGTCTATACCCACTACTACCTACATACTACCCTCTACTACCCACTACTACCCACTACTACCCACATACTACCCACATACTACCCACATACTACCCACATACTACCCACATACTACCTACATACTACCCACATACTACCCTCTACTACCCACATACTACCCACTACTACCCACATACTACCCTCTACTACCTACATACTACCCACATACTACCCACATACTACCCTCTACTACCTACATACTACCCACATACTACCTACATACTACCCTCTACTACCCACATACTACCCACATACTACCCACATACTACCCTCTACTACCCACATACTACCCTCTACTACCTACATACTACCCTCTACTACCTACATACTACCCACATACTACCCACATACTACCCTCTACTACCCACTACTACCCACTACTACCCACATACTACCCTCTACTACCTACATACTACCCACATACTACCCTCTACTACCCACTACTACCCACTACTACCCACATACTACCCACATACTACCCTCTACTACCTACATACTACCCACATACTACCCTCTACTACCCACATACTACCCTCTACTACCCACATACTACCCTCTACTACCCACATACTACCCACATACTACCCTCTACTACCCACATACTACCCTCTACTACCCACATACTACCCACATACTACCCTCTACTACCCACATACCACCCACATACTACCCTCTACTACCCACATACTATTCAATTCAATTCAATTTTATTTATATAGCGCCAAATCACAATATAGTGGACGACGCCATCAACCTGACTCTGCACTTCATCCTACAGCATCTGGACTCCCAGGGAACCTACGCCAGGATCCTGTTTGTGGACTTCAGCTCTGCCTTCAACACCATCATCCCTGATCTCCTCCAAGACAAGCTGTCCCAGATGAACGTGCCTGATCCCATCTGCAGGTGGATCACTGACTTCCTGACGAACAGGAAGCAGCACGTGAGGCTGGGGAAGAATGTCTCGGACTCCCGGACCATCAGCACTGGCACTCCTCAGGGCTGTGTCCTCTCTCCTCTGCTCTTCTCCCTGTATACCAACTGCTGCACCTCTGACCACCAGTCTGTCAAGCTTATTAAGTTTGCAGACGACATGACTCTCATCGGACTCATCTCAGACGGGGACGAGTCGGCCTACAGGATGGAGGTCAAACGTCTGGCGTCCTGGTGCAGCCACAATAACCTGGTACTGAACGCCCAGAAGACAGTGGAGATTATAGTGGACTTTAGGAAGCACACAGCCCCTCTACCCTCCATCATCCTGACTGACACCCCCATCACCACAGTGGACTCTTCTCGCTTCCTGGGAACTACCATCACCCAGGACCTCAAGTGGGAGCCCACCATCACCTCTGTCATCAAAAAGGCCCAGCAGAGGATGTACTTCCTGCGGCAGTTGAAGAAATTCAACTTGCCAGCAAGGACCATGGTGCAGTTCTATACTGCCATCATTGAGTCCATCCTCACCTCCTCCATCACTGTGTGGTACGCTGGAGCCACCACTAGGGACAAACAGAGACTACAGCGCGTTGTGCACTCTGCTGAGAAGGTGATTGGCTGTAACCTCCCATCTCTCCAGGACCTGTACACCTCCAGGACACTGGGGCGTGCAGGTCGGATCACAGCCGACCACTCTCACCCTGGGCACAGACTTTTTGACCCTCTCCCCTCAGGCAGGAGGCTACGGTCCATACGGACCAGAACCTCCCGCCATAAGAACAGTTTCTTCCCCTCTGCTGTTGGACTCATGAACAATTACCCTAAGACTGCTACCACCACCCTCCACAAACGCTGATGACCCTATGTCTATGCACCTGTCTGACTGCACTGATGTACATATTAGTGGAATATAGTCTACATTCTTTTATCTTTTAATTAGTCTCTGCACTGTATATTTTGTAATTTTGTAATATTGTGCTATAGTTATAGCTCTAATATCTCTGTATATTTGCAATTTGTATACTTGTATATTGTCTTATAGTTTTTATACTTATTTGTTTTTTTCTGTAAGCACGAAGTACCGCAGCAATTTCCTAATGCTGTGAACCTGTTCACCCATATGGCAATAAAAACCTTCTGATTCTGATTCTGATTCTGATTCTCAAGGCGCTTTGTATTGTGGGTAAAGACCCTACAATACTACCATACTACCCTCTACTACCCACATACTACCCTCTACTACCCACATACTACCCTCTACTACCCACATACTACCCTCTACTACCCACATACTACCCTCTACTACCCACATACTACCCACATACTACCCTCTACTACCCACATACTACCCACTACTACCTACATACTACCCACATACTACCCACTACTACCTACATACTACCCACATACTACCCTCTACTACCCACATACTACCCACGTACTACCCACATACTACCCACGTACTACCCACATACTACCCACGTACTACCCTCTACTACCCACATACTACCCTCTACTACCTACATACTACCCACATACTACCCTCTACTACCCACATACTATCCATATACCACACCCAAACAGGAGCAGGTAGAAGTTTAACACTTACTGAGACCTACTCCTTTATAAATACATTCATCTTTGTTACTCACTTTGATCAAAAGAACATCATCACTAGTGAGAGGAACATTTCCGACATTCATGCAGTTTGTTGTTTTTGAACAAGTGTGTGAAGTTAAATATTGATGCACTTTTGTCACTTTGGCTATACAATTGTTCCAAACACTAACTCCTGTGACTGTGATATTTTACATTCATCTTTACTACTGAGAGGATTCCTCTCAGGTCCTGATGATTTGGTCTTATTTGCAAGTTCTGAATGTTTAGGGGCAAAGATTGGTTTGCTGCTCTATACATTATTTGTGCATTCATGCTTTATTATAACAGAGTAGAAGCGACTCAGCCATGAAGTGGTAGGCTATGTAAAATCACAGAGCAGGGTCCGTGGATGCTGAGGGTCATAGTGCACAGAGGTCACCAACTTTCTGCAGAGTCAATCACTACAGACCTCCAACCTTCATGTGACCTTCAGATTAGCTCCAGAACAGTGTGTAGAGAGCTTCGTGGAATGACAGATCAGTGATTCTCAGTGTGTGTGGCATGCCTCACTGGTGGGGCACATGGTCACAACAGGTGGGGCGCAAGTGATCTGGGAGAAAGGTCATGTGGAACTAATGTTTAACATTGGATCAGGTGCTTAGTGAGTACCTCAGGCAGCAGAAACCCAAGAAAGAAGAAGAGGAGGAAGAACCAGAACCATCATGGAAGGACAGGCCTCTGCACAGCACGTACCACCGGCAGATAGAAGAAGTGGCTGACATAGAGAAATCCTACCAATGGCTGGACAAAGCTGGACTGACAGACAGCACAGAGGCACTAATCATGGCAGCACAGGAACAAGCTCTGAGCACAAGATCAACAGAGTCTGGGGTGTACCACACAAGGCAAGACCCCAGGTGCAGGCTGTGCAGAGATGCCCCTGAGACAATCCAGCACATAACAGCATGGTGCAAGATGCTAGCAGGCAGGACATACATGGAACACCATAACCAAGTGGCCGGCATAGTATACAGGAACATCTGTGCCGAGTATGACCTGGAAGTCCCTGAGGTCAAAGTGGGATATGCCCCCAGGGGTGGTCGAGATCAACAGAGCTAAGATCCTGTGGGACTTCCAGATAGAGCCAAACAAACTTGTGATGGCTAACCAACCTCCTCTGCTTGTCCTCCTCTGGATAGATGTTGCAATACAAAGTGACGGCAACATCAGGAAGAAGAAACACGAGAAGCTCGATAAATACCGAGGGCTCAGAGAGGAGCTGGAGAGGATGTGGAAGGTGAAGGTAACAGTGGTCCCTGTGGTAATCGGAACACTCGGGGCAGTGACCCCTGTTAGGAAACTAAGTTCTGTGTAATAAATCATCTAGTTATAATATTCATGCTTATGTAGAAGTTGTTGGTCTGCTGTTGATGAGCAGAAAATGCCAAAGTGAGGAGGAAGAAAACCTTGTATGATCTTTAAAAGTTGCCTTGAAAAGACTTTACTTCACCAAGGACTATGTGCAGCTGGTGAAACTGTATCAACTGCCAGCTTCCTCCCTATCTGCATTCCTTCTGTCATATAAGGTCATGTGCTTGCACCTAATCAGGTGTGTAAAAACGCTCCTCGGACCTTCCTTGATGAGCATATGTAGACAAATTCTTTGTGTATGTATTCTGCTCCTTTCGTGCAAGAAATTAAACTCCTTACTACGAGAGCTGTTTGTGTGCACCTGGTCCTTGATAAATAAAGAATATAATTTTTTCGGACACCCCCAAACTGGGAGAATGGCTCCAGCAGGTTCCTGGAACAACATTCGAGATGTCTGTCCCTTAAATGTCTCTCTTAAAATTACAGGTTAAAGATGTACATTTTTGGTGATTATCAGCGGCCACACCAACATCATGGTACTAAATATCAAACCCAGGGTTAAAGGTTAGGTTTTTTCTTTAAAACTGAACATGTTTCGATGTAGCCTGGCTGTGTAGCTTGCAAAAAGACAAATGTTACATAAATAAAAGTGCTGCAGGCCTGGAATCATCATAATAATGATTCTACAAGCATTTACCCCCCCGAGGTGAGGGTACCAAATTGTTTTAACCTGTTAACTGGCAAGGGCCCGCCCTCGGGCCCTCTGTAGCGATTTCCGACTTTGAAGTCTCATAGCGTCACAGTTACGCTGCCGTTCGCCCTTACGATGCTTTTATATGACAGACTAGACCCTCAGAATTGGATTGACACCTCATTTGTCCAATCATGTTATGAAATGGGTTCTCCAGAGCCAATAATAACCAGACAGTGTCATGTGACTTTTCTGGACCTGCCCCCAAATCTTGTCCAATCGTTCTGATTGGTCGACTCTGACCCAAAATCCGAAACCACAGATGTATAGCCAATAAAATTCCTGACACGTGGGTAAATGGCGCTATGGGGTGGGCTTTCATATGAAACCATAAACTGCCTGCGTAATCAGTGCGTCCTCCGTGTGTGAAACTGAGCAGGAAGTGAGAGTCTGTGTGCAGTCGTGCGTAAACAGTGTTTACAAAGCTTTTTCTCGCCAACGGATTGTCGGAATGCATCAAAAACAGACTATATTTATTCAACGAAGTGACGAAATGACTCACGAGAGTGGATTATTGTTTATTAGAGGATTTACTCGCTGATTCGACGGTTTTACGGAATCTCCCGAACGAACAGCTGTACTCCAACGGTGAACCACGGTACGTGTTACGTTTTATTCTCAGCTCGTCGTCGTATTATATGCCGTTTAGATGTAATGAGGATGAGGAGGACAAAGGCTCAGAGCTTTTTTTTGACCAGTTAAGTGTCTGAAGTTTTACAGAAAGCTTGATGCTTTGTGGTGGGCTTTGTGTACGCTTTGTTTGTGGGGGTGGGGGGGGCTGTAAGTTGTGTATCAGAGAAGGACTATTGGGAGGATTGTGGTTTTTTATTTTATGTGTATATGTAGTGTTTACATTTACTGTAACTTTTGATCAATATATAATTTATTTATTTTGTGTGTGTGAAGGAATCACTGAAAATAGACTTGGGGGGGGGGGTTGTGAATGAAGGCCTAAAATTTTCCTCCTTTTACAAATTAGGGCAACCTCTGATTTATATGTCTATAATTGTAATTAATTTGTACTATCAGTAACTTTGTGTATATCAGAGGATTCCTCAGGGTAGTATCTTTGATTAGAGCCCTTATTGATGACTGTATGTTGAAGCACTGATGAGTTACAGCCATTTGAAGTTTGTACAACAAAGGCTGCTCACATGTGGCACTTGGCCATCTCCAAATGGCACAAGCAAGACCACACCTGAGATCAACACACAAAAACCTTTACAAAACAGTAGGTTTTTGTGCTATCTTGATAAAATTTGAAATATATGGTAAAAAGACTTCATTCTGCAGCTTCATTATATTTTCCAATCCATACCTTCTACACTCAGTGTTTAATTAGATAAAAACTAACAGGAAAAATCCAGGCGAGGTAAAAATTGTCTAATTTTTCTGTGTTCCAAACTTAATAGCTACATACTCATTACAGTTACAGCATTTTTGACTGCAGAAATGAAAAAATATAGCTTGACTTCTTTACAAAGAGATCAAGCTTTTGCATGTACTCCAAAGAGTTCAGGAACAGCAGCTAATTTAATTTGGGTATGCTTTTTCAGGCGTTTTTGGTGATCTTGGCGCCGCCAGTTAAGGGGTTAATTAGCCTCTTACTGCACTAATTAGCAGGCATGCATGTATGTGTAATGCATCTGCGCAGTTTATGGATGCAACTCACTAACCAGCTAGCTACCGTTAGCTCATCATTTAGCACGTCGCTATCTGATGCAAGAGTTAAAGCTAGTGGAATAACAGGGAGACCAGAAACCAACATAAACCATAAACCTTAGCAGCTATGGCCATCTTTTCTATACAGTCTATGTCTGGGACTAATTTCATTACAGTGCCCCCCCCCCCCCCCCAAAAAAAAAAAACCTTTGTCACAAAGAATGAGTTTCAAATCTTTTTTTTTGGTTTTTTTTGCAATAAATTCAAACCTGCATTTTATTCAAAAGGCCACAAAAAAAGAGTGACATTTAATCCAATCCAGATGAATCCTCTGGGATCACAGGGATCAAACAGTCCCAGGTGAAACGTAAGGAGTTTTTCCCATTATTGAACTGCAGTGAGCTCAATTTCAGGGCTTATTCAATACGTAAAGTGGGCATGTTCAGGTAATACGCTGCTCTTTAATTCACCTTATACATTTGACAGTTTTCCACTGCTGAACTGACTGAGTTTAGGATTACACCTTTATTGAAGCGACATGAGCATGAAACTTTTGCTCTAACACACAGAGCAGCTGTGACCAGCCAAGCAAGAGGGATGGATGTGGATTTGGACAGCTTTTGACACAGCCTGATGATGGTTAAGTTGCAGGTGCGCACTAGAGCCAGAGCTGGCAAATTAACTTTTAAGACTTCAAGCTCAGAAACTCTGCCTGAACTTGTGCTGCCTGAAATGGGCTTTGACACAGCGTGAACGTAAAGGAAGGGCAGCGAATGATAAGTTGTAACTAATGAGAGATGCTTCGTATCAGTGCCATTTCAGCTGCATCCACAAAGCCTTTCTGGATAAAAATAACATATTTCACAAAAATCATCTTTGTACGAGGGAACAAAATGTGTCTGCAGAGCCAAAATGCCAAGAGGCTGATAGTGTGGCTCCTGCTGATAAGCTTCAGATCATTTTATATCCGAGATCAAACACTGCAAACCCAAGTATGGTGCTATTGTTTTTTCTGTATGTGCATAAATACTTATAATTAAAGATGCAAGCACTTGGGAATGTCTTCCAATTTCAAAACAGGGACAACTTTATGAAAATACTTTATAGTGATCATGTTGGTGTTTATAAATGTCTCAAAACACAAGAAGTGAGCTTCAGTGCTGTCAAGGCTTCCTGCACAAACATTCGACTTATTGTCTGTCTCATCCTCGCGCGAGCTGCCTTCTGTGACGGGATGACATCAAATTTTTAAAAGAACATTCAGCTGCGCCGATCTCATCCTCACATCCCACACATCCTTCAGCCAAACGTGTTTCATTTCAACAAGGTGCTCCCTGTTCTGAGCCGAGTCCCAGGAGAAAACAACCTGCACAGAGTCAACAGAGCTGCTTTAACGTGCTTTAGTTAGGAGTACAAACTGTCAACACATATTCTAAATTTGATTGTATAATAGAATTTTAAAAATATTTGAGTGTGAAAATCAATATTTGTATTGTCTGTGTGGGTTTTTATTTTTTGGTGGTGGTGGGAGAGGACAGCATTATGGTCTTTGTCCCTGAGAGCAGCTATAGGAGGACAGTCTGTGTGCAGTCATTCTTACTGTGGCATTCAGATACACTGCTGCTGCTGGGCAGAGACGGTGCAGTGCATGATTCAGCCTACCATAGTTAGGAGACATGCATGGACTGTGTTAGCTAATCAACTAAAACCATTCCTGTTTGGGGGGTGTCTCATTGTTGCCCCTCTGGTTAATTACATGAACACCAAAACAGCTGAAACTGATTAACAACCCCTTCTGATACTTACCTGACCACATACACACATACACACACACACACACACACACATATATACACGTCTGTCTGTCAAAACTAAATGGCTCCATTAGCTTTAAGGTCGTATTGTTTGTCCCAACAGGAGCTGATGCTGAGGCCCAGCAGTTTTCTCCTCGAATATCTGAAGTAAAACCGAGAAGGAAAGCTGGCAGAGGGTTCATTTTACACTTTGTGCCTTGTTGGGAAATTCTTGGAAAAGCCATCATTTTTCCAGAAAAGGCTCAAAGTATAAACCAATGTAAGAAAAGCTTCATGCACCACAGCATCCTAATACTTTCGTTGTCTCCTTCAGTCACTCCCTACAGTTAAAAAGTTCAAAAAAGATGATGTAGGCAGAAGATGAATTTTTCCCACCAAAATTTCCGTATTTTGAACGAAGGAGTTATTGCTTGTTTCATGCTGAGTAAAATGAATTGTTGCTTCACTGGTTTCACAGAGCTCGCACACTCTAAATAATTGATTATACACTGCTCAAAAAAATAAAGGGAACACTTAAACAACACAATATAACTCCAAGTAAATCAAACTTCTGTGAAATCAAACTGTCCACTTAGGAAGCAACACTGATTGACAATCAGTTTCACATGCTGTTGTGCAAATGGATTAGACAACAGGTAGAAATTATTGGCAATTAGCAAGACACACTCAATAAAGGAGTGGTTCTGCAGGTGGGGACCACAGACCACTTCTCAGTACCTAGGCTTTCTACTTGATGTTTTGGTCACTTTTGAATGTTGGTGGTGCTTTCACACTCGTGGTAGCATGAGACGGACTCTACAACCCACACGAGTGGCTCAGGTAGTGCAACTCATCCAGGATGGCACATCAATGTGAGCTGTGGCAAGAAGGTTTGCTGTGTCTGTCAGTGTAGTGTCCAGAGGCTGGAGGCGCTACCAGGAGACAGGCCAGTACACCAGGAGATGTGGAGGAGGCCGTAGGAGGGCAACAACCCAGCAGCAGGACCGCTACCTCTGCCTTTGTGCAAGGAGGAACAGGAGGAGCCCTGCCAGAGCCCTGCAAAATGACCTCCAGCAGGCCACAAATGTGCATGTGTCTGCACAAACGGTTAGAAACCGACTCCATGAGGATGGTATGAGGGCCCGACGTCCACAGATAGGAGTTGTGCTCACAGCCCAACACCGTGCAGGACGCTTGGCACTTGCCAGAGAACACCAGGATTGGCAAATTCGCCACTGGCGCCCTGTGCTCTTCACAGATGAAAGCAGGTTCACACTGAGCACATGTGACAGACGTGACAGAGTCTGGAGACGCCGTGGAGAGCGATCTGCTGCCTGCAACATCCTTCAGCATGACCGGTTTGGCAGTGGGTTAGTAATGGTATGGGGTGGCATTTCTTTGGAGGGCCGCACAGCCCTCCATGTGCTTGCCAGAGGTAGCATGACTGCCATTAGGTACCGAGATGAGATCCTCAGACCCCTTGTGAGACCATATGCTGGTGCGGTTGGCCCTGGGTTCCTCCTAATGCAGGACAATGCTAGACCTCATGTGGCTGGAGTGTGTCAGCAGTTCCTGCAAGATGAAGGCATTGAAGCTATGGACTGGCCCACCTGTTCCCCAGACCTGAATCCGATTGAGCACATCTGGGACATCATGTCTCGCTCCATCCACCAACGTCACGTTGCACCACAGACTGTCCAGGAGTTGGCGGATGCTTTAGTCCAGGTCTGGGAGGAGATCCCTCAGGAGACCATCCACCACCTCATCAGGAGCATGCCCAGGCGTTGTAGGGAGGTCATACAGGCACGTGGAGGCCACACACAATACTGAGCCTCATTTTGACTTGTTTTAAGGACATTACATCAAAGTTGGATCAGCCTGTAGTGTGGTTTTCTACATTAATTTTGTGTGTGACTCCAAATCCAGGCCTCCATCGGTTAATAAGTTTGATTTCCATTGATTTTTGTGATTTTGTTGTCAGCACATTCAACTTTGTACAGAACAAATTATTCAATGAGAATATTTCATTCATTCAGATCTAGGATGTGTTACTTGAGTGTTCCCTTTATTTTTTTGAGCAGCGTGTGTATATATATATATATATATATATATATATAAAAAAAACCTTTATTTTGTAATTTTTTTAACTTTTATTTTGTAATGTCTTTAAAAGCCTATATTGTCTCTTGTTGTATTGGTTTCCTTCTTGTGGTTGTAATAAAATATTCAAAAGCCTTTCTTAAAGCCAATAATGACTTTTTGACAGCACTGCAGTAATAAAACTCTCAGCATGACGTTTATGATACTGATGTGAAGACAAGCTTAATCCAGCCTGTTTCTTGTTCATATAGAGAATCCTTAAATCTCACTCAGGTAATGCTCACAGATACACATCAGACTCTTACATTATTCAGTGTGACGTGCTGATCTAATATGTGCATACCTGTCTGTTTGGTGTGATAATTTATGACTGTGTTTGCAGTAAATCCTCTTTGTATGTCTGCTGACAGGTTGTTCTGAAATTACACCCAAGCATCAAATGTCGCTGAACTGCGTCTTTCTGCAGAGGGACAAATGATGCTCCTCTGTCCCCGTTTACAACATGCAGTCATGTACAAAGTACAGCAGGTTTTACATGTCAGGACATCGTTTTAAAAAGTCACCTGATGCTTACAGGTCTCACAAGAACGACAGCACATGACACATTACATGGCATTATTTATTTAAGAAAAACTAAGACAAAAAGCAGAAGCAGTGCATGAAAATCTAAGTACATACTAAGTGCAGCATTCATTCCTGCACAGCTCTCTGAGGCCCCCCCACAGCCTTCAGTCAGGCTGAGGTCTGGACTCTGACTGGGCCGTTGCTGCAGCTTCATTCTTGCTGCTGTGCTTGGATCATCGTGCTGTTGGTGACCCAGTTTGGATTCAGCTGTGGGACAGACACCCTCGCATGTGCTTCTGGAATACTTTGGTATCCAGAGGAGTTCATGGTCCCCTCAGTGACTGCAAGGAGCCCAGCTCCTCAGCCCTCCTCCACCTTGCTGACAGCTGCTCTGCTGTCAAGAACATTAACATTTAACATGCTGAGTTCTGCAGAAGCCTTTTTCCACCTGGGAATAATCTCACTGTGGAATGATGGACTTCAGGTTGTATGGAAATGGCCTTTTAACCCTTCCCAGACTGATGGGCAGCAACAGTTGGTTTTTAAGATCGTTGCTGATGTCTCTCCTCCTCGGCATTATGTTAGCACACACACACCTGAATGCTCCAGACCAGCAAAATGCCAAAAAGGCTGTTTTTATAGGAGGTGCTCACACTGGCTGGTGATCAGTTAATCAGCTGAATTTAATTAGCAGCACCTGGCTGCAACTGCCCCACTTATTTCCAAAGGAAGGAGGCGGGGTGGACTTCTGCATGTTGTTAAATACATTTTATTTTTAATGTTCTTATTAAAAAACATAATGACATGATGTAATATGTCATATTCTTTTTTCATATTAGATAGTACTTCCCAGGATTTTTTTATGATGTCCCGACACATAAACCCTTCATAGTGAACGAGGGTGCGCTCTCTTCTCATCGTGACTGTATTTACTGTTTAAAGTCGAAACAATGAGCCACGCAGCATGCTGTCTGTGCTCGACTCATCTACCACTCAGACTGCACATGGCTGAAGTAATGCTGGACTGTAGTTCCAGTAAAGGGTCCCTCACATGTAGGGATGGCAGAATGTATAATCATTTTCTTTATGTATTAGTGCAGCGCCCCTTCTTAAAAAAGTGTGACCGGAATATTTTTTAAGCTACAATTTGAAGCTGTCCCCCCTAACCTGGGGCAGAGCGTGTGCGTGTGCGTGTGTGTGTGTGTGTGTGGAGAAGAGTCAGATTGTGGACTTCAATTTTGTTAAAAGCCACTCATCCAAACTGCACGAGTGAGAGATTGAACTCATCTGTCAAAGATAAAATAAATCTGTAGAGTTAAATAAAAATATGTCCCTTTATCATTAGAGTGGCAACATTTTCAAATGTTTTTGTATGCCTCACATTTTTTTCACACTGCTGTTTGTTAATGTTTTGGGGCAGGGGTGGGCAACTCCAGGCCTCGAGGGCCGGTGTCCAGCAGGTTTTAGATGTGTCCCTGATCCAACACACCTGAGTCAAATATAGAAGTCAGGACTCTGAGGAGGTAATTCAGCCATTTGATTCAGGGGTGTTGGAAACCTGCAGGACACCGGCCCTCGAGGCCTGGAGTTGCCCACCCCTGTTTTAGGGTCATAGTTAGAATTCGGTTTAGGGGGTTTGAGCAGCTCTACGTTTGATTTCGTTTTATTCTGGAAGTCCTTCCTGAAACAACCCCAGAGGGATCTGTGTCTCCTCCCAGGACCAAAAAGAGGATCTTTTGCTTGAACGCATAAACCGCTACCTGATGGAGCCACTATAATGTTTTAAAGCTAATATTAATTTGCAAATATTTCTAAATAATAGGATTGTGCATTTTAAATTCTTTGCTGTACCAAAATGTTCTTCAGCAGCCGATAATTGAGGAACCAATCGCTGCCTTCAGAGTTGGTTTAGCTGGCTGCGGCCTATGACCTCACCACCCGATGCCACTAAAGCCTACACACTGGTTGTGTAATCTGCATGTAAAATACTGAAAATAATTTACCCTTCACTAGTGCACAGAGTCAAAGCAGAAATATCTAAATACAGCTAGACCCCTTATATAAGATGAAATCTGTCACATTGATCATTGATTTCATCGAGCCGGTAAACTGACAGCTTTCTGCCAGTCAGCCTCGGCTTTCTGTTACGCTGACCTGGCAGCACATTAATGAAAAGTGACAATGAGACAAGAGAGACGAGAACGAGACAGACGGCAGCAGACTAGAAACATTTTAACCATAACTGAGTTTAACTAATCAGCACTGTAGGATCAGGATGTAATAATATATGATGTAATAATAAAAATAATAATAAAAGATAATTATATGTTTTAGAGGATGAGGAGTTTCAGGTTTCCTGCCTGCCTAAAAAACAACATATACAATCTTTTTTAAAGCCATCTTTAGACAGCACTCACAGCCGACTGTGTTTATTTTCACCTTCATCTTTTTGCTTTCACTGTGTGTTTGAATGAAGTCAATTGAAAAATAGCATGCTGGGCCAGCAAGTGTGTGACGGCATCATTTCATGTTGCATTTTTCTGGGTTGGTTCATAGCAGCAGACATGCTGTGAATGTGTCTTAAACCCTTAAATTTGTCTGAATTT
Organism: Archocentrus centrarchus; assembly: GCF_007364275.1. NCBI lineage: Eukaryota > Metazoa > Chordata > Actinopteri > Cichliformes > Cichlidae > Archocentrus > Archocentrus centrarchus. The sequence continues at coordinate 35,187,808 of NC_044351.1, read as the reverse complement.
TGCTGCAGGATGCATTCAGAGACCTCCAGTGTGGGCTCAAACTCTACACTGTCACACGGAGGAATCAAAATGCATTTTTAGATTAAAAAAATCTAATTACAGTTACACGGTTGAATCCATCTTTCTATGCTACTTACCATCTTCTGTGCTAATTATCCACCTCGAGGGGGAAATTATTTTTAATAGATTAATCTGGGAAGATGAGAAAAGACACTGATCTGATACCAGTACCTTGGATTCAGGTATCTGCTGAATCCAATTAAAGATCTGTTACCAGGGTTACGTTAACAAACTGTATTCCTCACTCAGTGAAAGAAACTGGAATTTTTCTTTTTGTTTTATATGTAAGACGGCATCCAGCTCAACTTATGCATTAATTTCCTACCTTGCAAAATAAAATGCTACACATAAATACATCAAAGAATATGAATTTACTGCCAAAGATGGTGTTGTCCACGTTTCCCGGTGGGTAGTCCATTCTGCCAGGGATAACAATCGGCCTGAAAGCACACGACCATATGTTCAAGCTTCACCTTGGAAGTAGGTGATGCTGTGCCAAAGACCTCTGCTCTGCTTCTGGAGGATTTACCACTGGCCCAGTCAGTAATGATATGGGATTTATGATAGTGAACTAGTGGTTTGAATCACATCTATCTGATAGATTCCAGTATGTGCATGTAACTGGGGAGTCACGGAGTTCCACAGGGTTCTGTGCTGGGACCACTACTTTTTTACATTATACATGCTTCCCTTAGGCAGTATTATTAGAAAGCATTGCATCAATTTTCATTGTTATGCAGATGATACTCAGCTTTACCTATCAATGAAGCCAGATGACACACATCAATTAGTTAAACTGCAGGAATGTCTTAAAGACATTAAGGCCTGGATGACCTCTAATTTCCTGCTTCTAAATTCAGATAAAACTGAAATTCTTGTGCTCGACCCCACAAATCTTAGAAACATGGTGTCAAACCAGATACTTACTCTGGATGGCATTACTTTGGCCTCCAGTAACATTGTGAGAAATCGCTGAATTTTATCAGAATATGTCCTTCAATGTGCATAATAAATATGTAGGACTGCTTTTATACACCACAACTGTATTTAATCATGAACAATTATTAAATTCTGGTTCTCTCTCTCACAGTGTGTCTTTTGTCCCACCTCTCTGCTCTCTTCCCTTTCACCTCAGCCCCCACGGTCACAGATGACCCCCCCTCCCTGAGCCTGGTTCTGCTGCAGGTTTCTTCCTGTTAAAAGGGAGTTTTTCCTTCCCACTGTCACCAAGTCCTGCTCATTATTGGAGTTTCTTTATAATATTCTAGGGTCTTTACCTTGCAATATAAAGCACCTTGAGGTAACTGTTGTTGTGAACTGGTGCTACATAACTGAACTGAACTATCCTAACAAATCAAATTTCCTGCATTTCTGAGCCGTCATAACTTCATAAGTTCATGACAGAGCTGAAAAAACACACAAACACTGTTTTTGTTTTTTTTTTTTCTTTCAAGATGGCGCCGGTGAGGTCAGCAGCCGTCGTACCTGCTCCTACACTTTGTTTGTATATATTAGGTTTAGCTCTAATTCTGGACTTTATAATTCCGCCTGCTCTGTGTCATATCACGTATGACAGACAGACTCTTTTTAATATCAGAATACAGCACTCTGGCTGTATTCTGACACCTTTTTCTCCCGACCCGACTTGGCCCCAGGAGATCCTGCGTTTCCAGTGGGCCAGCTCAAACAAAGGACGGCGCGGAGCACCCAGGTCACGGACAAGGCCCCGAGGGAAAAGAGCCGGCGTAAGAGAGAGGCTGAGGCGCAGAGCGCACCAAACGCCACTGCTGAGCATCCTGTTGGCTAATGTCCAGTCACTGGATAACAAGCTGGACGAACTCAGGGCCAGGATACAGTTTCAGAGGGACATAAGGGACTGCAACATCATCTGTCTCACGGAGACATGGCTGACCCCCCTCATACCGGACCACGCCGTACAGCCGTCGGAGTTCTTCAGCGTTCATCGCACGGACAGAACGAGTGAGTCTGGAAAATCAAGAGGAGGAGGTGTGTGCCTAATGATTAATAACAACTGGTGTGACAGTAGGAATGTTGTCCCTCTGAAACAATCATGTTCACCTAACCTGGAGCTCCTAACCCTGAAATGCCGCCCCCACTACCTGCCCCGCGAGTTCACTTCGGTCATCTTCAGCGCCGTCTATATTCCACCTCAGGCGGACACAAACACTGTACTATCCGAGCTACATGAGGCGATTTCCACCTATCAGGCTAACCAGCGTGATGCGGCTCTCATCGTAGCCGGGGACTTTAACAGTGCAAACTTGAAAAAGCTGATACCGGAGTTGATTCAACACATCGACTGCCCCACCAGAGGAGAGAGGACCCTAGACCACTGCTACTCTCCATTCAAAGAAGGCTACAAAGCAAAGCCTCTTCCGCCTTTTGGGAAGTCTGACCACACCTCTGTCCTTCTCATGCCGAAATACAAACAACGGCTCAGGCAGGAACCCCCTGCTGTGAGAGAAGTGACACGGTGGTCTGATCAAACAGAGGCCGCTCTGCAGGGTGCGTTGGATTCAACCGACTGGGACATGTTTCGCAGCAGCGCGGGCGGAGACATCGAGGAGTTTACGGAAACTGTTGTGGGATTTATTGGGAAAGTTGTTGAAGACACTTCACTTAGGAGGACCATCAGGACTTTTCCCAACCAGAAGCCGTGGGTGGATAAATCTGTCCGCGACGCCCTGAGGTCCCGCACCGTTGCCTACAACTCCGGCCTCGCCTCTGGGAACATGGAGGACTACAAGGTTGCATCATACAACGTCCGCAGAGCGGTGAAAGAGGCAAAACATCGCTACGGCCGCAGACTGGAACAGCAACTACAACAGTCTGACTCCAGGGGACTGTGGCAGGGACTACGCACCATCACGGACTACAAAGCACCACACACACCCCCGGTGAGTGCCGACGCTTCTCTGGCTGATGAACTCAACATCTTCTTTGCGCACTTTGAGTCGGGAAGCTGGCAGCCCGCTGCGCTCCCGGCCGGAGGGGCGGAGACACTCACTGTGACGAAACACGACGTGAGGAGGGCGTTTAGACGTGTAAACACCAGGAAAGCGGCTGGACCAGACGGTATTAGTGGACGTGTCCTTAAGACCTGCGCTGACCAGCTGGCACCTGTGTTTACACTGATATTCAACCTCTCACTGAAACTGTGTGTGATTCCCACCTGCTTTAAAAAGTCCATCATAGTCCCTGTCCCAAAGAAACCACACCCCAGCAGCCCCAATGACTTCAGGCCCATAGCGCTCACCTCTGTGGTGATGAAGTGTTTTGAGAGACTCATCAAGACATTCATCACCTCCTCACTGCCCACCACCCTCGACCCACTACAGTTTGCATACCGGCCAGACAGATCCACAGATGACGCCATATCCTTCCTCCTCCACAAGACCCTTTCACACATAGACACTGGTAAGGGGAACTATGTGAGAGTGCTGTTTGTAGATTACAGCTCAGCATTCAACACCATAGTTCCCTCCAGGCTGGTCTCTAAGCTGCTGGACCTGGGCCTGGGCCCATCCCTGTGCAGGTGGGTTCACAGCTTCCTGACCAGCAGACCACAGGTGGTACGAGTGGGTCACCTCACCTCATCCTCCCTCACCCTCAACACTGGATCCCCCCAAGGCTGTGTGCTCAGCCCTCTGCTGTACTCACTGTACACCCATGACTGCGAGGCCACGTCAGAGTCCAACGTCATCATCAAGTTTGCTGACGACACTGCTGTTGTGGGACTAATCTCTCACAATGAGGAGACAGCCTACAGGAGAGAGGTCTCCCGCCTGGAGAACTGGTGCCAGGAGAACCACCTCCTGCTCAACGTCAGCAAAATGAAGGAACTGATCGTGGACTTCAGCAGGAAGCAGCAGAGGGACTACCACCCACTTGTCATCAGTGGTGCTGAGGTGGAAAGAGTGGACACTTTCAAATACCTGGGAGTGACCATCTCACAGGACCTGTCCTGGACTCATCACATAAACATCACTGTGAAGAAGGCCAGACAGCGTCTCTACCTCCTCAGGCGGCTGAGAGACTTCAAGCTCCCACTCAAGGTGCTCAGGAACTTTTACACCTGCACCATCGAGAGCATCATGCGTGGGAGCATCACCACCTGGATGGGAAACTGCACCAAGCAGGACTTCATGGCCCTAAAAAGGGTGGTTCGTTCAGCTGAACGGACCATCAGAACCACCCTCCCCAACCTGCAGGACATTTACACCAAGCAGTGCAGGCTGAGGGCCATGAAGATCCTAAAACAGCCCAGCCACCCCGGACACTCTCTCTTCTCCCTGCTCCCATCAGGCCGGCGTTACCGCTGCCTGAGGGCTAAGACTGAAAGGTTGAAGAAGAGTTTTTACCCACAAGCCATCCGTCTGCTCAACTCTGAGCCCTAACTGGACCATTATTGCACAATGTAAATATTATAACTTATAAAAGTGTGTATAGTGTATAGTATATAGAGTATAGTGTATAGTGTGAATTACTTTTTTTTTTAATTTTTATTCTTCTTATTTATATGTGTGTGTATATATGGTTGCAGGTACAAAATACATTTCACTGTGCATTGTACTGTGTATAACTGTGCATGTGACAAATAAACACTATCTTAATCTTAATCTTAAAAAACTACAATAAAACCTATTTCATACCCACTCCAAGTTTAACAATCTAAATAGTCAAATTTTTCAGAACAATATTTTATAACCAACACTGAGCATTGATATCAGATATATCACGGCTTCGAGGGGAAAATTTCAAGGCTCATATCACCATGTGAAACAACACCAGTCACAGCAGGTTATAACATATGGAAAGTCTCCTAAAGGCCGAACTACATTTTAATAGCAGACTCAGCTTCTAGCCACGATTCCTTTGGCATCAAAATAGTTTACAGCATCTCTGTGTACTCACTGAACAAAGGAAAAAAGAGTGAGTGGGAAAGGTGGAAGATTTGGCTGATTTTATATGAAATGACACCAAAGAACAGAAAGCACAGTACAAAGAAACACAATGGGACTTCTGGGTCCTGAGGCCACTTACAGCATAAACACAGTTTGGTGGAAGAGGTTATGAAACAGTTTAGTTAATATATTTTATCAGATTTTGTCTAGCAGGAAATATCATTTCTGTGTGCAGGTCTGGCCTCACAGATCTACAGATCTGCAGCCAGTCACAGGGAGAAATGTAACCTCATAATCTGCTCACTGCTGTCAGGGATCAGAGCAGGGAGGCAGTGCGACAAACTCACCTGGAGCTGCATCACCTTCCTGTATCTGACCAATCAAAGAAGAACTTAAATGTTAAGTCACTGCAAAATTATAACACCCTGCCTACCACCTTTCCTTTGAATTTCAGAGCTGTGAGGAGGAACCTGGAGCTCTTTAACATTCACAGGAAAAGAAGGAAGCTCTCCAGAGACGTAAAAGGAGTTTTGGCCCTTTGCTTTTCCTCTAAGATGCATTATTTTATATAATCCTCAGGCACCTTAGAGTCCGGCCGTCGGGGAAAAACCTGAGCCAACATTGGATTTCTCTCTACAAGCTTCCCAGTGTTACAGTATACCGACCGATGACAGGACAGGTACCGTGATGCTGTTCTTTCTGCAGCAATACAGGCTCTATAGGCAAACGCTGACATCCACATCAGATCTCACACCAATGCCATGCATTTTCAATGACATGGAAGACACCTGACTGTGACACACACACACACACACACACACACACACACACACACACACACACACACACACACACACACACACACAGAAGTCCTCCCTCCTCCTCTTCAGAAGAGTGTCAACATGGATCAATTTGCACTGACTCATAAAGAAACTCCTAAAAATAAGACTCCTACTCGGCAGGATGGAAACAAACAATGCAGAGCACAGATGAAAACATCACATGTAGCAGACATAAGACTAAAAACAGTAACAACTGTAGCTATGAATACACATCGTGTCTCCACAATTACCCTCCTAATCATGCATATCTCACTTAACGCCAGCACCGCAGTGCAGAACGGATGGCTGTAAACAAATGTGTTAAAACGTGTGTGTTTGGTGACCTGAATCTCTTCGCTGCTTCAGTCTCTGCCTCAGCAGAGCCTGCGATGTAACGTGGCACCAGCCAGAGGGGCCATCTGATCTGCCCCAGCAGAGCCAGGAAGTCTCATTCCTGCTTAGCTAACTGAAAGGGAAATCCACCCTGAAACCTGGTTCTCATTATGGAGCCCAACAGCGTTCAACACATTATTAAATATGCAATAAACAGTGTAATCTACACTTTTATTTCTATATATTATCCTCTGTGAAATGTTATCTCACCTTTCAGTCAACCATCCTCCAGCTAAATCATCAACCGCCACCAAATTAAGTCAGCTGGCTAAAGTAATGCTGCCAAGTCCTATTATTACCCAAACAAGAAAATATCTGCCCCTGGAAATCTGCTTTGGAGCTTACACTTTTTTAGAACCAGTCGCCTATGACAGCAGAGCTATTAGAAAAGATGAAATTATAAAGTGTCTTTTTTATAGTCCTTATATAACCAAAGTTAGCCCACTTTGACCTTTAAACTCGCCGGTGTCTTGTGTAAAATGTTTTATCCTGGACCAGAACAAACAACTTCCTGTGTATTTAATGTGGAAACAGAAGGAAGGTCAAATCTGTCAAAATGAAAAGACTTTGAAGGAGGAAAGAAGAAAACCGAGGCTGAAAAATGCTAACTGTCAGAGGAAATCTCTCTGACCTTTTCCCAGAGATTGACAGGAGAGTGTGACACTGATGTGCTACATAAATGTGATTCTTAGTGAAAGAAGATTAAAGTCTTCAAGAATCCAGACGTTCTGAAATATTCTGGATGGACCAGCTGGATGCTCCTGTAAACGAACACAGGGATCCCCTCCTCTGATGATAGCTACTTAGCTCAGGTCAAACCTGTTAACAAAGGCCAGGAGAAAGATTAGCTGAAGGGGACAATTCACAACTTTGAGTGATACGATTTTCCAACCGGCCACCGTCAGTTCAACCATCAGCGAATGACTTCAACACCAGGAAAGAGAACGGAGAACGTCCCCGTGGTGCTCTATATCAGTGCAGCCGCTCACAGTGAGCTTTCAGTCACATCCATCTCACCAGCAGGAGACTCTGTCAAGTAGACTGTCTTAACTGGACTCTGTAATAAGCACAGCGCTTAAGATTATCTAGTGATCACATGAAGACTTTCACACACCAAAGCTGAAGCCTGAACTTCAGGAAGCTCAATTCCAACTCCATTAAAATGCTCCAAAAGGCGCCAAGACCACAAACACAGCTGACACGCCCACTTCAGTGGCTCGAATTAGCGGTGATGAGGCCTAGCAGACAGCTAGCAGCTGCAGCTCCCTGTGAAACTGCCAATCAAAGTGCCCCCAACTTCAGTGTCTCAATGTGGACTTTTCTTTGCATCAAATTAAATTCACTTACTTAAACAGTACCACTACTCAATTAAAGTCACCTCAAGGTGCTTTATATCATAAGGTAAAGACCCTGCAGTATCAGAGAGGAGACCCCAACAATCAGATGACCCCTATGAGGAAGCACTTGGTGACGGTGGGAAGGAAAAACTCCCTTTGAACCAGGCTCCGGGCGGGGCATCCCTCTGCATGTGTTTATGAATAATTAGGAATTCTTAGTAAACACCTGATGACACAGACTAATAACAGCCATTCAATGGACTAATAATATTCCAAAGAGGTGCTGCACACACCTGAAACTCATTCATATAAAACTGTCATTCTGAAACAAAGACAAACCCAATGAAAGAGTTTTCAAATACCCAAACTTTGTTTTTTATAAACCTCATTTGTCTATAAAGATGCATTCATATTGTCTGGTTGATGCCGCCATGTGCTGCTTATTTAATTTTGATTTAAATATGATAAATATTGTGTCAACGTCTGTTTAAACTCCAACACCTGTCCAGGTTTTGGGGATTTGCTGGAGCGTCACTGGTGGAATTTTCCACAGAGAAGAGTTGGTGTGTTCATGAACTCCGGTTAACTCTGTTTTATGCTGAAACACGTCAGATTAAACATGAGAATAAAGGCATTTTAAATTTTATTTGAAAAGAGAGTGCCCTGGAGTTCTTTGCCTGATTATAGTCATAACTTTATACATTACATATTCTATGTTACAGTCCGGATTCATGAGATTAGATAGTATTGAAAACACTGGGGTCTATTAGTCAATGATTTAAGGTGCTGAGTTCAGAACAAAAGAGCAGTGGCTGCTTTGAGTCTTGACATAAGCATTAAAATTTCAGAGGTACAGGAACCTTAGTGCTTTGGAGTATTAGTAATATGCTCAGATATCAATCATTCAAACTTTACAAACCCTCTGAGTTCAATGCCAATGAAAGTCATGCCCGTGAAGTAGATTCTCTGCTGCATGCTGAGCATTGTACCATCCTCAAACCTGCGTGTCAGCTCTGCAGTCATTTTGTATCAGTGACAATGCATAAACACGTAAACACATCAGCCTCTGGCTGATAATGTAATCTGGCACCAGCCCCGGGGGCCGAGCACAGCGGAGGAGAGGAGTGCGCCGAGCACTCCAGAGGCTAAGTTTACTCACCCACTGTAACCCTGAAGCCTCTGCAGATTCTATTAGCGCTGCTGAACAGTTCAGTAAACCATCAGCCTGCCATCCTCCACATTAATGATGAGTGTGCTTTTATAATACCCACATCTGTGCACAATGAGCATCCAAAGCACTGCATTAGAACATGCAAATGCTGAATATGTGGGCGTGTGTGAAAGCGTGCATCACCTTAGATTTGCTTTTAATTCTTTGCCACAGTAAACACGATGATGTCCTCTACTCATCTTTTCCCACTGGTGACAAACTGGTGCTGAATCAGTGTGCCTCTTTAAAATCCCATCCAGAGTGGGAACAGACTGCCCCCTGTTGTAGGCAGACACTCTGACCCAACAGCTGCTTCTCGTTGGATTCGTGACACTTTTTAGTCATCCCTATAAGAAAGCAGGTCCTGCAGCTTTTCTCAGCTCCTCTTTGGAAACACTTTTCATTGGGAAAAATCTGCACGAGTTTAAAATGTACAGAAATGGAAGTGCATTAGGACTTTAAACTGAAAGGCCTGCTGCCGGCCATTTGGCCCAAATGTCCATTAATTTACATATAATAAGACTTTGAAAAAAGGCACAGTTTAAGTTTTACTTGTTGAATTTGGTATGAATAAAATAGTGCTCCTCTGACAGAAACATCACGATTTACATCCTCAGTAATAAATGCAAACAGAAACAGCCACAAATAAAGTTCTCTTTTTAAATGTGTTCAAATTGATGCAAAATCTTTTTCTGCACAAATGAACTGCATTTATACATCTCTGCATGAGAAATGATGTTTTTCCTCTCAACACTATTAATTCAGCATCTCTGATTAGGAGCGTGCTCATCTGAAACCCAAAATTAATCCTGGATCAACAGTCTCTCTCAGAGATGTTTGATAAATGAGGCCCCTTATCTTTCCAAGGAATGACATTCTCCAGCCGACTGTTGGGCGCTGAAGAAGCTCCGGCGTTAATCACCTCAGCAGTGCATATTTCCCCTAAATCCTACACTCAGTTACTGGATCACGTACTGTCCCATTTAGCAGAGGAGATGGGAAGAGTTTGCCCCACTTTTTAATTTTTGTTGACTCATTGATGTACATCTCTGAGGAGGATAATTAAAACATGAAGTACCCAGGAGGAGTACTGTGTGTATCTCACTGAATCATTTTATCAATGAATAAAATCCTCACCCACTGATAGTAAATGGGGTGGACCTGTTGTGATTTCCATATTTTCACATGTTTACTGTTCCAGTGATGCATCCCTGGATTAAACATGGCCTGAATCTTAAACAATGATGTCAGCATATGTACAAGTAATCCGAGGCTTCAGCCTGCTCTGAGCACTCGGGCTGATACGGTTTTTGTTTCTCTACTCTGTATTAAAGCTGCACAATTGATCAAATTTTAATCTTGAGTTTGGCTTCCCACAATTAAATGAATATGACTGAGCAATACTGGAAATGCACGCTCTGCTTCCTAAATCAGCACCTGACCACGCACCTGCATGTGCCAATCAGCGACTTCCTGCACTTGAAGCTTGAAGTTTCCTGGTCTGGTCTGAATGAGTAACACTACGTTAAAAGCAGGAGCTTAAAGCAGATCATCATCTGTTCTTTGGAAATACATCAGATTTAGGACAAGTGATGTTACCCGAGAACAAATCGTGTGCAAAGAGCGCTGTACAGTTGTGTTTGCATCGCAAAGCAACACCACTAACTTATTCAACCACCTGAAAACACACCACAAACTGCAGCATAATTAATGCATGCAGGCCAAAAAAAACAATGAAACGACTGCTAACGTGAATCATCCGACAGCAACTCAGACGTCCAATAAAGCGAGTCTGTACGATCTGCGCATCCATGCACCTCCTAAAGAAGTACCAAAATCACCAGTGCAGTCATTTTCCATTTGGCCAAACATGCAAAGGCACCAGGAGGCATCCTAATCGAACGCCTGAACCACCTCAACTGGCTCCTTTCAATGTGGAGGAGCAGCAACGCTACTTTGAGCCCCTCCCGAATGACTACACTCCTCACCCTCTCTCTAAGGGAGAGGCCAGCCACCCTTCAGAGGAAGCTCATTTCTGCCGCTTGTATTCATGATCTCATTCTTTCGGTCACTGCCCAAAGCTCATGACCATAGGTGAGGGTAGGGATGGACCTCAGCTCTCTCTTCACCACGACAGACACGAGATGCAGCCTCAATCCTTCATTCTTTGTTTTTATTTTTATTCTAAGAGATGCACTCAATTTAGGTGAATGAGGAGGACCAACTCTACTTTGATTTAAACATTTGTACAGATTAGAAGCTGTGAAGCAGCGTTCAGTGTGTCCATCAAAGAAAGGAGGTATCCTTAGCACACTCAAAACTTCTGTTTATGAAGGGTTTCAGTTTCTGACAGTGAAGACCTGAGAGCCTGCACTCAGACACAGCATCAGGTAAGGACCGTTTTCAGCTGTGAACCATTCAAAGGTAGAACAGCCCTCGAATAAAAATACAGAGCTGGAAATGAATGTAATGGCTCTCCTTTAATGAAGACATCCACAGACTGAGACAGCTGCTCTTAGACAGCCGACCTAATCTGTTCCTGAATTTAGGCTGACTTTAAAAGTTGGCCAGAGAGGGCTTTAAATGGGGTGATGAAGCAAACACAAATAGTACATTAAAGTGGGACATTAACTGTCAATGGATTTGATGCTCCACTCAGCTTGGACACTAACTGCATATTAGAAGCACGAATTAACTCAAATACAAATAACCACTGATGCTCCTTCACAAAATCCGAGAATCTTTGGTACGCTGTAGGAAATGAGTCCATTTCTGTTCCTACGGTAACCATCATTACTGGATGTGTAATATTCTCAGAGCCAAAAGGATGCATGTCAGTTTGAGTCTAAGATTTGAAGGTTTTGGTGTGGCTGGATGCTGCTGACCTGTTTAGCATAGGGTCAGAGTTCACAGCTACCACTTCATGTGGAATTCTCCCCTCACTGGCATTCCCAAAGGAAAAATGCTTCACAGAAACCTGCAAGGGCAAATAACTGGAAAGCTAACGCCTTCTATTTTCTGAGACTGTTTGCAGGCTAACGGTTGGAGAGGCTAAAAGAAAAGTGTTTAACACCCTGTGACACGCTCCAGTCGGTTAGCCCAGTCTGCTTACAGCAGGAAGGTTGTGGGTTTGAACCTTCCTGGGTTTCAGGGTGCCTGGTTTCCAGTTCATTTCCAAATAAATTAATGGGTAACCCTGTACACAATTTTGCACTTCTTTTAAATTTTTATGCCATTATATTATGGAACAGTCTCTGTAAGATATAAGTAAGTATCCTCTGTCAAGGGTACAGTGACAATACCATTGAGCATCGTGAATCTCCCTCTCCTCAGCCACCTCCTCCAGCACATCCAGGGGAACACCAAGGCGTTTCCAGGCCAGCCAAGAGATATAATCTCTCCAGCATGTCCTGGGTCTGCCCTGGAGCCACCTCCCTGTAGGACATGCCTGGAACACTTCAGCCAAGAGGTGCCCAGGAGGCATCCTAGTCAGACGCCCGAACCACCTCAACTGGCTCCTTTCCATGTGGAGGAGCAGCGGGGCTCCTCACCCCATCTCTAAGGGAGAGATAGGAAGAGGCTGTGTACAGCACACGTGTCTTATGGCTTCAGCTAGACCAAAGGCATCCACATCCCTCAGCCCAAACAGGTCATCTGTCAGGATTAGAAGGCTAATGCTAACATGGAGCTAACAATAACAAAGAGGCTGTTTAGCACAGATATGAATACAGATAGGTGTGTAAACATTTTGGCTTTCTCGGGCATCATTCAGCTCCCTCTGCAGCCACAAAATGTTTAGATTTGTTTAACCCATGTAGGAGTCTGCTGTTCAGTAAACAGTGCTAAAAAAGTATGAATCAGTGGGTTTTCCTTTAAGCAAAGGCAGAGTTCTCTGCTCTGTTTCTCATGTCTGTGTTTTACTACTTTTTCTTGGTCGTCTATAATATTAAAGTGTATGTGTGTGTGTGTGTGTGTGTGTGTGTGTGATGCTATTCAGAGTCATCCATCAGGAGGCAAACAAAACTCGAGCCATAAGCACATGACTGCAGCAACATGACCTGCAGTAACAGAAGATGAGATCCTGCCTCTGTAATCAAATCTCTCCACAGCGCTTTTTCTGCATCTAAAGTGTGGAAAATAATCTCCGTACTTGTGTGAATTTCCTGTTTTTCTTGGTCTTCTGTTCATTAATTAATTAATGTAATTTATTAATGAGCTCATCGGTAGCACATCTAACACATTATATTGCGCTGGATCATTTCTACAGCATTTAAAAGGCACTGACTGATCTGCTAACTCCACCTGACTCTACTGCAGCGGTCTCCAAGAAGCAGGATGTAGCGCAGTGAAATGGTTGGAGCACTGAGGGTGCACAGGTGGTGCTGGAACTTTAATCTGAAACACGTGCTGGATAAACGGGGTTCAAATATTTCCATCACCCGCTAATCTGTTGGTTAACTCTTTAACGTCCTGCCGTCCCGCGTTACATCATTGAAAAAAAGAAACTCCCTTTGAAGAAGCTGCAGAGTTAATTAAGCAACAGCAGAAAATATTAATGCACATTAACTAGTTACTGTTTAGGAGTCGCTGCTTTATGGCTCTCCGGTGCTTCTAAACTGAAAGTGAGCCGGCTTTCCCCGGAGGCTCATCCCACCGGCATCCCTCTGATGTACCCTAAAGCCGCTTTGGATGAGTCCAAACTTTCACCGTACAAACGGCGGCTGCTCTGACCTTTAATGTGCTCGTTGACGACGCTCTCCAGCCGGTCCAGCCTCTCGATAATCCTCAGGGTTTCACCTTTACTGTCCTCCTCCAACTTTCTCTCCGCCTCGCCGCCGCTCTCCGCAACTTTGGGACCGCTGTTGGCCACGTAGTTGGTGATCCAACCGACGTACAGGAGGCACACGATGTTGGTCATCCCGCTCAAGATCACGCATGTCGACACCAAAGTTTTAGTTCTCCTTGTGCACAGCATCGCGACATCCCTCCATGGGCTCCCTGTTGCCGACGCGCGCGGGCAGGTGGATTCGAGGAGAGGACGCACTCGAGAAAATGTGTCCAAATGTAACTACAGCGCTGCGCTGCTGTGGACTCGGTCCGCCTCTGCGCGCTCAGCTGAGGCGTTTCCAGGTCCTCCGGAGGCTTTAAACGCTTTCCGCTGCCCTACGAATAATATTCAGATATGAATCCAAAAACGAGAGTCCCTGCTGAGCGACCGGCGAGTCGAGCCGCAAAGCTGTGAGCCGCAACGCACCCCCCACCCCCCTCCAACCCACCGGCTTCTAGCCCTGCTACAGCCCAATAGGAGGGGAGGGGGCGGGGTTTGCTGGAGTCTGCCCGCCCCCTCACAGCTGGAGCACGCAGAGGAGGGCGGAGGGGAGGAGAGGAATGCGAGGAAGCTCAAGTGCATCGACCCAAACGGTGACGGATCGGCGTGGTCAGGTAATTGAAACGAAAAAGGTCCGTTTAAGCAAAGAGCTGCAGGTGTGTGTGTGACGCTCAGAGCCTACAGGTGACAGGAGAACGGGCTGATTAACTAAACATCGCTCCTATTTTATTAAAGAAATGTTCACTAAGACATTTTCACTGTAGGAGGTAAACTGACATGTGGCTCAGGTGCATTGGTAAAAACGGATCCTTCCCGATTACAATATCATATTTACATTGATGTAAATTAATGTTTATCGGCTGCAAAACAGTTATTAAAAAAATGTGTATCTCTATATACATGAATAAATGTGCCGCAAACAAGCAAAAACACAAAGGCATGTAGTAACTCAACAACAGTAAACACTCTAAAATCATCCAGGATTTTATATGCAAAATATCAAAATTATATCCTTTAATCAGCACAACAAATGACATGTTTTTCCTTCTGTGAGCGAGAAACTCTGAAATTAAATTAGGATGACAAATCTGATATGTAGTACTCTGACATGTAGTACTCTGATATGTACTCCTACTACACAAACAACATTTTATTGTAAACTGTTTTTCCAAAAGGTAAATCCTGAGACTGGAAAATGAATCCGTGCCAAAAATGCAGTTCCTTTAGTGGCCACCAGAGGTCGGCTCTCAAAGCAAGTGAAACTCTCCCATGTTACCATGTTACCATATCCAACTTCAGCAATCAAATATGTGAATCTCAGCTATTTTAAAGTCTCTGAGCATTTATTAGCAGGTATCTATGTTTGTGGGTTACAGCTGTAAAATTTCTGGATGGAGGATGAACAGAACTCCTCTGAGACATTATGTTTCGGTCCATCTGATGCTGCAGGGCTGCACCTCAGACTGAGCTCAGTGATGCCCTGGTCCAGATCTTGGAGGAGATCCTTCAGGACACCATCCATCGTCTCATTGGGAGCTCAGAAGGCGTGGATACAAGCATGTGGGGGCCACACAAACTACTGAGCACCATTTTGAGTCGCTGCAGTGAAATTTCAGCTAAATCTTCCAGCCTGCTGCATCCTTTATTCAGTTTGATTTTCATGGTGTCTTTCAGCCTCTGTATGTTGATCATGTAGCATCCTTTCATTACCCAGTCCATATCAGTGTGGATATCCAGCAGGACTTCTTTGAGATCTGTTGTGTTTTTAAAGTGTTGCTTTAATTTTTTTGATCAGTGTATTTTCCACCATCTTTTCAGTCATTCTGACAATGCTGCTCAGTGATTCTTACATTTCAGTCAGATCATAGGAAAAGGCAAGAATATATATTCTATCCATCAGAGTAATAGTTGCATTAAACGCTGTCCTTCTGTGCACGTTTTAAATGAAAGTGCACTGTTTCATCAGAGGTTGTTGCTGAACGTCAGTGAGCACTCACACACTCCACTTTGTGTTAGTTTTAGTTACATTCTGCTGCAAACAGGCGTCATCGAAACACTGTTGCATGTGTCATTCTTTAGAAAGCTCGTGATGAGCATCATCAGTTTGATTCATATTCAGCCAGTTTTATGATTGCAGAGTCTCAGATGTGGCACTGGCTCCAGGTTTCCTCAGTGACACTGAATAACTGTTGATTTAGCACTTTTCACTGCTGCTGTGAATGTCCATTAACATATCAAAGACAGCATGCAGCTTTGTTTCAAACAAGATGGGATATTGTGTAAAATATAAATACAGCAGAATGCAATATTTAAAGATATTTACAGCTTATACTGAATTGTTAACCACTCTGTTGCATCACCTCTTCTTCTAACAACACTGTGTTTAGAACTGGTTTTAAAAGTCAGAGAGTTTCCCATTCATACTTGATGCATCCTGTCACGGCCTCTTTTATTCTTAATGATGTGCCACAGCTTTTTAACATGTTATTGTTACACAGGTTAGTTTTTGGACGATGATCCACTTATTGTAAGTTTGTAAAAACCCTCACAGAAGGTTTTCAATCAAAATGTGATTGAAGTGGAAACTTTTATCTTTACTTTTTCACTAAAGTACTGCAGTAACTGTTTCAGCATTTTTACGCACAGCTCAGAGGCTCAGAGGTAATCGGACAGTTCAGGTAATTCTCACATTTCACGTAAGTGAACGAGCAGATTATGGAGGAAGATGTGATAAAATCTCACACACCTTCTGGGCCTCAGTGTGTGTGATCTGCAGGGGTTAAAGGTTGCTTTGTTTTTAAGCATCGTTACACTGTTTTACAAAGTCATCAGTTACTGGGCTGTTTCGCGTTTCACTGTTTTCCATTCATGGTGAACAGCTTCAGACTGAATTCATATTTGAACACTTATGTTTGCAGAAGCTGTGATCTGACACTTAGCTTTCAAATGTGCATGTACGTGCACGTGTGCCTTCATTAAAAAGGGCCTCAGTGTTGCACTGAGTTATGAGTTCTCTCTTTATTTTAGTTGGTGGTGTTTTTAGTTTAATGAACTGTATGATTTTATTACCGTGACAGAGAACGGAGAGCTAACTGTCTCCATCCAAGGAATTCTTCTCCAGCGTCAGTGATGTCTACATATGCACAGTAAATAAGAAGAATACCATCATGACTTTGCTGCCAGCAGCTGGTTTATTCAGAGGCCTCTCATCTGCATCACTCTTTATGAACACACACACGCGCACACACACACATCTGATCGGCGACCACCCAGGGCTGCTGTACCTGAGAGCTAAAAGAACTTCAGAGTTTCACACCAGCAGCAGATGGATCTCACAGTTAGGGCCTCTAGGCTCCAGCTTTTATCTTTGTCTTTCATCCACTGCTTCGCCAATCGCACACACACACACACACACACACACACACACACACACACACACACACACACACACACACACACACACACACACACACACACACACACACACACGTGGCACTGAATCGAAAACTCACCATTCACCCAAGAGCACTCTGGCAGATTCAGCTGACTTGCCGAGGGTATAAATAATGCATTAGATCTGAAATATTAAGGCTCCCTGGTCTGTGCTGCTTTCAATCTTGTCTGACTGGCTGTCTGTCAGCCTGTCTGCATCTCTTTTATTTCTTATCCCTCATTTTAGCCAAAAAAGAAGGCAAAATATCACTGATGTCTCAGCTCGGAGCATGGAAAACCAGGAAAAACCCACTAAAATGGTGCAGTCTTTGTCCTCCTGTAACGCATGCAGACAACTGGTGAAGCGAACCTGATGAGCATCCTCAGATCAGTCAGGTATCAAAAAAACTTCCACGTCTCAGTTTCATCAGAAAGCGTGTGGGTGTGTCCTCGGGACGACGCCGGCACGGACAGTGATGAGTCCCCGGGCACCTTCACTGCTGCAGGATCACACAGGCCTGCCCCCCCCCCCCTGCCCCCGAGGCGTTTTCAACTCGTATTAAAGTTGTTTGATAAAATCTGATTTCTGAGCCATCGTTGCCTCGTGGAGAGCTTAAGCCTGAAATGTAATTATAACATCAGTCGTAGATGTTTTTAAGTCTGCAGTGTTTTAAATGTTGAAAGGACAACAGTAACCACTTTAAACCACATGGACCTGCTGCCACTGCACTTCACACTGGGTTCACGATGATTAGGTCACTAATAATCTCAACCACCACAACACTAAAAACCACTCTCCTAACACTGAGTAGGCTGTCCCTGCAGCAGTGTTTTTGCCAGCTGATGCTTTGGGCAGTGTGAGTTGAAAAGGTTGATCCTCCATGACCTGCTCTGGCACGTGACCCCTGGACTGTTGATTGAGGTCTGTGCGGGTTGGGCTCTTCGTTGTTTTCTTCACGACAGTCCCGAGCAGGTTTGTGTTGTGATGGAACAAACTGGCCTTCTGGGAGGAATGCTCGGAGAACAATCCATAGTTTTCCCGTAGAGAAGTACGTCCTCAGACTTGCTTAATCGAATCTGAGCCATTTCAAACTAAATCTGGAAACTGGTCTTTTCACTGAACAGAGGCGGTGCCCTGACACCAGCTGTCTCCAGGTGATTCAGCCCCGAGTCACACGCTGACCCACATGATGGAGGCAAAGAATTCACACCTTGAATCACCCCTGAGGGGAATGAATTTATTTATGGATTCTGCCCAGATAAGATTGTGTTTTACTGGGTAACACAGGAAGTGGCTGCAAAGACAGGCCAGGTCATGGACAGCACAGAGATCTCTCTGACATACTGCACATACTGTTCGGAGCCTTTTGGAATCTCGGTTTGATATCGGGGGGGGGTGTCATCTCTCCAAGCTGCTTCAACAATATAGAGCTGATTATGTGGGAGCATGCCCGAGTGCTACAAGGGCTTAATTAAATCAGCTCACGGGTGGATCAATTGAAAAGTCCTCTGTGTTGACAAGTGTTTGCTCTGACAGGCAGGATGAGGAGCCGGCCCCCGGTGCTGCAAGCTAATGGCACAATCAGCAGAGATGAATGGCAAAGAGAACTGGACAGCAATGCACAATAAAAATATTTAGCAGCTAGTGTCGGGGGATTGCTGTTCACATCTTAATGCCTGCATGTGTGCGTGCTGTACAGGGGTGAAACGCTGTGTGTAATATGTATGTAAATAAATAATAAAAGCTCCATCGTTAAACAGCATCCAGTGATTCTGAGACTTCATTTCAGAAGCTGCAGCACGTCTTTAGCTCCTCACATGGAAGCTGTTTGTTAGTGAAGCCGAATCCTAAATGAGGAATCGTGATGCTCCCTGCAGTCTGCATGGCCACGCCCCCTTCTCTCTGAAAAACACATTTAACAGTGAACTTTTCTCTCAGGTGAATAAAAACAATAAAACTTGTGTTGGAATACCTGCTCGGCCTATAGAAGCAGAGTCTGTGCAGGAACTGTGCTTCATACCAGGTCTGTGCAGGAACTGTGCTTCATACCAGGCGGCCCTCAGAATCAAAATTATATCTGCGATCTCGGTGATTTGCATTTGACATTTTGCGTTCTCACATATGCATCCATCAGCTCAGGGCTGCAGTGCATGTGTGACGCAGCTAATCAGCGAGGTCAGGCTCAAACTTTGGCAGCATCGGGGGTCTGAAACTCTGGCTGGTATATCTTAAACATGCTCGTTAATGCATATTAATGAGCTGCTTATTGGCAGGTTTCTGAAGTTTTCCCCAGCCTTAAAGAATATCAAATATTACACTGGAAGAAATATCCATTTCTTTGTGTATGAAATATGAACTAAGTGCTTTTTAACTGCTTTAAAAAACTTTAAATCTGAAAAAAGTTTTTTCAAGGTTTCATGTTTTTTTGTTGCTTTTATTATTTTTTTAACTAAATCAGAGCACCAACTGCAGTTTTACTGAGACGATCATAATGCACAGTGAAGAAAACAGGTTTTAAATAAAAATGGAGCTTCCTGTTTTCATGAATGAACTCTGCACTTGTTTTTTTTCTTATTTATTTAGACCTGTGCAGAACACACTGTGAGCGGTGATGCTTCAGGCAGGTGTGTCTGTGTTTGAGTGAAGTGCATACAGATAAAGTTCCTTCATCCTAACCTGAAGCACTTCCAACATGCCCTTCTCTTTAAACTGCTTCCCTTCAACTTTAGGGAACCTTTTGACTAACATGTTCCTCGCTCACTGCTGCTCTCCTGTGGTGCACTCAGGCTCAAATTCACTTCCCAAAGCCCGCCTGCTGACGTTGCCTCTTGCTCTCCCCCTTTGTCTGTTTTCACCTGCAGAACTTCTCTCACCGTGAACCTTCTGAACTTTTATTCTGTCTCCATCGTGTGCGGTTGATTCTCACCTGTTTATTGAGCTGTAACGGGGCTGGTTATCAAAGCTGCCTCTAAAAGTTGGAAACAGACTTCTTACATTATAGGAAGCTGAACAGATGTGGTCTGTGTGCAGCCAGGCTCTCTGTCATTGTTCTGTATATTAAGACAAACTGATCTCAGAACAGATCAGTGACCAGAACACTGGATACACACAGCTTTGTAATCACACGGCTGCTTTGTTACTTAAACAGGGTTCAAATAACACATTCATTAAGCAGCAGCGATCTGTGCCACAAAACATTAAAAGCCTCATTTATCTTAGCCTGTGTAAAAGCAGTGAGATATGAATCTTCAAATATCAGGTTATTATATTTCATCCTTTGGTCTCTGCTCTAAAATTTTAGTTTCTCTGTTTTTTGGGTCATTGAAGGTTTTTTCTCCTCTTTTTCATCATTTTTTTTATCTCACTGATTCTGGATTGTGAGTTTATTCTTGTCACCCTTACAGTTCACTTCCTGTTTTATTTTGAAATTTCATTCCTGTTGTACTTTTCTGTGTTTTTACTTCACTGCTTTGTTCTCTTGCCACCATCTTAGTGTCTCATTGAGTCTGTCGGTACCTCATAGATGTTTAATAGTCTGTGTTCATCAGGTCACTTGTTCTGTGTGTGTGTGTGTGTGTGTGTGTGTGTGTGTGTGTGTGTGTGTGTGTGTGTGTGTGTGTGTGTGTGTGTACACAGACCATCTTTCAGGGAGGACTAAAGTCGTTTGAGCGTCCAACCACAGCATCTAGTACTGCTAACAACGATCAGACTCTCACAGCAGATTAAAGCTGAAATATTTGGAGTGATATAAAACAGGGACTATAGATGTTTGTAATTTTGTGCACATTTCTGCAAATACAGCTAAGTGATAAAGGAAAAACCTGAGCCAATGACTCCTGCAGGGATGTGCAGCTGGTTGAACCAAGTAACGGTTCATTCAGTTTAACAGTGAATAATTACTGAGCCCTCCATGTGGTGACACGTGGTAGCTCTGATTTTACTAGGACACTTTCCTTTTTCCTTTAATTTGTCATCTGTCAGGACATGAATGTTGGTACAGTTTGTTTTGCTCTTTTACAGTCGAGAAAGTAGTTATGAATTCATCCCTTGTTTTAGGTATCAGATGAGGCAGCAGAGCTGTCGTTTGCCTTGGCAGAGATTCTGCACCAGGGAAATAGAAACTGTAGTTGCCAACAGGAACAACCAGGCTGCACAGAGGACCTGACAGTAGTCCAAATGTGACTGCCCGGGGCAACTGGGCAACCACAACTGGTCTTGTGCTGTGATAGAGGTTAATGAGACTGTCACACTTTGTCTGCCCAGTCTAAACGATGCTCTGTGTGAATAGGAATTTGTCTTATAACTATTTGAATATAGTAAATTCTTTGTGTCAGCTGGTTCTCATTCCCCGCTGCCGTTCGCTGCCGGCATCTCACAGATACACACTCTGATATAAGTGTGGTGACACCCGGTTTATGGCAGCGAGTGTCCCAACTCTCACTGGGTCTCATTTAAATGCAATGTGTCGCAGCATTTTTCAGTGTGCAGAGTTACTGCTGTGAAGGACATTAAAGGACACCTTGTTGAAGTTTACTGTGTTACTGTCTTCGTCAGATCCACTGCAGTCACATTAGATTGTTGAGAAAATATACTGCAATATAATAAGAAGACAATCTGCAGAGTAACATGTGCAGACCTTCGAACATACGGTGTAACAATGTTGCAGTCTTGACTGTGTGTCTGTGTGTCCAGTGTTCCATGTTTTTATTTATAACTATCAGACTTGTATACCCTCTGGTCATGTGACCCTGAACCCCTCACACAGTTTGCAGTGTGGGGACTTGCACTCAGTAAATGGCTGTTTTAGTTCACAGGTTTATGGCTGAAATGAGGTCAGCTGTTCAAACTGTTTGATGTCCATGTTTGTCCAACACCTGAATGTTTTCATTCAGGTGTTGGACAAACACCTGGACCACATACATGCAGGTAACTCACCGGTCTTAACAGACATATCCTGAGTTATCTGCATGTAGCATATACTGCTAAAAGCTCTGGGGTCACTGAGACATGTTCTTAATTTTGAAAGATAAAAAAATTAATGACTGCCCTCATTTCTCATCATGCCTGTTATGACCTGAGGAGGAAATGTGTCTGTAGTTTGGCAGCAGCCTCGGACTGTGGGACGTGTCTGTGGTCTAACTGCGTTTGTAGTCTTCATGTATCCAAAGAGTCACTTTTAGCTGAACGAAAGTTGCTGGTTTTTCAAACATTCCTGAGGTGGCTGTTACATTTCTCCAAACGAGCCATAATTAGGAAAGATCAAAAGGAGCCAGTTGAGGTGGCTCGGGCATCTGATTAGGATGCCTCCTGGCCGACTCTTGGGTGAGGTGTTCCGGGCATGTCCCACTGGGAGGAGGCCCCGTGGTAGACCCAGGACACGCTGGGGAGATTATATCTCTCGGCTGGCCTGGGAACGCCTTGGGGTCCCTCCGGATGAGCTGGAGGAGGTGGCTGGGGAGAGGGAAGCCTGGGCTTCTCTGCTTAGGCTCCTGCCCCTGCAACCCGGCCCCGGATAAGCGGAAGAGAATGGATGGATGGATGGATGGATGGATAGATGGATGGATGGATGGATGGACAGATAAACAAGGTTAGTAATATCTACAATACACATACACAAGCCTGGAGAGCAGTCGCTGACCATCTGACAACCACTGGTCTCAAGTGGAAAATGTGTATTCCCTGATTGGTTGTTGAGTGACTGCTGCACCAAAAACTCCCGGGTGACTGTACACAGAGCTACAGTAACACTGTTTCCATTCTAAAACATCACAGATCTTTTTGATGCTCTCATAACACAACTGAGATTGTAACTGCTCAGTTGTGTTAAATTTTTGCAGTAAGCTGCAGTAATATATGCTGAAAGCCCACTCAGTTTTCTGGCTCACTTTTAGCTGGCTGACTAATGCCGTACTAGAAGCTCCAACGTGGCCAAATGTTTCTCATGTCTTTCCTTCCACAATAGTTCAGTAGGTCACAGTGAATCATAGCACATGTGCCAAAAGGCTGCAGCCATTTTGACCAATCAACCACACCTTTCTGCATGGCAGGAAGGTGTGGTTGATTGTTCCTGGAGAATTACACAGTGGTACAAATACACAAGCTTTTAACCCTCATTAACTCTAGCAGTCATGCTGACCTGCACTGATGAGCACAGAGGCAATGAGACCATGAGGACAGGGCCTCGGGTTTATTTTTTAATAATTCATTGCTCTCTTCATCTCCACACACATACAGACATGGCCCGGTCTTCTTAAATGGTTACTGCTTGATCTTAAATTTATAAAATGAAGCGTTCGGACTCCTGTTTGAGCGATTAACTGCTCTCAAATTAGACTGTGCTCAGAATTCATCTGCACATTTTCTACAATTTGGACTTCAAATTGAAAAATCATTCAATAAATTGAAGCAATTTGCAGAGGTGCTTTTAGCAAATGTGATGACAGCTGTACTTTTATCCATGCACAAGCTTTCCTGTAGAACTTATAGCTCCATCCGTCCATCCATCCAATCATCAGTCCATTCATTAATCTGTCCGTCCGTCCATCCATCCATCCATCCACCCATCCATCCATCAATCCATCTATCCATCCATCCATCCATCCATCCATCAATCCATCCATCCTCCGTCCGTCCATCCATCCATCCAACCATCCATCCATCAATCCATCTATCCATCCATCCATCCATCCATCCATCAATCCATCCATCCTCCGTCCGTCCATCCGTCCATCCGTCCCTCCATCCATCCATCCGTCCCTCCATCCATCCATCTGTCTGTCCATCAATCCATCCTCCGTCCATCCTCCGTCTGTCCATCCATCCATCATTTGGAATCTAACATTTACTGTCCACAGGGGTGGTTAGCCTCCTAGGCTAGCTAGGCAACAAGTATCTGGTATTGATTGGTTCATCATGTCCAAACTGTTTTGGTTATACTAACGCTGAATACAAAGTTTGGTCTCCCTGTTGTTGTGCAAGGCACATGACATATAGCAGATGCTATAATGCAACATGTAGTGAGAATAGTTAGAGATTAGATTAGATTAGATAAAACTTTATTAATCCCTTTAGGAAGATCCCGTCAGGGAAATTCACACATCACAGGATGTTTTACTGTGAATCCAAAGGTCAGTGTTCATCCTTTGGGCACCAAACAGCTACAGAATTTTGTGGCAATCCACTTAGTTGAAATTCAGATATTTTTTTGACCTAGTTGTGGTGCTAAATTCTGTAGGATTTATTAATGCAAACCATAATGGGTGCACAGCGTTGTATTGTAAGCCATCCACTCTTTGTGAAAATGTTGGACCAACCTGTGGCCCAACGAACTGATAAATGCTGCCATGCCTAAAATCCAGCAGCTACCATCGCTAAAATGTTTGAGTGTGGGGATTTCTTTTTCTTCTACTTAATAAAGTAAATCCCAAAAAATACTCAGTAAAGTCCACCTAGTTTTTACCCTTTTGCTGTTATATTCCTCACACCCTTCCTATCATTCCATACTTGGTTTCTTCCCATTTTTCCCTTCAGGAACTGTTGTGCAAGAAAGCTTTATTCCACGAGAACCTATTAGAGGCAGACAGCTGGCTTTTACGCCTGTCACACCATGACCGTGCATGTATATACATTCATCTGTGTGTATGCAGTGATGCTGTGTGGAGCAGGGCATTACAGCTTTATGATGTGCATTAGTATGGGTGTGCCATCCTTCACGCTTCTCTGCACTAAAGCCATACTGCGCTTACCTGCACCCGTCCTCTGTCCATCCATTCTCGCCTCCTAATCTGCTCTGATGTGATGTGGTGGCTACACTGAATATAATGTGACTAGCGGCACAGCGGTGGCCATCATTGCCTTTTAACTATTATGAATCAGGCTTCCATGAGCAGTGCTGTCGTCACCACTTTTTCTCAAATACTGCACAGACAGACTGTGAGAGAAGCCTTGTAACTCTCCATTAACAGGTTACCAAATCATCCCTGCACCCTCTGACAGCTGAGAGCAAAAATAGAGTTTTTGGAATGAAATGCTTTGGGCCGTGCTCCACAGGGACCACTTCCTTTCCCTCTACACCCCGAACACCTCCACTTCACCTTATTTGAGCTCATACATTAACAAAACTATTTCTAAACTCACTATTTAGTAACTGCTGTATAACACTTTATGACCACCATCAAATGCTTCATGACAGCAATCTTCTAGCTCAACACAGAGATCTAAACATTTCTATGCTTATGCCTTCTGACCTTCCTTCTAACCCTGCCTGGCCTCCTAACCATACATCATCATTCTTGCCACTTAAGGTTAATCTGACTGTTTGTGTCAGGCCTGGTTATATTTTATATTTTATTTGTTTGTGTATCTATCCAGTGAAAAGTAATAAAGGACAGCAGTCTGACAGCAGACAGTGAACCATCAGAAATGCAGACCCATTTAATCACAGCTTTTTCTTCTCCAAAAACAGTGAGCTGGCTGCTACGTCGCTAAGAAATGGAAATGAAAATGAGAAAAGTCAAATAAAGCTGCTGATCAGGGATCCTTTGGACTACAGGTAACTGCAGAATCAGTTATTTCTCGTTACACCTTTGAAATCTGTGATATAAGTCAGGTTGGTAACCAAAGAATAATGACCCACAGTAATTTGCAAGTTCACGCTAATAATTTGGTTAATAGTCAAAAAGCTTGGTGCAGTGAAAGAGTTATTATTTTAAAGGAAGCAATAATTAGGCTGTTGGAAAAAAAACAAGCAGCCTGTTCCAAAACAACATCTGCATTATCAGGAATTCGGCTCCCTAGCCGGCCTTGGGCTGGTAATCATATCTCTCCAGGACAATGTGTGATGGTCGCTCTTCCCCTCAGCCCTCTCTGTGATTTGTGAAGCTGGATCTGGTGTACCACGGCCGCTGACGAACTTCCATCACTATCAGCGAACTGTTTTGGCTAGGAGCTTGCATCTGGCTCCACAATGCCCCCACCCTCTCGTCTCCGCCTGCATCCCCTCCTGCCCCTCCCTTACCCACCATATTGCTATCCTGGCATTAAATGTGCAAATATGCTTTGCTAAGGTGGTTTTTTTGGACCCTTTTTTTGACTTTTTTTTTAACCTAACTACCCCATGATATGCGTTTGTTTTCCTTTTCCGGGGACTGATTGTAGCGGCGGCGCCAGTGAAAAATGGCAGCGGCTGCAGACACCCATCTCCCCTATGTTAGTCTTGTCTGTTCTTCTCTGGATGGTTGTTCCAAACCCAATTTTGTTATATTATGACAGAATGTCGTTATATAATTTGTTGTATAATGATTAATTTCGTTGTATGTATAATGACAATAAAGTTCTATTCTATTCTATTCTAATTATGCAAGCCAAATGGCCTCCATAGTAGATACATGTTATTCTTCACTTCTCTGATCCCCAACATGTATTTCATCAATAAATAGAAATAAAATGGAGCAAGTGCTGGAAGTACTTCAACAAGTAAATTAAATCAACATTAATCAATGAAATGCAAAGGAGGAAATACTTTGTCAGCCTTGTGATTAAAGGTTTGGAACTGCAGCAGTCTTAAGTTTGGAAATGGCTCCTCTGCATCGTTCACCGGGTAAAGAACATCCCTTTCTAATCTAGAATGCACACCAAAGTATCTCCACCCTGAGGCCAGTTAAAGTTTCCCAAACAGTCAGACTTCCAGCAGTACGTCAATAAAAGAAGCATCTTCCATCCAAGTCTGGCTCTGTGCTTCTTTACAAGCTAAACCTTAGCTACAGCACATTGTCTGCACCGCTGAGCAGGTGATTTCCTGTCAAATGGCTCCCATGAAGAAGCTGCATGAAACAAAAAACTAGCTGGATTGCTGCCACTCAAGCCCACCCCAGAAGCCTGTTTCCCCCTGGGAGCTGCAGAACTAAATCTACTTCCTCCCAAGAGCTGTCAAGCTTTGCAAGCTTCCTGCTAAGAATCTACCACCATCCATCCAAAGCCCAGTCTGGGAAGAGTGCTGGTACTCCAATACTTATACTGTCTACGGACAATGGCTTTGTTTGTGGTGAAGCCCTACAATCTTTTGTATCTCTCTCTCTCTCTCTCTCTCTCTCTCTCTCTCTCTATATATATATATATATATATATATATATATATATATATATATATTGGGTACATATGGCACAGCACTATGTCGTTCTGCCTTTCCTTTGTTAACTTTGAGATTATGCCACCCTGTAGCCATTTGTACATACCTATATTTCATTCACAATTATTATGTTTCTCACTTGTCAGATAAAATAAGTCATCCTCTGATTCTGATTCAGAAAAGCTTTTGTGTGTGCCCAAACATGGCGAAGGCCATTGTAGAAAGCTGTGCATACACAGACTAATCTATGACAAAATAAGAGAATTTCAAAACATTGTTACAAAAACATAATCTTGTTCTACATTCAGCTGTCAAAACATCCAGTGAAGTGTTACAGTGCAGCTTAATTCCCACTGAGAGGAAAAAGCATGATTCAACACATCTCTCTACTGTATGTCATTTTAATTAGATTCAGAGACATATGCTCCCACTCGTTGCATCTTTCACTAACACAAAGCTTCATATTTTAAAAGAACCCACAATGGATTGTGTCCTCCATTTTTCTATCAGTCACAAGAGATGTGAAATTTTTCCAGTACTAGTAAAAATTTCTAGTCAAAACAAAATTGATGACAACTCTCCTGATAAGTGCTGTGTCGTAATATTAGAAATGAATCCATCAGAGGAACAGCTCAGCTCAAGCAGTTGGGAGACAAAATGAGGCAAGGATGAGATGGTTTGGATATGTGCAGAGGATAGTGGAGGATGCTGAAGATGCCAGGTTGGTGTGGCAGAGGAGGATGCTGGGATAGTGTGAGATGGAGGAAGATGATCCACCTAAAGGGAGCAGCCAAAAGAAGAAGAACCTAATAAAGGTGGAAGTTTATTGCTATTCCCCCACAAAATCTCCTTGGGAACACATTAGGGTGGAAATTTTGTTTGTGCAACATATGTAGTAACACCACAGGCAGTCCATGCTGCATCAACAGGGCAGTATGTGCCACATCATCAAACTAAGTCCAGCTGGTTGTTTTAAAGATTTCAACCATGTTGGAGCTCAGAGTCCTCACTGGCTTTTCTTGGTTGTGGCAGGAATGCAGGTATGAAGGCACCATGCATCTGCCATAGCCATACAGACACAGTGACTCTGCTGCTCAAACCTTCTGTTTGCAGAGTACAGCCAATTAGAAGAAAGGCAGAAGACCTAAAATGGCTTGTTTCAGGTAGGGTCTGAATCAATGTAAGGTGAAAAAACATTATTTTGAAACGTGAATCATACAAAGTCAGGCTAACTGGGTCCAAAAATCAGATTATGGAGCTGGAAATGAGCACGATACGCTCACTTTAATGATAATTTAAAATCTGATTGTTTCCAAATTCATGGATATATTTAAGTAAAATAAAAATGTGATTCACTGCCTAAACTGCTTTAATAGTATTTGTCAGTGGACTGGAGCTCAAATAAGTGTTTTTTTGGATCCCCCCCTTTAGACACATGCAGTTTTATCAACTTTGATATTCCAAAATGATTTGTGCCCTATTGGCAATCTATAAATGCATTTTCTGCTTCCCCAACAACATTTGCAAATATTGGGCCAATCAGTTTCCTTCATGAAAGAGTAGGTTCACAGTGGTCTCAAACAGGGTTATATAAGAAACAGAAGTTTGTTCTTAACTCGTCTTTAATGCCGTAGCTCAGTAAATAGCTAAGGTGCTTCTCTCAGTCCTTTTCAGCAGTTTGCAGTTTCTTACAGGCTCAGCTAATGGCTGATCATCTGATCATTGCAGACAAAACTGAAGCCAGATTTCCTTACTAAACTCATCATCTTAAAAACTGCTGCAAAGTGTGTAAAATGAAGAGGCTGAATTGAAAGAACAACAGTAACTCAGAGCTGCCATTAGGAGACAATGTCCTACGGAGTCACGGTCACTCCTAAATCTTGTGTTTGCCGAGGGCGGAGGCAGACAGACGTTCTCACCGTGGTACTCTGTCTCACCAGCTGCTTCTTCTCACTGCCAGGGCAGAGATGGAGGACCAAAGCAGTTCACACTGTTGCCTCAGCTTCCACGAGCCATTGGTAGACACGCCATTCAAGCAGAAGAAGCTGCTGATGCAAGTATTAATTTTGTCTCCTAAAACTCACAACCAAAAACATGCTATCAGGAGCTTTAGCCCAGCACTACCAACACCTCAAGCCAATATTAAAATGAAAATCCATCCCATGTGTAGATGATGGATGATGGCCCAAATGCTCATTATGACCCTTCACTCCTTTTTAAATATGAAAACAAACAGTTTTCCAGTGAAGCACCATAAAATAGTCAGCGGCACATTCATGGCTACATGATGGGCCCTCTTCAAATAAACGTTTTTAATTAGAGTTTTTAATGGTTCTAGTCAGGATATATTTTGAATTATGAGTGAAAGCAACTCCACATGTTGATGTGACAGAACAGAAAACTGCTGACTGAGGATTTATGTAATGACATCAGTTCCTTTTGGACGCTCCTGTTGAAGGTCTTTGTGTAACAGTGAATCCTAATTATATAAGCAGTACAAAGTAGTTTAAGATGAAAAACAAAATTAACAAATTAAACGTGACTATTTCATTTCTTAAAAACATGGCAATGATGCAGTCTTATCACCTTCTTGTCCAAATTTTTTCTCCTGAATGCATAAAAGTTTGTGAGCGCCGTTTACGAGCAACACAAAAACGAAACTGTGAAACAGTCACAGAGTTTTAAACATCTCTAACATGCCTAAATGTGCACGAGTTTATGAAGGTTCTTTGCTTTTGTTACCATTTTTTAAATTTAAACTTTTAAATGGGAATCTGGCCAAAAGGCTCACATGACCTCTGAAACATTTTCAGTGGATTGCTGATTAATCTTGAACTTATTTGCTATTATTGAGGACCAATAATCCCTGTAAACTGAGTGAAAAACATAGTAATTCTTTTAGATACAACTGTACTCTCAGCACAAAACTGTGAAAGGTTATTTACATATAAACTGAAAAGAAGTTGTCCAAGAACATAACCCTGTGGAGCACCTTCTGTTGTCTTTAATAAAGATGATTTCTCATCATTAATAACAGTTGGTGCCTGGTGGTTGTAGTGACAAAAACGGTTGTAGACAGAAGCGTGTGGATCATGTGTTTGCGTTTCTCCAGCAAATCCTGAAAAAATACGTAAATATGCATTTTCTCCGAAGTCTACGGACTAAATGGCATCAGATGCAACCAGAAAAGTTAAAGCAACAAATAAATAAACTTTTTTTTATAAACACTTGAGCGCTAAAAGCATTTTAGACATCATTGCTCATTCATACAAGTCCTTCAGCCTGGGATTGAACCATCAACCTTCCTATTAATAGATACCTGCGCGACCTCCTGAGCTACAGAAACATTACCCACATACGTGACCACACAAAGCTGCAGGCAGGAGCGCTCATTTTGGAAAGGCTCATATAGGTCGCATTTCAGGGCTGCACAGGCTGCATTGGAGGACATGTTGAATTATTGCGCCACAGAGCTCACACAGGAAAAGGTCAGGGTAGATGGGTGGGTCAACCAAACATTGGACAAATGCTATTTTCTTGGTCCGGCAGTTTTTTCTTGACTTTGTGTTGATTTAATTGTAACCACAACAACCCAAACTTGAGGTTGTTTGTGTGCTGTAGTCTCATCAGGAGGAGAACGTATCCAATCAACAACATACACCTGCTTCACCTTCACACTGAGACCTATGATTGTTCATTCTGGACGACTTGTTGGTACATTATGTAGTCAGAGTGAAAAGTGAGGGGACATGTGGTCACAGCCCCCTGTTAACATGCACTTCAACAAATTATGCCCAAAGAAGACCCACTGGGAATGTCAAACCAACTCTCTCTGGAGTGCAGAATCTCAAATGTGCGCTGCCGAGGGCCCCGGCTGACCTCTGCCTCATTTGCATGACGGATTTCAGTGTAATGAATTTCATTCTGAGTGTGTCACAACTGGCTGAGCTCAGTGCAGGTCCCACTGGCTTTTCCTTTTCTCTCTTCACAGTCTCCCTGCAGACGAACTGTCTCATCCAACCACGACTTCCTGCTGACAGTCCTCGTGCTTTGTGAGAAATGCTGCACATGGGACTCCTTTTTCTTTTTCTTTATCTCTTTATTTCTATCTCCATTACACACACATGAATGCACAACTCTTTTCTTTCTTCGTCTTCATTCTCCATCAGACACCTGAGAGTCCTTTGTTTAGTTCCCCAGGCTCTGTCTTTTGCAGTCATTATGAGTCAGAAGAAATGCACTTTAGAGCCTCATAGAAAGGTTGACTGAGTTAACCATAAAACTCCTTCTCATCCCATCTGTCTCTTTCTCCCCTTGTCACTCCTAAAGCTCTTCTTTGGCTCCTTTATTGCTGTTATCACAAATAGCTGTTATACAGCTACCATGGAGACATCAGCAGTGATGCAGGTCATGGATCAGATCAGAAGAACCAAAAATGCTGTCTGGTGCTGGGACACTGGCACTAGATCTTTTGGGTTCTGAGGACATTATCAAAGCCACATAGTTCCTTAAGACCAGATTTGTGAGTAAGTGTTAGGAAGCTTTTGAATTTGGGTTATTCAGTGTTTCCTGAAAGCACATCTTTCCTTATGTGTCTTGTAAGCTTCAACTGTGACTGCATTTGGGTCCTCGCCTCCTAGACTGCTTTGCAATCATAGCAAGACTGGTGCCACAATGAGAATGGAGTATATTGCCTGGTCACCGGGGACAGCATGAGCCAGGCTTGTGTCTACAGGGTCAAAGAAATCAATTAATGCCATGGCAGCCCCAACAAGGAGCAGAGAGACCGTTATTTAGTGGGAACGTGTCAGGGACACACAGGTTTGGAGCTGGTGCAGCGCAGGTGAGAAAAGCTGAAGAGGAAAATCTAACAGGTCAGCTTTCATGCCAATAAAATAATTCCTGTAGCTACTCAGTGACAATGGGAGAAAACTAAAGTATTTCCAGGCAGATGAAGAAGAAACGGGAGTTGCAAGGAAGCAGCATTATTTATGGGGAAAAAAAAGGTACAGTTCACAACTTTACAAATGTTTTTCAGTTGTTCTGTAACTATGGTGTTGATTTAAATGACGATATTAAAAGAAAACACCTAAATACCCTCATCATTAATCTAATGAAGAAAGAACTGATGTTTAAAGCTGCAAAGAACGATTTACAGATTTACAGATAAAACAATTCAAATGTTTCTGAAGTAACGCTGGGATCTGGAAACGGATCTTTATAGAAATAAAGAGCAGAATTTATTTTTGAGTCAAGGTGAAAACTGACAGGAGCTTTGGTGGAAGTTATTTTTTTTAAAAGGCTAACAGCATTTTTGTTTTTCTTTCTCGTTTTGTATAATTTTGTTAGGAATGGTGTGTGTGTGTGTGTGTGTGTGTGTGTGTGTGTGTGTGTGTGTGTGTGTGTGTGTGTGTGTGTGTGTGTGTGTGTGTGTGTGTGTGTGTGTGTGTGGACTGTGTGTAGATGCACACTGAAAGCCAAGAATGACTCTGTTTTTTAGTGTTGTTGTTTTTGTCGAGCATGTCTGATGTGTGTTGGATTACGCCGTCCACCAACAAAGCCGCCGTCAGCCCGACTCTTATGTTACAGAGGCGAGTGAGCGGTAAGTAATCCCTTTGTAGCATCTCTATGAGAGAGCCGCAGCTCTTTGATCTGCACAATCTATGGCTGACAACACAAGAGCTGGAACACAGCTCACAGCACGACTGTTATTTAGGCTACTGGCAGCCAGCAAGGGAGGACTAGAACATCCTGCTGAGGTTTCATCATTCAGTTAGGATCTTTATTTATTTATTTACAGTGTGCAGTGGCGCCGATCAGCATTACAGTTTTAACTTGTTGAAATGTGTTGATGTGAAAGAGTGAGTCAGCCACCCGCAGGTTTATGGTTCCTGCTTTGAAGTCTCGTTGCCATCTTTTGAGAAATCGAGGACACCCCATGCTGTGTTTGAAAAACGTGACTAAATGTGAGTGTACTTTACAAAATGAACATCATAAAGAATACAAACTAGTAATGAAGACTATAGACCAGGCCTGGGCAATTACATTTCCCAAGGTCCCACATGAGAAACTTGGACCACTGTGGGGAGCTGCACCAATAAAGTTACAAAGAAATCAAAGAGATAAAAGTAAAAGCACACAGGAGAATTTCCCTTTTGTTTGGGGGAAATCAAAGTAATCCTCTGGAGCTTCAGTTCCCAAGATGCTCAGAGGGAATAAAGACTCTGTACTCTGTACCAACAGAATATTTGGTGAACTTTGTTTTCCATATATAAAGAAGTGATCTGTCATCTGTTGCTTTGTAGCTGATGGTTGGTCACTAGAGGACATCCCAGCCTCTGCTGGTAGGCAACCCTCTAATGTACTTACTGCCCCATCATCGGTCACTTGCCTCCAAGGTGGGAAAAGCTCCACTCTCCACTCTCCAGCAGTCACAGCTCATTTCTCATTGTGTGGACTCCCCTGAAGAATGTTTCTATAAACTTGGACAGTTATGTGGATTTAGTTACTGCAAAAATTGTAACTAAGTGTGCAGTATGCTAGTATGGTGCAAAATGGACAAAAAAAAGTCACAGAAGAAGAGAAGAAGTAACTCGCTGGACACAACAGACGAGAGGAAAACCAAGAAAAACCTTTTTAGTCCTTCAGCTCTGTGGAAATGTCACAGTGAAGTGCTGGATTACTGCCTAAGATAAAATACATAATAGCTTCATATTAAACCTTGTTTCTAACCATAAAAAATTAAACGAATATAAATGTGAAAATAAACAGCCAAACACACATCTGTGTTCTACTTTAGTGTAATGAGTCATTATAAGCTTTATTCAACCTGGAGAATCATCGAGATCACCTAAAAACTATCAAAGGTTAAAAGAAGAGCATCCAAAAACTGCTTTTTAATGGCAACAATATAAAAAGAAAATGAGTAATTAAAGTTGACAAATAACTACAGAATTATAAATCAATAAAATTAAGAACAGCCTTTCTCACCTCTCAGTGAATCAATGTAAAATCTTATAAGAGTGGAAGATTTATGGGAAGAGTTAAGAGGATACAAAACTCCCTCTTTATTACGAGAGAGTTCGCAGGCTGCTCTTTTTATTACTTTAGAGCTTTGAGAAGTTCTCTCTGTCCATCATGAGATGCACCAGAAATTAAGTTTCTCTGAATGTTGATCAGGGGAACTTTTATATAACTCGGGCTTGTTTGAAGAGATTGAAGGCAATCATTTCTCCTTGCAACCTATTGGCTATTCCAGCCAAGCATTACATTCACACAGCGAGAGGGAGAAAATGTGCAATTACTTCCACATCATCTCATCGGAGAGGAAAATTGGTGCTGCCAAAGTGTAAAGAGAAAATTCAGTCCTCATCTTGTTGAAAACTCAGTGTGAGAGTAGATGTCGCAAGAATGAGACAGACAATCAATCAAAGAAGCGAAATATGAAAGAAAGAGAAGACGGAGAATCTGATTTAGGAAATGACAAAAGATATGACATGAAAAGAAAAGAAAGGCTAAATGAATCTGAGGGTGCTGGCAGGTTAGAGTGGGCCAGTGTAATACTAATCTGATGACCAGCAGCATGATCCTTCCTTTTTTCTGTTTTAGAAAATAATTTGGGTTTTAATAGCATCGTTATTATACTTTGTGCTGGATTATAGCTGCTTGGTTTGAGATACGACCTGAAGTAAGTCTGGTTTGTACTTTTTATAACTCAGGTTGTGATTTGACTCATTTGGAAAAAAAACAGAGACTGTATATGAAAGATGGACACAGCCATCGTGACATCACCCACTAGTTTTTAGGAGCTCAAACTGACCATGTTTAAAAGAAAGGGTGGTGTGCTAATTTTCTAATGTTAGCTAGCCTGGTTAGCAAGCTGCATTTAGGAACAGCATCGGTGCAATGCACAGACACAGATACGTGCTAATTAGTGCTAACGGACTGTCATGAGTGTCATGTCCTGGGCCGTTGGCCCAGCGTTTTGTGTTAATTTATTTCCTGAGTTTGTCCTCCCTGTATGTTTGTCATGTTCCCAGTGTTGTGACTTGTCTGCGTGTTCCTTGGTTTATCACTTCCTGTTTTATTTTGCCAATGTGATTTCCTTGTGCTTTGTGTTTAGCTTTGCTTCCCCTGTGTAATTAGTTTCATTTGCCTCACCTGTTGTTCCCTGCTGTTTCCTCTTGCCCTGATTACCCATTGTGTATTTTAGCCCTCAGTTTTCATTTGTTCTCTGTCGCGTCGTTGATGTTTTGTGCCCGCATGTTCCTGTGTTCCCTGTGCCTGCCCTTCGTCTCCCCGTGCCTCCCTTCCAAGGTTTTTGTATTTGTGTCTCCCCGTTGAAATAAATCCCCTTTTTAGTTATGTTTGCTTCTGGAGTCCTTCATGTGAGTCCTTCCTCGTCCGTTTCCTCCCCGGCCATGACAGAACGACGCGACCATTACAAAACCCCCTCCGGCTCCAATTTTTTCGACGGCACTCGTCTAGCGCTGGGGGGCCCGGCGGCTTTGAACAGTCCCCGTCATCGTCACTCACCTGCCTCCCCTTTCGCTGATCCCTCCCTTCCTCGGCAGCCGCGGAGGAGAGGGAGTTCCCGGCAGCAACGGCGGAAGGCACCCCGAGACCCGAGCGGTATAACGCCGCGGACCGCTTCACCACTTCACACCCAATCCTCCGTTTCCGTGAGTAACACTGGCTTCAACGCTACTATGCCTGCGGACAATTATTCCCGTCACCCCCCTGCCTTTCCCCTCCCTGAGGTGGCAAAGCAGACCATTATCCGTTGGGTGGATTCACTGGTTATGGACCTTCTGGCTGACCCATGTGAGCAGGAACAGCAACAGCTCACGGCCCAGCTGCAAGGGCTAGTCGATGATTACCCTTGGTTATTTGGCTCTCTGCATGGGTTAGTGCAGGATTTCTTAACCTCCACCCTTCACCTACAGCAGTCCCCAGTGTCAGCTCATTCTCAGTCCCCAGTGTCAGCGCATTCTCAGTGCCCGGTGTCAGCTGTGTCTCAGTCTCCCCAGTCAGCTGTGCCTCAGGCTGCTTCCACGCAGTCAGCTCCAGCTCCTCCTCAGTCGCAGTCTCAGACCCCTCAGTTAGCTCCAGCTCCTCCTCAGTCGCAGTCTCAGACCCCTCAGTTAGCTCCAGCTCCTCCTCAGTCGCAGTCTCAGACCCCTCAGTTAGCTCCAGCTCCTCCTCAGTCGCAGTCTCAGACCCCTCAGTTAGCTCCAGCTCCCTCTGCTCACCCTGCTCCCGCTCCCTTGGCTCCAGCTCCCCCTGCACCCGTACCTGTTCCGCGGGTGGGGGCAGCCACGGACGGGCTGACCTCTGCACCCGTACCTGTTCCGCGGGTGGGGGCAGCCACGGACGGGCTGACCTCTGCACCCGTACCTGTTCCGCGGGTGGGGGCAGCCACGGACGGGCTGACCTCTGCACCCGTACCTGTTCCGCGGGTGGGGGCAGCCACGGACGGGCTGACCTCTGCACCCGTACCTGTTCCGCGGGTGGGGGCAGCCACGGACGGGCTGACCTCTGCACCCGTTCCTGTTCCGCGGGTGGGGGCAGCCACGGACGGGCTGACCTCTGCACCCGTTCCTGTTCCGCGGGTGGGGGCAACCAGGTCCAAGCCTTCGCATCGGTTTTCTGTGTTAGCTGCAGCAGCAGGGTCTCAGTCAGCTCTAGCTCCAGTCGCTCTCCCTCGCCTTCAGTCAGCTCCAGTAACTCTTCCTCGGTCCCCAGTGTCAGCTGTTTCAGTGCCCTCTCAGTCAGTTCCCTCAGCCCCTGTCTTAGTTCCTTCGGTTTTGGTCCCAGTTCCCTCAGCTCCTGCTCCTTCTGTAGCTCCAGTAGTGTCAGCTCCCTCTCAGGCCCCAGTGTCAGCGAGCTCTCGGTCTGTCTCCACGCAGCCAGATCTCCCTAGCTCTCGGTCTGTCTCCACGCAGCCAGATCTCCCTAGCTCTCGGTCTGTCTCCACGCAGCCAGATCTACCTAGCTCTCGGTCTGTTTCCACGCAGCCAGATCTCCCTAGCTCTCGGTCTGTTTCCACGCAGCCAGATCTCCCTAGCTCTCGGTCTGTTTCCACGCAGCCAGATCTCCCTAGCTCTCGGTCTGTTTCCACGCAGCCAGATCTCCCTAGCTCTCGGTCTGTTTCCACGCAGCCAGATCTCCCTAGCTCTCGGTCTGTTTCCACGCAGCCAGATCTCTCTCGCTCGCGGTCTGTTTCCACGCAGCCAGATCTCCCTAGCTCACAGCCCGCTCTCTCTGGCTCCCGGCCTGCTTCCACGCAGCCAGTCGTCTCCCGGCCTGCTTCCACGCAGCCAGTCGTCTCCCGGCCTGCTTCCACGCAGCCAGTCGTCTCCCGGCCTGCTTCCACGCAGCCAGTCGTCTCCCGGCCTGCTTCCACGCAGCCAGTCGTCTCCCGGCCTGCTTCCACGCAGCCAGTCGTCTCCCGGCCTGCTTCCACGCAGCCAGTCGTCTCCCGGCCTGCTTCCACGCAGCCAGTCGTCTCCCGGCCTGCTTCCACGCAGCCAGTCGTCTCCCGGCCTGCTTCCACGCAGCCAGTCGTCTCCCGGCCTGCTTCCACGCAGCCCCCTGCACCTCGGCTATTCCTCGAGCAGCCCCTGCTGCTCAATAAAGCAGCAGTGTGCCCTGTTCCGCGGTCCCAGCCTACGCATCCGGTGCCTCACTATGTAGGCCCCGTTCAGCCCATGGGCTCAGCTCACTCCAAGCCGATGGGGGTCTCCGCTCAGTCCGAGCCAGGGGGTCCCGCTCAGTCCGAGCCGATGGGGGTCTCCGCTCAGTCCGAGCGCTCCGCGCCAGAGGGTCCCGCTCAGTCCGAGCCGATGGGGGTCTCCGCTCAGTCCGAGCGCTCCGCGCCAGAGGGTCCCGCTCAGTCCGAGCGCTCCGCGCCAGAGGGTCCCGCTCAGTCCGAGCCGATGGGGGTCTCCGCTCAGTCCGAGCGCTCCGCGCCAGAGGGTCCCGCTCAGTCCGAGCCGATGGGGGTCTCCGCTCAGTCCGAGCGCGCCGCGCCAGAGGGCCCCGCTCAGTCCGAGCCGATGGGGGTCTCCGCTCAGTCCGAGCGCTCCGCGCCAGAGGGCCCCGCTCAGTCCGAGCCGATGGGGGTCTCCGCTCAGTCCGAGCGCTCCGCGCCAGAGGGTCCCGCTCAGTCCGAGCCGATGGGGGTCTCCGCTCAGTCCGAGCGCTCCGCGCCAGAGGGTCCCGCTCAGTCCGAGCCGATGGGGGTCTCCGCTCAGTCCGAGCGCTCCGCGCACGAGGGTCCCGCTCAGTCCGAGCCGATGGGGGTCTCCGCTCAGTCCGAGCGCTCCGAGCCAGGGGGTCCCGCTCAGTCCGAGCCGGTGGGGGTCTCTGCTCAGTCCGAGCGCTCCACGTCACCCGAGGGTTCCCCACCAGAGCCCGGGGTCGCCCTTCTCCGCCGCCGCATGCCCCGCGGTCGGCCTCCAGTGTCTGCTCCCCGTCGCCGCCGCCGCACGCCCCGCGGTCGGCCTCCGGTGACCCCTCCTCGTCGCCGCCACCGCTGGGAGCGCGGTCGGCCTCCAGTGACTCCTCCTCGTCGTCGCCGCCGCCGCTGGGAGCGCGGTCGGCCTCCAGTGACTCCTCCTCGTCGTCGCCGCCGCCGCTGGGAGCGCGGTCGGCCTCCAGTGACTCCTCCTCGTCGTCGCCGCCGCCGCTGGGAGCGCGGTCGGCCTCCAGTGACTCCTCCTCGTCGTCGCCGCCGCCGCTGGGAGCGCGGTCGGCCTCCAGTGACTCCCCCTCGTCGTCGCCGCCGCCGCTGGGAGCGCGGGCGGCCTCCAGTGACTCCTTCTCGTCCTCGTCGCCGCCGCCGCTGGGAGCGCGGTCGGCCTCCAGTGACTCCTTCTCGTCCTCGTCGCCGCCGCCGCTGGGAGCGCGGTCGGCCTCCAGTGACTCCTTCTCGTCCTCGTCGCCGCCGCCGCTGGGAGCGCGGTCGGCCTCCCTCGTTGGGATTTTGCTTTGTGGCCCCTTGGCCTCTGCGGCCTCCTGAACTGTGTGTTTTTTGTTTTTGGATTTCCCACTGACTCCCCTGAACTGTGGACTGTTTTTTCCCCTGCTGTTTTTTGTTTTGTCATAGCTCCTGGACTGTTCCTTGTTTCGGCCCCCTGTTTTGGACATTGGAGCTCTCCGGCCTTGTGCCGTCGCTTTTTGTTTCATCCGGTTGTTTTTTTTTTTTTTTTTTGCTTCTCGTCCCCGTGTTTTGTTCTTGTTTGGACTGTGTTGCCTCTGCTCTGCCTCATTTTGATGCCCCCTGTTGGACTGTCTCCGGCCTTGTGCCGTCGCCTTTTGTTCTGGTCCTGTGTTTTTGTTTTCTTCCTGTACGGGTTTGATTTGTTTTGTTCACGCCCTGTGATTTCTGTTTTGCTCCCTGTCTTTGTTTTTGTTTCGGGCCCTCCCTCCTGGTCCCCCGCCTCCCGCCCTTGTCTGGTTTTGTTTCTGGTTTTGGCCGTCGGGAGCCGGCCTTTGAGGGGGGGGTACTGTCATGTCCTGGGCCGTTGGCCCAGCGTTTTGTGTTAATTTATTTCCTGAGTTTGTCCTCCCTGTATGTTTGTCATGTTCCCAGTGTTGTGACTTGTCTGCGTGTTCCTTGGTTTATCACTTCCTGTTTTATTTTGCCAATGTGATTTCCTTGTGCTTTGTGTTTAGCTTTGCTTCCCCTGTGTAATTAGTTTCATTTGCCTCACCTGTTGTTCCCTGCTGTTTCCTCTTGCCCTGATTACCCATTGTGTATTTTAGCCCTCAGTTTTCATTTGTTCTCTGTCGCGTCGTTGATGTTTTGTGCCCGCATGTTCCTGTGTTCCCTGTGCCTGCCCTTCGTCTCCCCGTGCCTCCCTTCCAAGGTTTTTGTATTTGTGTCTCCCCGTTGAAATAAATCCCCTTTTTAGTTATGTTTGCTTCTGGAGTCCTTCATGTGAGTCCTTCCTCGTCCGTTTCCTCCCCGGCCATGACAATGAGCCAGGTCATAATTCATGTTTTGTGTATGGTTTCATTCCTCCCTGCCTGTGGGTGGTGCTGTTCATTCTGCTCTGCAAGCTTTAGGTGGCAACTGGACACTGGTTGAAGACAGGAGGTGCCATCTTTAAACTGGGACCTGACCAAACTGACTTGGCTCCGCCTTCTTTCAGCTCCTAAAGAAACTGTGCTGTGTGTCACATAGTGCAATCACAGAGTGAATTTCCGAGTTCTCAGTTGGAATTTTCAACAGCAAAGCCCTCTGAAGGCATTTTTCCAACTCAGAAAGTTGGAGCAGCCCCATGTAACAATCCAACATGGGAGCTGTGAACATAATCAGCTGTAAAACAGTAAAACATTTAAGCTGCACTGCCACTGTTGTGTATTTGTGACTGGCTAAATAACCCATATGCAGAGCACTGTCCAGGCTCCACCCACAAACATGTTACAGCAGAGTTAAAAAGGTGGCAACGTGCTAATGATGCATGAATGGCTCTTTTTCCTTACTTTTCTGTCTTCATTGCTGGAATATCCTCAACTTGGAAATGACATCACTCCCAGCCGACTTCCGAGGTAAATGGAACACAGCATTAGAGAGTGGTGCTGTGTGAATAAAGGGTTTTTGAGTCTTGAAAGACTAGATCAGAAATTTGGTACATATTGTAAATATTGCAAATATTTCCTGTATCTCCTGTTTATGTTAGGGAGGTGTGTAAAAGGCCTGCATTTTCTTTGGGGTTTTGTGGTGGCAGGTAAGTTAGTTGTGTTTATTTCATTTATTCATTTTGTTTCATAAAGTTCAGTCTGTTGTTTTGTCTGTGCCTATACTTTGCTGTGGCGCTGG
Source organism: Archocentrus centrarchus (assembly GCF_007364275.1). NCBI lineage: Eukaryota > Metazoa > Chordata > Actinopteri > Cichliformes > Cichlidae > Archocentrus > Archocentrus centrarchus. Next base: position 35,146,847 of record NC_044351.1, on the reverse strand, counting down.
TCCTTTCTCAGGAGTGGGGCTCCTCATAGACAGACATGCAATTTCCCTAATAATTCAGTAAAGATGCTCCAAAAGCCACCAACAGCACAAACACGGCTAAGAGCTCCAGCTCAGATTGGTGGAGGTGAGGCCTCACAGACAACTGCCAGCTAAAGCTACTCATGTTGGTCCACCTGTCAGTCAAAGTAACTCCAGTATCCAGATTCTCCCATCTTTTAAAGGGGACCCCCCCCCTCCTTTTTTTTCTCCACTTTTTTGTAGCAGGCTGCAAACATGCTTTGGAATGCTCAAAATCTGAGATTTTAAACACTTTTACGTACATGATGGATTTTGGTCCCTTAGAGGACCAAATCTTACAAGCTGCATTATTGGCACCTTTGTTTTTCAGTTGAGTAGGACGGACCAATCACCAGAAGTTCTTTCGATCCTGGATAAACTAAAAGAGTTTCCTTTTTGGAAGCTGTGCTACCTCTTTCTTTTCCAGAGCGTCTGGTTTTCTGAGTTGAAAAGCAGCTGAATTCACTGTACTACTGCAGTTATTACTTACACACAGAGGCCTGTGTGTAACTCAAGAACCACTCATCCAAACGTGACTGAAGTCATGTGTCACATTAAACCAAAAAGTAATACAAATTAATCAAAACATATTTGAACTTTTTAACTTGTTTGCCTAACCCTAACCCCTCAATAATACAGAGTCCTGTTTGAGGATTAAGACCTGGTTTTAGGCTCAAATTAGACTTAGGTTTCAGTTAAGCTTAATGTAAGCGTGGAGCTTATTTATAATGGCTAAACTTAAAGGTAAACAGCTTAGGGATGCATTACCATCAATGAATGCCTTCATAAAGCCAACCAAGTGTGCTCCTCCAGGCTCAGAGTGGAGCAGGCAGCAGTCACTGTAGAGGGAAACACTGGTAGGACCTGCTCCTCCAAACATCCTTGGCACCTGTGACAGCACTTCCTCTGGTCCTCAACAATGCAACTTCCAAATCTGAGGTGAATTCAGGTAGGGGGTTGGTAAGATGGTAAGACACACTGACAGCCAGTTCTGTCATCTTCCTGCTGCAGCTCTTTTAAAGGATTGATGGCTAAATGGGATCAAACAAATTCATTTAAGGGGCTCAGCTACATCTTCATTTGCTAATCTGCTGGCAGCAGAAACTGGACACACGACAAAAAAAAAAACATGCAAGAGGCATGACACAATGCACCTTTAGAAACCCTGATAGATTTAGCTTGTTGCTAGGGGACCAATCTGACTCTTTGAGTTTTGTGAACTAGAGTTTGAAAAGGTTCAAGGTTACAAAATCCAGGCCAACGAATAAAGCAGTGGGAGCGGGCTGAGGCAGGAACCAGAGGAAGAATAGACAAGATCTAATCAAGGCAAACAGAACATTGGAGAGCTGCAGCAAAAAGCTGAAGACTGGCAAATGAATAGTGGCATGTCTGACGAGGCAGGAGAGTTGATCATGGTGCACAACAAGCAAACAGACTGACTGAATAAATCAATGCAAAACCCCCAAAACTGTGACAGAAAATGTGTTTTTAGAAGAATTCTCCTCCCCAGAATGACCTGCTCTCAGGAGGCAGAGCAGGTCATCTACTAATCAGAAGGATGGTGGTTCAATCCCTGGCTGCTCCGGTCTGCATGACAAAGTATCCTTGGGCAAGGTACTGAAAGCATCAGTTTGCAATCAGAACCTGTTGTTGTCATGGCCGTGGAGGAAACGGGCGAGGAAGGGCAAACACGAAGGACTCCGGAGACATACATAACTCAAAAGGTTTATTAAAGATGGGGGGGAAAAGAATACAAAAACCTTTCAGAAGGGAGACGAAGGGAAACCACAGGGAGCACAGGAAGACACGGGCACACAATTACCACTGACTCCTCTGTTAATGATAAATATTTCTTGACTTCTGAGAAAACATTTCTCTCCTTTTTAATGCTGCTTTAGCATGCCTCTGCCTTTATTAAACCATCAATTTGTCTGTAGTCAAATCTGACCAAAAGTCACACCTGTGTAACGATCTAAACAAACACCATCTGTTGTCAATTACTCTGAATCAGCCTCTGAAGTACCCAGAGCGCAGCGGGACGTGGGGTTGATTCCCAAACTTCAGATTACACAAACTGCAGAGCAGATTTCAGGACCCTGGAGAGAGATAGAGGGAGACAAAGAGGACTGCTTTACTGCCTGATAGGGAACACATCCACTCTTCCATTCTAACACTGCAAATCTATCAAATCAGACACACACACACACACACACACACACACAGGCGCACACACACACACACACACACACACACACACACACACACACAGGCGCACACACACACACACACACACACACACACACACACACACACACACACACACACACACACACACACAGGCGCACACACACACACACAAAGTAAACTCGAAGGTCACAGATTTGATAGAGTCGGTCCTTTAGATGTGCTGCAGTGGTGGATCTTGACACTGTGTGTGATTGAGTGGGTGCATCTGAGGGTTGTGTTCATACACATGGGATCCTAAGCTGCTGGTTCTGTAATTAAAAGACCACTTTTTAATTATTCAGAGAGGAAAGAGGAGAGTTTGACTACTAAATCACTACACACACACACACACACACATATCTGACACACACATAATCATATTTTAACACGTGTGGTGAGTTTTGAATGCTTCTGTATTAGAAGGTCCAGGAGGGTGCCCTCTTCTTTTCTAGCAGACATTGCAAAACTTTTGAATTACATTTAAATATTAAGCAAAACGTTAAATCTACAAATATCCCTGTGCTGCTTTCAGCTGCTCTCTTATTCACAGCAGTTAGTTCCACATGTTTGATTTGGCAGATTTTTTTACAGCGGATGCCCTTCCCGATGCAACGCCAAAGGCACTTCTGTCTTCTCCCGGGATCGAACTGATTATCTTTTGCTTGTTAGGCAAATGTGTAAACCACTATACTTAGTCTTGTGTAAGTCACTTGAATGTGCAACCACTTCCTCTTTGCTTGTTACTAATTATTTCTGCATCAATTTACAGTACCAGTCAAAAGTTTGGACACGCCTTCTTTTTTCCTGTAGTTTAAATTAATGCTGAAGTCATCCAGACTATGAATGAACACATGAGGAATCATGTAGCAAACTTAAAACTGTTAAACCAAAAAAAGTTTTAGATTCTTCAAAGTCGGCACTTTTGCTCTGATCACAGTTTTGGACTCTCAGCATTCTCTCAGTCAGCTTCATGAGGTCATCACCTGAAAAGGTTTTCCAACAGTCTTGAAGGAGTTCCCAGAGGTGCTGAGCACTTGTTGGCTGCTTTGCCTTCACTCTGCGGTCCAGCTCATCCCAAACCATCTCAGCTGGGTTTACATCAGGTGATTGTGGTCATCTGATGCAGCGCTCCATCACCCTCTTTCTTGGTCAAATAGCCCGTACAGAGTAGGGTTTAATCCCGGGACCCGGGATTCCTGGGAAAATGAGAGCAGCCGCTTACTAACAATCATGAATTAGGATACAGGCTGAATGTGTGAAGAAAGTATCATGAAATAGATTGCTTTAACATATTTCACTTTTTAAATGGAGTTGAGTAAAATGTATATTTTTTAGGCTATAAGGATCGGCCAGTTTTTCAAAAGACGATTCACAACGAACCTACTTTAACCCTCAGACACGGTGTTATAAATTTGCTGTTGCCAGAATGGCGATGACCAAGTCGTAGTGCATTACTCAAGGCCCTGTGTTATGTCATACTATAGTGTAGTAGGTAGTTAACTTTTCAATGACTATTTCAGCGTTCCACTGGTGGAACGGTGTGCACGACAGTGCAAGTGGCTGAGCCTTTATCAATGCTGTGTGGAGATGAACCGTATTGTTTTGCACCAGCAGTTGTAAAATATCTTGGTATAATTCCATGTACAATGCAGGAATATTCAAATTATATTTGTTAAGGGAGTGTTGAGGAACGATACAACACCGCATAGCTCGAGCACTCGAATACCGAGATGTTGGTTTTATTGCATTAATCAAGGCAACGTTGCCCCCTACTGGGCATAACAGGACATAGCTGGAAAGCTACCTCTACAATATCAAAATAGGTTAAGCCCGACAGCATCCCCTCTACTTTTAACAACAGTCCATAAATATCTGGGAACTGAGAGAGCAGCTGCTGGACATTTGGGACGTTCTTGGCTGATTCCAGGATTCCAGCTGCTCAGCAGTCCTGGGTCTTCTTTGGCCTTTTTTAGGTTTCATGATGCTTTCAGTTGGTGAAAGCCCTGGACTGTTCAGCACCCGGACTCTTCTATGAAGCTGTGATGCTGGAATAGATGCAGTACATAGTTTAGCATCATCCTGCTGAAATATGCAAGACTTTCCCTGAAAGACGTCATCTGGATGGGAGCACGTGTCCCTCTGAAAAGAATCAGGCCTGTTTTTAATGCAGTGCTGCCCGAGGACCTGAAGATGATGGGCACCCAATACTGATTATCAGCCTTGTCCCCGCACAGAGATTTCTCCAGATTCTCTAAATCTAGTGTGACATTATGAACTGTAGCTGATGAGATATTCAAAGCAATTTTATGGCTATAAGAAAAACTAGTTTAATATGAGTGCATTACAAACTATATATGAATAAGTACCTTAAAAACAATAAATCAAAAGCCTGCTTTTCATCTAACTGTAATTTTCAGATATTATAAAAGGTGGTATTGCAAAAGTTGCCTCTCACTTTTAGATGCTGCAGTGTGGCAGTTTTCCCATGAATGCCTGAAATATGTTAAATACTATGGAGGAAACAAGCTGAAAGAATTTCTCCCCGACCGACTGACCTGCATTACCAGCATGTCAGCAGTGTTTCACTGTAAGTGCAAACAGCAGCCAGCAGATTAAAGTAGGTCTGCGGGGGACAGACGGGCCATCATGCACATTCAAGCATCAGCTGTGCCAGTGCAGTCAGCTCTCGGGGTCTGCACAAATACTGCACAGGCTGTGAGAGCAGAGCAAAGACACTGCGGGGGGGTCTCCCCTGATTGGTACAAAGACCCAGAGTTTGACAGGAAACCGGGAGCTGAAGTTAAACTTGTTTCTGTCTCTACATGAGCTGCAGGGTTCCAGACTCTAAAGCCTAGAATGGGTGATATGTCCATAATCTGTTTGGAGTTCGGCATTTATGAACGGGAAAGGCTCTAAATGTAACACATAGAAACTGCCGGCAATATCTCAGTCATTTAACTCACCTGAACAACGAAATGCTGTTTAAATTAAAGCTCTTCTGGTGTTACTAGTTCAGCATCATAATTAAAGTGATAAGGACATTTTTATTCACATTTTTTATACACTGCTCAAAAAAATAAAGGGAACACTTAAACAACACAATATAACTCCAAGTAAATCAAACTTCTGTGAAATCAAACTGTCCACTTAGGAAGCAACACTGATTGACAATCAGTTTCACATGCTGTTGTGCAAATGGAATAGACAACAGGTGGAAATTATTGGCAATTAGCAAGACACACTCAATAAAGGAGTGGTTCTGCAGGTGGGGACCACAGACCACTTCTCAGTATCTATGCTTTCTGGCTGTTTTGGTCACTTTTGAATGTTGGTGGTGCTTTCACACTCGTGGTAGCATGAGACGGACTTTACAACCCACACAAGTGGCTCAGGTAGTGCAGCTCATCCAGGATGGCACATCAATGCGAGCTGTGGCAAGAAGGTTTGCTGTGTCTGTCAGCGTAGTGTCCAGAGGCTGGAGGCACTACCAGGAGACAGGCCAGTACACCAGGAGACGTGGAGGAGGCCATAGGAGGGCAACAACCCAGCAGCAGGACCGCTGCCTCTGCCTTTGTGCAAGGAGGAACAGGAGGAGCACTGCCAGAGCCCTGCAAAATGACCTCCAGCAGGCCACAAATGTGCATGTGTCTGCACAAATGGTCAGAAACCAACTCCATGAGGATGGTATGAGGGCCCGACGTCCACAGATGGGGGTTGTGCTCACAGCCCAACACCGTGCAGGACGCTTGGCATTTGTCAGAGAACACCAGGATTGGCAAATTCACCACTGGCGCCCTGTGCTCTTCACAGATGAAAGCAGGTTCACACTGAGCACATGTGACAGACGTGACTGCAGAGTCTGCAGACGGCGTGGAGAGCGATCTGCTGCCTGCAACATCCTTCAGCATGACCGGTTTGGCAGTGGGTCAGTAATGGTGTGGGGTGGCATTTCTTTGGAGGGCCGCACAGCCCTCCATGTGCTCACCAGAGGTAGCATGACTGCCATTAGGCTGAATCCGATTGAGCACATCTGGGACATCATGTCTCGCTCCATCCACCAACGTCACGTTGCACCACAGGCTGTCCAGGAGTTGGCTGATGCTTTAGTCCAGGTCTGGGAGGAGATCCCTCAGGAGACCATCCACCACCTCATCAGGAGCATGTCCAGGCGTTGTAGGGAGGTCATACAGGCACGTGGAGGCCACACACAATACTGAGCCTCATTTTGACTTTTTTTAAGGACATTACATCAAAGTTGGATCAGCCTGTAGTGTGTTTTTCCACTTTAATTTTGTGTGTGACTCCAAATCCAGGCCTCCATTGGTTAATAAGTTTGATTTCCATTGATGATTTTTGTGTGATTTTGTTGTCAGCACATTCAACTTTGTACAGAACAAAGTATTCAATGAGAATATTTCATTCATTCAGATCTAGGATGTGTTGAGTCTTCCCTTTATTTTTTTGAGCAGTGTATTTACGACTCCATATTATGAAGCCTATTTCCAGCAAATCAAAAAACAAAGTGCAGCTCTTTATTAATAACCTTCTTTGCCCTGCTATGACTGGCAGCCACACTCGGCTCTCTAGTTCATAAAGGAAGGTAGGTTCATAAAGGAGACTGACGTGATATATAAAAGCAACTTCATTTTGACTTTAACAAAATGTGCTGAGTTAAAATGAACAGAACACAAAAAGATGCAGAAACGGAGGAAAAGGCGGGAGCTGCAACAACAAAGACCGAGGAAGAGGAGGTGATACTGAGGCACAGGTGAGCTCGATGAAGGCAATGATGAGGGAAGGAAGTAACCTTTGTGTACTTTGAGTGTCTAGGAGTGCAGAAAATTTAAAGAATAATTTACATATGAAAAAGAAGGATTTAAAAACATATGTCCCCTTTAAAGAGGAGTAAAAAATAAACCCTAAAGAGTTGGGAAAATAGAAGAAACCAGCATTCACAAACACAAGAAAATGAATGATTGCAATAAAACCAAAGATTATTAGACTTGAAAGTTCTGCTCCAGTTCATTCATTTACTGAAGTGAAATTTTCCAGGAATAAAGAGTTGAAGCATCACCTGGAAATGCCACAAATCCAAAGGGGGTCAAACCTGCACTCACACAAACACCCTCTGAAACAAAGACCCACAACACTCACGCAACACGCACACCTACAGCAGCGTTATTTTCCTAAACCTGAATTTCCAATCAATAATTTACTTTATATTTAGAGACACTGTAGCTGCAGACATCCAAACCAAACACTTGCTGGTCTGATCTGATGAAAAAAAGATCACTGAGACCTCATTTTAAAATAACAGGCTCAGAGTGTTAAAGTGTCTCTGTGGTGCTAAATAACATGAATAATTTGAGCGCAGGCAGAACCAAATGTCAAGTTTAAACTTATAACACAGATGCAAGAATGTACGGCACCACTTTGCAGTACGACTTGACTTTTTGAACCATTTTTAAATAAAGCTTTTCAAACTGTGGAGTGTATTACTCAACCGAAAACAGGTACACACATCTGTGACTGCAGATGGAGTAAATGAGCTCAGCCACCACGTGTGAGGAGGTGGGTGAGGTGCACGGTTATTGTCTCTTCTCAGCAACAATACATCACACAAAGATTTTTATTATACATAGTAATAACAAAATGAGAGAAACCCAGTCGTCGTGCTTCTTCTATCGGGATTCTCTTCTCTGGTTTTCAATGTTTCAGGCACTGCTGAGAAAACAATAGCATCTACAGTATGAGTCTCGTCAGCAATCCACACACAGATGTTTCATTATGGTATGGAAGGATCCAAGAGAGAAGAAGAAGCACTCCCCTCCAACAGTACTGGAGCAGCAAGGACAGTCCCTTTATTTTTGCTGTGGGTTTGACATTAAATAGGCATTCAAATAAAAGACAGGTAATTACAATGATCATACATTTGGTGCCAAGTTCAGGTAGATGTTCCATTTCTTCCATTATTTCTTATATTTATCAGCAGCAAGTCTCAATGAAAAAGTCAGTCTCTCCATTGCATGAATTTTTCCTTCCAGTCCAGAGATGATGGTGGATCCACATCTAGCACTTGCGAGTTGTAGGTTTCTTTGCCCCTGTTGATAAGATATCTGATTTCCTCAGTCCTTGGGGTAGGCTACATAAATAGACCACAGTGAAATTGCTGGTTGGTTAAGTTTAGGTGCATCATAGTATTGATTTCCTTTATCACCTCTGACCAGTAGGGTGCGATCTTACATTCCCAGAAGATATGGAAATGTCCTGCTGACACATTCCCACACTTCCTCCAACACTTAGCCTTTTCAGGGTCATTACATTGTTACTCTTAATGTTAGGGGTAACAAAAAAGCGCGCCAAGTTCTTCCAAGAAGATTCCCTCCACAGTCCTGAACTTGATGTTTGAATCACAGCGTTGCATATATTTAACCAATCTTCATCAGTTATTATTTTGGCTTCTTTTTCCCATTTAACTTTAATGTATGTTGTGTTAAATTTCCCCCCCGATTGTAGACATGAATATAGTCTCGATATCGGTTTCTTAGGTGGTCTTCCATTACACGAGTCTAGAAGGATCTTAACCAGACCTGTCTCCTCCTCCTCTGAAAACTTTATATTTTTATTGTAATGCTGTCTTAGCTGGAGGTATCTAAAAAAAAGTCTAATTTTTCCAAAGTTTTCTTGAAGTTGTTGAAAATTTTTCAATTCATTTTTGATTGTAATCTTCCAATAACCTGTTATACCTTTCTGTGACCACTGTGTGAATCTGTTATCCATATTTACAGGGAGAAAATCTCTATCATATCAGAATCCGAGCACTTCTTTCAATTTTACTTTGCCTTAATATTTTATGCCAAGTGTCCATTGGTACTTTTATCCACTCAGGGATCAGGTCTGCATCTATACAAGACACTGATCTCCAAGCCAGGATTGAAGGGGTATCTCACTGTACGACAGATCTATCTCTTTCCATTTAGCTTCACACTTTGAGTCACACCAACCAATTATCACTCACATCTGCGCTGCCCTATAGTAGTCCTCTAAGTGTGGTAAGGCCCATCCGCCCTTGTCTTTTGGCAGTTGTAGCTATTCTGTCCCAATCATTGTATTGTTTGGGGGGTACCTGTATAGGCAAACCCTGAAATAGATAAAGAAGGCTTGGTAAAAGATTCATCTTTATTATATCTATCTGATTATGTACATTCATGGGTAATAATGACCAACACTGTAGATCTGCCCTAATCTCTGATGTCACAGGGGTGTAATTACATTCACAAAGGCTGGCTAACTTTTAACTTCCAGGTATTTTATAGATTTATTATTCCAATTGAACCTGGACATTTTCTGAATCCTTTGTGATGGTTGATAATTATATGAAAGAACATGGCTTTTCTGTACATTTAATTTATAAGCGCCAAATGTCCTGAGTAAAGAGAGGAGATTGGGTAGGCTGACTTCAGGGTTAGATAGCGTAACAAGCACGTCGTCAGCATAGAGGCAGACTTTGTGCATTGTGTCTCGCATTCATCTTTTAATGTCAAACCCAAATGTTTTCAGTCTAAATAATGAAAACAAAGGGATTGTGTGCACTGTTCTAGTACTGTTGGAGGGGAGTGTACATGTAGTTGTTTGTTGTGATTTGGTGCTATATAAATAAAAGTGAACTGAACTGTTATGTCTGAGTCTTATAATATGTAACGCTGACTTCTTCACACAGCATGTCAAAAAACAAGAACAATGCACAAGTTTCCTTAAGTTGCACAGTAACCTTTTTACCACGTGGATGAGTCAGAAGCTCTCCGTAAACAGACATCCTATATGTCAGCTGTTACATACAGAGTGCAGGTTTACATGGTGGAATTATTTACAATAGGGCTGCTTTTCTCTGGATGACTCCTCTGCTCCATCTAAGTGCTCAGATTTATCCAGAGATCACTCACATTTACCCACACAGTCCACAGCAATTTCTAACAAAAGAGTTCAGCCTGATGTCAAAAACATATCGATTCTCTTTCAGCTCCCTCTCCTTGAGCGGACCCGTCTTGCCGTTTCAGAATAAACCTGCATTATTTTGGTTTGTAGATGACTTGCTCCATGATTGCGTCTGTTCATTTCTGACCTGTTTATTTGCTGCTCGTTGTAGATTGTGTTGGTCATTACTGAAACAGACTGGCTATGTCTTTGAATATAAATGAGTGCACTGTTGGCAGATCATCTCCAGAACTTTTCAATCCCATCAGAACAGGCCCAAAACAACTGTTGTTTTTTTTTTTTGTTTGTTTTGTTTTTTATTGTTTGAGTCTCAGGAAATCACCTTTTTTTCAGTGCTGCTGGCTTCATTTTTAATTGGTTTGTTTAAACCTTTTTATCTGATGGGAGGTGTTTCCTCACCTCTGCATCTAAGTGCTGCACAGATGTGTGGAAATATGGAAGTTATTACTTTTGCCTCTTTATTGTCACATTTCCACTAGTACCTACTCAGCTTGACTCGACTCGGTTTGTAGGCTTTTCCATTAGGTCCTGGTACCAGGTACTTTTTTAGTACTCACTCAGCCGGGGTTCCAAGCTATCCGAGTCGATCTGAAAATGTGACGCATGCCGCTGATTGGCCAGGGAGTGTCGTCACTAGCCGAGTCATGAGAGCGACTCCGTCAGCAGAATCAAACGCGCCACTTTTTAAACCTGACAGCAAGAAAATGGAGGCATGCAAACCGACACCGCGGTCCACGTGGTCCACCGCGGTCCACGTAGTCCACCGCGTGCTGACGTTTCTGTGCTCGGTGGCAGACGAGAAGTGAGAAAGTGTATCAGAAGGTCTCTGAGATAATGGACGCGTTTGAGTCGCATACAAATTACATCAAGTGATTTCTGTCTGTGCTGCTATATCGACTCCACCCAGATTGAGGTGGTACACAAATGTAATGGAAACACAAGTTGAATCACAGTCAGTAGGTACGAGTGGAAATGCAGCATATGTGCAGAGAGTTGAGCACTCTGTGTCGTGGCATTCTGAGGCTTTTATTTCCTTTGAAAAGATGGCAAAAAACATGTAACACAAGAGCTCCTGTTGACCCCAAACTTGGCCTGTGATGGTTCACAAAGGAGAGGACCTAAATGAAGACTGGAAGTGAAAGCCTGACTCCATGCGGCTGCAGGCCTGACAGTTGTGATGCTCTTGATGTCCTGCAGGCATTTCAGAAGTGTCATTGAAACCGCATACTCACTGGTTACTGACTTGTCAATCACAAGTCAGTAACCAATGAGCAAACTCTCTATATTCCCACTGACACACAGAATGACCACAATTTGCAAAATGGACTTTATTTTTTATAATATCATGACTTGAAATGAATGAGTGAGACTGTAAACTCAGCAGCAATTTTCAAAATAAAAGACCCTATGCAGACCAAACACTTTTGAAATGATTTTAAACTGTGGAACAAAGCTCTGTCGACACACACCTGAGGTATTCCCAGCATTAAAAAGAAAAGCTGAGATAAGCCACGGGTTATATTCAAGAAAGAATAACTTTCTTGAATATAACCCTAACCCTTCGTCTGAAACAACGACGAAGCTGCCGCACGTTCAAAGACAGTCACTGGGAAGGGCTACACGGGGTAAAAATGAACTACGCTCCATGAGAACCAAGAATTAAAAACATAATAAAGGAAAATTACTGGAAATTTATAAACCAGATTACATAATGTGGCTTAAGCATCGGCATGCAGTAGATTGAAGCTTTGGTACTATTAGATAACAAACTGGATGATAAATGGAATAAAATGAAATACAATATGGAACAAATAAGCAAAAAATAGAATGAAGCTGATGCCAAAACTGACACATCCCCTCACAGAGGCTAAGGCAGGAAAATCCTCTTCCCAGATTCAACAACAACACATGAAAGCACAGGAATGACCAGCTCTATACAGATACTGTAGGAACTTACACTGCGGGAAAATATATTTTGCTGAAATCAGGAGCAGCGAGTGAACCGGGGTGACTGATGAAGTCACAGCTGCCTTCAACATCTCCAGCTCAAAAGCAAAGATATGGATCCTCTCCACGAGCAGACTCTGTGAAATTGCACTTAAATATTGGTGAGGTGATAAATTTCCCGCAGGGTAAGAAATTTCTATTCATATCACATGAAAATTAATATTAGATATGACAGCAGCTTCTGCTATCAGTGTCAGTAATCTGACATTTGAGATGACATCGCCAGCAAGTTATAGAGCATCGCCTGGGCTGCCTGATGTGTCAGTATCTTCAGCACCACATGTTTAATGTAAGCAGTCATTTTAGTGAGTTATTAATGAAACACATTAGTGGCCTCATCAGCAAAGATTTCCATGTTGGCATGCTTGTCTGCATACAGTATTACATGCTAGTAATAAAAGGTAAAAGGTGCTCTGCATGTTAATGCACTGAATATCTACCTATCTAAAATGATAGATCTCATCAGCTGCTGAACATGGAGCTACTTTCCAGAATTATTCAGCTCTGGCTCAGAGAGAGCGTGGACATGGACACTTATAGCAGCATGACTCAGTCCACCACTTTGGTCCAGACTAAAATATCTCAACACCTACTGGACGGACATCATGATCTACTTTGATCACAGCAGCTTCTCCTCAGTACCTTCTGGTACCGGGACAGTTCCCGTGTCACGGTCAGAAGCAACAGCTCTAACTGTGGACTCGAGAAGATTGTCAAGAACAGCTGCTTCAGGAATTTAGGAGAGCTTCACAAGGAGTGGAGTGAAGCTGGTGTCAGAACATGAAGAGCCACCACAAACAGACGTCTCATTCTTATATCAACTCCTGAGACAGAGGTGATGTCAGAAGTGTCTTAGCTGAGCTACGGAGAAAGAACGGGACTGCTGCTCTTCTTTTCAGATGAAAGTACATTTTACATCAAATCAGGTCCTTGAGTCTGGAGAGGCACAGAATCAGAGGAGTTTGAAGTCCAGTATGATGATCTGGGGTTCCACATCATCTGCTGGTGTGGTTGGTCCACTGCGTCTCCTCAATTTCAGCCAAGACATTTTAGAGCAGGTCCTGCTTCTGACTCACTTAATGAAGATGTGTGAAAAACAGCGTTTCTTTTTAATTATTCCAAAATAATTCCCCAAAATTCATAAAGCCAGCAACAAGATTGAGTCGATCATTTGAGGCAACATTTTTAGCATGAAATGCGAGTTTTCAAAAGAACAAATGCAAAAATAACACCTTTAAGTTAGGGGCGGTCGGGACAGCTCTTCAAGCCCCTGCTGGTCAGTGGGACTGTGGCAACCCATGCTTATTTTCAAATGACTGTTCAGTTCAGCTTTGTAGCCACAGTATCATTTCACAAAAACAGTCTCAGCATACTTACTGTACAATATCAGAGAGAATCCCAAGGGTACCCTGTGAGAACCCTATGAGCCCATGGAGACAGCAGGGAGGAAGAACCCCATAGCCCCAGGTTTGGGGCTTAGGGGAAAGAGCTGACAGCCATCGTTCACAGGACTTTGCTCTAGCTTTGCTAACACTCGACACTTTGATTTTTGCTCAGTGGTTCAGTGAGTTTGACGACAACTGAAGTGCCATCATGTTCATGCCCTCGTGCGACTCCACAGTCATCGACAGCAGGGCGGTCGGGACGGTGGAGGAGATTGGACACTTTTGGGGCTGTTATCCTCCAACAGGCTAAAATCTGCACCTGCACCTCCCTACATGCACATTTTTCCAGTGTGAAGTTGACCTCTATTATTCTGACACTGTCAGCGTGTCACTGTCATTGAAACTTATGGGAACCTAACGCAGCCGAACACTGTTGCTTTGTTTGTTTCCTCTTTTTCAGAAAGAGCCTCACTTTTTAGCTCTGGGGCAAACACATGCGAGCTGATGAGTTTCAGAAATGATGACAATACGTCGGAAGAATTATACCAGAGAACAAAAACCATAAAGCAGCCTGAAGGATTTCCAGGCACAGCAGCAGCAGCAAACCTCTGGCACTGAGCGGTGTTTGTTCTTCATACGTCACATTTTACAACAATCTGTTCATCCTCACAGACTATTTATGGGACGGATCTTATGCCGAAGCGAGGCTTTGACACACACGAGCACACACAAACACACAGCCCCTTCTTGCTTTTCCACACACATTCCCAATCTTTGTGTTAATTACAGCTCTGCCCTTGACTCAGGCAGGGATTTATAGCCGGGGCATGATCCTGACTCAGAGCTGTTGAGTGGAGAGAGAGAGGGAGGAGAGGAGGCAGCGCTCCATCTGAATCCATCCAGATCTGGAAGCCGTCCAGGTGTTGCCTGTCAGAAATATATTTTAGAGGAGTGGAAGAGCACACAGCCACACTGAGTGGGCTCGGTGCCATGCACTACAGAATAAATGGAAAAAGATAACTGTGCCCTGAGTTAAAGCTCCATTGTGTTTTAGCAGCACCTGCAAGGTTTTCAGGAATTTCAGGGCATTCAATTAACCTTACCTTCAAAGTGCTGTTATTGTTTTGCAGTTATGCTCCGGCTCTGTTTTAGCCTGCTGTCGATAAAGTGTGAATGTACTGATGCTGCTGTAGTCTGAATGTTCCAGGCCACCCTTCGATGGCAAAGGCAGAGAACGAGTTCGAGCAGAGATAAGTGCGATGAATAGATGTCTCCCACCTTGTGGTAAAATCGTTACGTTGTTATCTTTAATTGGTGTCTTGTGTGATTAGGTTCTCCTGAAAGGAGATAGACAAAAGCTTTTTTTTCCTTTAGAGAATCCCACCTGTGAGTGAGCTCACCCCCTAAATAAACTCTGCATACACTAATTACACAACTTCATTTCTTTTAATTGAGCAGTGTTAATTCGGACAGGCCTCCAACAGAAGCTTTGTTACATCCCTGCCGGCTGGCTCCTTCTCCTCCCTTCTGTGTGTGTGTGTGTGTGTGTGTGTGTGTGTGTGTGTGTGTGTGTGTGTGCGTATGTGTGTGCATGCGCGCGCAGGTGTGTATGTGCACATGTGTGTGCATATGTGTGTGCATGCGTGCGTGTGTGTGTGTGTGCATATGTGTGTGCATGCGCGCGTGTGTGTGTGCATGTGCACGTGTGTGCGTGTATATGTGTGTGTGTGCATATGTGTGTGCATGCATGCATGTGTTTGCGTGCGTATGTGTGCGGGCTCCGCAGCTGTGCCTCCAGAGGAGGCTCCAAGGCGTGGGTCCCGCCCACGCAGTTATGCACCTGCAGTCCCTGATCCGTGGTTCTCACCTGTGGGCTGTTGGGCTGATTGAGATGCCGGCTTTAAGAGAGAGCGGCTTTCTTTAAGCTGATGCCAGATTGTCTCATTCCTAGCGGTATTCTTAGTGCAGCTCCTCCTAACGAATCCGTCTCAAACTCAGTCTGTTTTTCCAGCCTGACTGACCTTTTTCTCCTTTAGCAGCAGCCACAGAATCAGAGACGCTCACACAGAGGAGCAGGAAAGCAGAGAAAAAGGCGTGTGTGAAAATCCAGCTGCATTATCTGCGGCTAAAGACTGCTTGTGATTAATAAAGACTGACTAAACTTTACACCGTGCTCTGCACTTGTGTCCTGGCAGCTGATCATTGGTGACAGGGTTTTCCATTTAAGCTGCTTCAATCTGTATACAGTGTCTGCAAGCTGCTTTGCTACCCACCCCCACCCCAGCTCCTGAGGGTCTGACTTCAGTGTGTTGTCTGTTCTCACTGATGCCTGCTGCTTCTCTCCCCACCTTTAAGCTTTCATGTACAATATGTGTGCAGAAGGTCCGATCCCAAAAATAAGTTTGAAGCCAGCTCAGTTTGTCATCTAGGATTTGACTTTTACGCTCCAAAAGGAAATTCCAGCCTCAGGAAAGCAGGAAGTGAAAAGTGGAAATCATAACCTGCATTTATATCACTCTGAACTATAACTGTCCCAAAAATTATGTTTTGCTCATCAGGATATTAAAGAATACCATATTTGGATCAATTTCCTCATAGTGGAAAAACAGGATTTGTGCTCTGTAGCCGCATTGAAACCACAATTTTCCAAGGCAGACGTCTCCTCCAGTTTAGCTGGAAAAGTCTTTCATATTAACTTGGATAAATACAGTGATGCTATCTTATTCCCAGGAAGGTGCTGCCAGCCTCACAGTGAGTTACAGTGGACACCAGTGGAGAAGCTTGTACCTGCATCTGGTCCAAATCCACTAATATTCTTCACAGGAGCTGTGGGCTGGCAGAAATGGGCCCAGCTTCTGTTAGCTCATTTGGAAACAAGCTGCTTCAACAACATGAGACAGGGGGGGGGGGGTCAGCCTTATAGGTTATAGTTCGCAGGTTTAGCAGATAAAGGGCAGGAGGAGCCCTGAGCCGCGGTGACCTGGTATGAAGGTGATCACTGCTGTGGCCGTTCACACAGTAACACATTTAAACTGTACAGTGGTGGCAAGCTGGAAACTTTGATAATTACAGCACATATTATGACTCACTGTAATATAAAAAGTTAATGGAGCAGATGCATAAATAATGAGCACGTATAGAAACAATTTCTCCACATAAAAAAGTTTTTTTAATGAGGAAATTAAATATTAGATGATGGGCATAATCTTCATCGCGATTTTTTTCCCTGAAACCTCGAGAGCAGCCTTTGAGCTGAAGCTTATTTATGACTCTTTATGGGGGATGAACTTTATCATTGTTTTTATTTACACTGCAGCCATAAAACAACTCAATCTTCTAACATTTTATCCTCAGTTATAAGAAGCAGCATCATTAGTTTTAGATTGATTACACTTTCACTCGCTGACAGGTCTAATGAGTGATGAGTCTTCTTTACAAACGTGTGAGACCTGCAGCAGGCAGTGATACAACCTATGCATACATACACTCACCAGCCACTATATTAGGTACACATGTTTAACTGCTCATTCATGTAAATATCGAATCAGCCAATCACATGGCAGCAACTCAGTGCTTTTAGGCATGCAGACAGGGTAAAGATGACCTGGAGTTTCAGCAGAGCATCAGAATGAGGAAGAAATGATTTAAGTGGCTCTAAATGCAGCGAGGTTGTTGGTGCCAGGCTGGTCTGAGTGTTTCAGAAACTGCTGATCTGCTGGGATTTTCCCTCACAGCCATCTCCGGGGTGAATTTCCCCATCGTGGGAATTTCTTACAGAGAACGCTCTGAAAACAGCAGCAGCTGCCTGGGTGAAAATGCCTTGTTGATGACAGAGGTCAGAGGAGACTGCTTCGAGCTGACAGGATACAAACAGTAACTCTAATAACCACTTGTTACCAAAGAGCATCCTAGGAAAACTGGCTGCAGTTCACTGAGACTCATCTAAATTGGACACCAGAAGATCAGAAAAACATCACAGATGTCTGCTGTTAGGTTCAGTCAGTGAGTGTAGATTAGCCCTGTATTATATACAGGGCAGCCATCCCTGTAAAAGATGGACAGAGCCCCGGTGCTGGTCACTGAGCATTCTGACTGTTTTAAACAGATGTGACCTTCATACAGCTGTGACCGGCTGCCCTCTACCTTCATTTTTTAAATCCACAAGTTACGTCCATATTTTATTTGTTGTAATGGAAAATTAGTTTTTCAACTCTAAAAACCTCTGTGTATGTGTTTGGTATGTATGTCTGTGTAGATTCTCAGTTATCCAGGTCATAGTAGTCTCTGGAGCTTGAAAAAGGCGACTGGACTTCTTTTTGTTTCTTGAAGACGTTTCACCTCTCATCCGAAAGGCTTCTTCAGTTCTCAACCAAATGGTGGAGAGACCCAGGTATTTAAACCCCTGTGGGCATAGTCCCCTGGAGGTGGTTATGACCCTCTATTGATCATGTGCTTGAACACATGTGCCCAGGTGTGAAGGGGGCGTGGGTCATATTTAATCAGTGGTTTCAGTTGAAACCAATTTAGGACTCCGCTCCATTGTTTCCTGTGGCCTATTGAGGTCACTGGAACAAAGGTGTGAATGGGGGTTGAGACGTCTGGGAAGGGAGCTCAGGACAGCACTGTAAGCGGGGGAAAGTTGGTGACGTAATCCACCTCCTCTGTTCAATGATGGTTGTTCACAGTGGACATAGATGGCTTCTTTCACTCCTCTTTCAAACCATCTGTTTTCCCTGTCCAAAATGTGGACATTGGCATCCTCAAAAGAGTGCCCTTTTTCCTTCAGATGCAGATGTACTGCTGAATCTTGTCCTGTCGAGGTGGCTCTTCTATGTTGTGCCATTCGTTTGTGAAGAGGCTGTTTGGTTTCACCAATGTAGAGGTCCGAGCACTCTTCACTGCACTGAACAGCATACACTACATCGCTGATCTTGTGTTTGGCGGGTTTGTCCTTGGGATGCACCAGTTGAAAGAGGAGTGAAAGAAGCCATCTATGTCCACTGTGAACAACCATCATTGAACAGAGGAGGTGGATTACGTCACCAACTTTCCCCCGCTTACAGTGCTGTCCTGAGCTCCCTTCCCAGACGTCTCCACCCCCATTCACACCTTTGTTCCAGTGACCTCAATAGGCCACAGGAAACAATGGAGCGGAGTCCTAAATTGGTTTCAACTGAAACCACTGATTAAATATGACCCACGCCCCCTTCACACCTGGGCACATGTGTTCAAGCACATGATCAATAGAGGGTCATAACCACCTCCAGTTTGGTATGTAATTGCAATTTTCTAGTACAAAGACAAAGCGTGCAAAGATGAGAAAACAAATTTCTTTGTAGGTTGTGTCCAAGGCCATGATGCAGTTATTATCAGGCTGATGCTACATGGTGGTGGAGGCTCACAGAACAAGACTGTATCAACACGAGTATAAAGGAACTGTGGTTATTTTGCTCTTTGGTCAATGCCGGTGCGAAGACTGTATGTGGTGTATTGATCCCTTTGCAAAGGTTATGTTCTTACTTTCAATAAATCATCATGAATTTGGTTTCAGGGCTCAACTTATTTTTTCCACAACAATGTCAGCTGTGGACACACCGAAGGACTGCAGCACACACCGAATCTATTTTATGCCACGAACGTTTCGGCCATCTTCAGAAGAAGAAGAAGAAGAAGAAGAAGAAGAAGACGAAGAAGAAGAAGAAGAAGAAGAAGAAGAAGAAGAAGAAGAAGAAGACCTGTGTGGAGGACAAACAGACAGACAGCTGCATGGGGATTTCAGCAGACGGGTCAATGATGGAAGGAACAGGAAAAGAAATGCTACACTGTTAAAGCCGAGGTCCACCTAAAAAGCTACCCAACAGTGCTAGGAGACGTTCCCATGCAGTGCAATACTCTGTGCTTTGCTGTTATCTGATTGGCTAACTCTCAGAGCAATAAATAAATGAAAACTATGTGTTTCAGACGAGTTTTGTACAATGAAAACCATGAACACTGCACCCCGCCCGACCGCCAGGGTCTGTAAATATGACTGTTACAAAGATTCAACAGTATCACAAAGTGTTGTAGAATAACTGAGGAAAGACCGCAGAGGTGGAGACGGTCAGCAGCGTGCTCATCTATCAGCTGTCCACCTGCTGCAGAGATAATGGCTCTAAAGTTTATCACTGAAATGGTCTCTCCAGCCATGACAGTGGACTGAGACAAAAAACAGGACAGTTAATGTACAGGAGTTATTAATAAAGGTTTAACCCCACTGCATCACTGCCCCCACTATACATCATTTAAAATGATACCTATATTATTAGTTTGAGTCATATGCCTGAACTAAACCTCTGTGACTGTAGTGGAAGCTTCCCATCTTTGTCATCATTATGATGACAGATTCAAAACTGTGTGTACAGACAGTTATGTTAAAACTCACATTAATAATTCATGCAAACAAATTAAGTAATGAAAAGGTTCAAATTTGTCCTGTTGATTTATCAGCTTTGGATTCGTCAGTAACGCTAAAGCCAGAATACATAATTATGATGCATTAATCTTCCAGAAGGAAGACACGCTCAAAGAAATCACTCTTAGCGACGTCAGCTGGTGACTGACACGATGACTGTCGTGATTGGCGTGTCTCCGCTCAGCAGGTGACACTGAATGACTGACTTTGCTGTAATTAATCAAAGTACGCGCTGCACCGCAGAAAAAAGACAGCAAGTAGAGACAAGTAGAGACAAGTAGAGGTAAATGGCTCGATCAATCACAGTCAGAACATTCAAAGTTTGTATTCAGTGTCATCGATGGGAGGATCAGACCTGAGGAAGCTGCTCATTGCTGCACTGTGTTCTACGAGCTGCTGTTACAGCACAGCTGGACCACGCTGTCGGGGTCTGAGAAATTATAATTACCTATAAATCCCATTGTAGATCACTTGGAGGAGACCATTCAAAATGGCAACAACTGGTTAATGTAAATTTTGTAAATGTAACTTATTTCTGAATGATCATTTATCTTGTTGATCAATAGATTTTCTTTTGCATGTTTAAGACAATACATCATTAAAGTGTTCAAATCACAGTTCATGGTAACACAAAAACAAACTAATATGTTGCATTTAGAGAAAGATGCAAACAGTTATTGTGTGGGTGATGATGTATAAACTGAGAAGAGCTGCATGCACACAGAAGCAATAACTAAATAAATATTTATGCACACACAGCCCTGTTTTCTAGAAATGATATTTCCACATAATAAACTGCATTCACGGGTATGTTTTCTCTTGGAAAGGCAGCATCAACCTCCAGAGCCCAAAAATGAAGCCAACACCAAAAACTGCAGTTCTTCTAACGGCCACTTGAGGCTGGCTCTAAAACTGAGCCCAGGCCGCAGCATTAAACCGCATGTTTACAGCCTGGTATAAGATATGAATTTGGCCTCAGTTAGTCTGGCCTCTAGTTGGCCTCTTCATCCACCTGGATAATGGCCACTTCAAATGACTTACAGACACTTGGACCTGATTGGTGACTGCCTCACTTCTGCTAATTGGAGTCACTGAACTGGACTCTCCACTGAGTTTGTGCTTTTGGTGCCTTTCAGAGCATTTTAAAGGAATTATCCAACAAATAATCTGGTCTGCTGTGAGGTAAAAACCATGCAAGACGTCTGCGCTTCAGTCTTGGTGGGTGAAATTCAAATACTTTATTAGTCAGTTGTGATCAGATAGCTGTGTCTGTGCATTGCACCTGTACAGCTTATTAAGATATCCAGCATTAGCTCAGAATTGTCCAAATAAGGTAACTTCTGAGCTAAAATAAGTAATAAAATCTTACTAACTGGGCAGCACGGTGGCGCAGTGGTTAGCACTGCTGCCTCACAGATAGAATACCATCTGGAAGGCCTGGGTTCGATTCCACCTTGGCCCAGGCCTCTCCCTCTCTCTGTGTGGAGTTTGCATGTTCTCCCCGTGCTTGCGTGGGTTTCCTCCGGGTACTCTGGTTTCCTCCCACATTCCAAAGACATGCACTTACTGGGGTTAGGTTAATTGGCTAATCTAAATTGCCCATAGGTGTGAATGTGAGTGTGAAAGGTTGTTCGTCTTTCTGTGTTGGCCCTGTGACAGGCCGGCAACCTGTTCAGGGTGTACCCTGCCTCTCGCCCTATGACAGCTGGGATAGGCTCCAGCCCCCCCGCGACCCTGACCAGGATAAGCGGAAGCGAATGGATGGATGGAATGGATGGATCTTACTAACTGGCTAAAAAGAGAGTGCCTTAACATTTATATAGACTAATGGGTTCACGACTTTGTAGCTTTATGAAGTTTTACTTTGTCTAATATTCAGTCTGTTATTTCGGTGTTCATTCCAAAAGAAACGTTAAAGAGCAGGACGATAAACCACCTGGTTGGGGAATAATGGGGCTCCTCCAGTGTGAAGTCCTGGGACATTTGCAGTTTCTATGTGGGACGCTTCATAACAGCAGTGAGAGTCAAAGCCAGCTGTGTTAGGTCAGGAGTCCCTGTTACTTTGTAATTAATGACTGGCCTCTCTGTCACACAGGTGTGTATTTACACACAGGACATCCTCTGCTGCAAACACCGGACGGATGCTGCGTTGTAGCAGGGCCACGGTGGGAGAAATCTTTGGAATCCAAACAGGGAGGGAAAAATAAGTTTTAAAACTTATTTTCCATGTCATTCATTTCATATGCGGCTGTTAAACTCTATAAGATGTCAGGAGTTATTTCTTTTTAATTTACAGATGAGTCAAGAGAGTTTAGCTGCCTTCTTTGGCTGGGAAACGTCAGCCCTCTTGCTGATCTGGAGAGGGTCACCTGGATTTGATCCCCTTTTCTACTCCTGCCTTGAACGCCTCCAGCTTTTTCTAAATTCAGCTGCTAATGTGGGATTTTAAGTGATACTAAAAAGCAGAGAACACATCATCCTGTGTTAGCATCCCCACCCCAGTGACCTGCTAGCTGTAGAATTCAGTTAAAAACACCATTGATCATTTTCAAAGCTTTGCTATTTCTGGCTCCAGTTATGCCTGATAATGCTAAAGCTTCTCACGATCTGTCCTGCACAATCTGCAGGCTCATCTATATGAAACCGGTGTTTATTTTTCTACTAATTTTCTTTTGTTGTGGTCAGATTCAGTGGGTCGGAATCCATTCAGCGTTTCCTGCTGTCAGAGCTGGTAGTCCGAAGCTGGAATGCTGTCACAGAGCAGTGAGAGCCTCAGAGCTCGAGTTTAGTTTTGAAACAAAAAAAAGCACCAAGAAGGGTCAAATGAACCCCAACAGACCCGAGTCAGTGTAGGAACGACTGAGCTGCAGGCGTGCAAATGAACTTAATGCATCATAGTGCTATGAAGGGGGTAAAAAGACTTGCACATGTATATGATTAACACACAGCTTTTCTGTTTCTGTATGTAACAGAACTGTGTACAAAAATAATCACACTTAGCAGCTGTGCTTGTAGAAATGCTCCTTCAGACAATAATCAATGTTTATAAAGTGATCTAATGTTTACAGAGGCTGAAAAACAGCTGTTTCATAAACCAGGAGTGGCACCATGTTAGCGTGAGGGATGGGACTTTCAAATAAAAGGTGAACAATCACACAAACATTGTTACTTGTATCCATGTGCTTTGAAAGACTGTTGTGGTTATCCTAGCAGACCTGAACAGACTCACACCCTCCAACATTCACAGCTGTCATAGTAATAAGTCAGTGTGGTTACCAACACCCGAGCACATCCATACAGAGCTCTACATCCATGTACTCTCTCTTTCAGTTAGTTTGTATTAATTAGTTTTATCACTACTTTCAACAGTTAAAATATGCATCCCAGCAATAATTATAATTCTAAAGGCTCTGGCCACAGGTCAGTCTCACACCTCCCTCACCTGGATCAGGTAAGAATTCAGTTTCAGCTAATCCTGAGATTTAGAAACAAATGTGAATTTAATGAAGTTACTCAACAGGTACATAAAATCACAGCGTTTCATCGCTGCATTCAAAGTGAATGAGAGGCGAGTGTTGGAGTCTCAGTGCCTGCTTACATGTTAGCCTTTCAACACAATGCCTAAACAAACAACCTGGCCCACAGTTTTGAAGATATTTGTATGTGATGCAGAGCACATGTCCCCGTGGTGTTACTCGTCATCGTGCTGAGAGGTCATTCCTCAGAGCTCAGAAACGTTG
The DNA here is from genome assembly GCF_007364275.1 of Archocentrus centrarchus. Classification (NCBI taxonomy): domain Eukaryota; kingdom Metazoa; phylum Chordata; class Actinopteri; order Cichliformes; family Cichlidae; genus Archocentrus; species Archocentrus centrarchus. The sequence continues at coordinate 35,122,986 of NC_044351.1, read as the reverse complement.
ATTGGAGCTGATGTGACTCTGGGACCGACTCGTGCGGTCTCCCAGCACGCCGGCTGTTTAACAGCCGTCACCATCAGAGTTCAGTAACACTGACGCTTCTGCTGTCACTTACCACACTGCCTCATTAATGGACTGACAAAATGTCGCTGACGGTGCTGAGACTGGAAGCAGCACCAGGCTTAATATAACTCTGGATACTTTAGCTAAGATGCAAAATAATAAGTGATGACTCCGCCACTCTTCACTTTTATATAAAATTGCTTCATGCAAAAATATCTTGAATTCTTCAATCAGATCATTGAGCACAGACTTTATTAACAATCAGGCTTCTCACGGGATTCTGACCGTCAGTTTTACACTGAATCCAGATATTCGTGAGTCGTTTCCTGTTAAGTAACTAATTGACAAAATGTCAAAATATTCCAAAGACACAGAGACAGAGAGCCCAGATATGCTGTTGGATTATGAAGGCTTTATAAGTAACAGCACACAGAAACATGAGTCAGTTAAGTCATTAATTTAGTTAACAAAAAATATCTGCATTTTTTAAAATATTTTCAGCTGTCTTCTACTTCCTTTTCTTCCACATTTTTGACAGTTGCCTTGTGTGAGTTGCCTTGGTGCACTCTTACAGTATACACTGAGACATCACTGCGAGACTTTAAGTCTTAACTACATGAACTGTGGAGGTGAAATCTGCAGCGTGCTGCAGGAGAGGAAACCCCTCCCTCAGCTTGAAAGGACGAGACTTTCTGGAGAAAACTGGCGATGATACGGAGGTTTGTACACCTTTTCCAGGATCAAATTCAAGCACCTTCAAGGTCCGTTTTCAGGATTTTCCAGCACATTAAGAGGTCATTCACAATTATCAACATTTTCCAAAGTGTACAAAGAGTACTCTTTTTCAGACTTGACTTGTTAATCTGTCTCAAACATCATCTCTTATGAATGATATCAATAACAAATATTCCTGTCACATGGTAGAAGCTGCAATCAGTTTTTGGCAACACCAGAATTCATAGACATATATGTCTGTGGTAGACGTAAAGTTTCCTCACGAGAGTGTGAACCTGCAGCAGTGCACACACAGCACACACTCGTGTGCGTGATGTTTTTGTGCGCCCGGCTGCTGAGTTCTACGTCGTTGAATTTACTCGTGAGGAATGAACACCTTCGCTCGCGGAATCACGTTATTTGCATGGATTATGTTTTTTTTCTCGCACATGACTTTTGACTTAAATATAATTCCATACTCGTCTTATCCGTAATTGGAATTTGCAGTTTTCCAGCCAACACTCATTAAAACGGCGACTCTGTCTTCGGGGGGTCACAAACAGGCTGACAGGTCACACGCAGACGTGCAGGCCAGGTGGAGAAATTTTCATTTTAGACTTTCTGACTCATTTTCTTTCTCCGTTTCATCAGCAAACTGTTCAATCAGATAAGTGGTTACAATTTCAAGCAGTTTCAAGCACCATATCCAAAATTCAAGCACTTTTCAAACCTTGAAAGGACAATATTAAAATCCAAGCTTTCTCAAGGATTTCCAGCACCCTTACAAACCCTGTCTCTGATGCTTCTATGCAATAAATTAAGCTTAAGTAGTTCAGTGTGTTACCATGCTATATGAAGCATCTGTGTGTGCTATTTTTCATTTAGCAGTAAAGTACAGCTGAAGCTCACAAACATCTCCGGCTGTACAGGCAGAACCAGGCTCAGGGAGACAAACGAGTCTCTCCTATAATATAAAGTACTCTGAGACAACTGCTGTTGTGAACTGAAGCTATGGGAAAAAAACTGAATCAAGGCTCCAAATTACATGTAAGCAGAGAGATTAGGAGGAAAACTTCAGTTAAAATCATCTTGAATATTTACTGTATATTTCACTGAATTCCTTCCATATTTATTTAGATATTTTCACAGGATATTAACTTCACAGTGCCAGTAGCTGATCAGAGTCACTGGGATGTGATGTGTCCAGCAGCTGCTGAGCTATTTCAGTATGAACCAAATTTGTGAACCAACAGACTCACATCACCATCTCCTGAGCCATGCTGACAGCATGCTAAAAATGTTTCCTCATTATGCTGTTCTTTATGTGGTCCTTGCAAAATTCATGCACATCTCCCCTATAGGTGGCACATTGTGTAATATATTCAGAGGATGTTGCCACGTCTGCAGAGGTGGGCACACTCAGTACTTTCTCGTCTCTCTCTGCACTCACTTCAGTTTGTGAGGGCCAGTCTTCACCACACTCTCGTTGCTCTGAAGTTCCCTGTGAGCAAATGCTTGAGCAGCTCCTGGATTTAAACCTGCAGGATGTGATTCAAAAAATGATAACAGAGCATCCACAATTTTCATTGCACCAAGTTTTCTCTCTGGACTTATTTGCAGTTTGAAGCTTAAGAAAAACCTTGGGTACACACAGCCGTACAGCAGCGGAGAGATTAACAGAGATGGTCTTCAGATTTCTCTGAAGCAGAGAGAGGATTACCTGGTGGTGGGCAAAAGAGTTCAAGATGGTATCTTTAACACTGCCTGGAAAAGCAGGATTTTAATGAGCTTTCCAAATCTCTTCCCTCTGCCTCTACACATTTTGAACACTTGCATTCACTTTCCACAATGACTCTTTGTCACTTGGTATTACACACACACACACACACACACACACACACACACACACACACACACACACACACACACACACACACACACACACACACACACACACACAAGTGTGTTTTGCTATCTTTGTGGGGAATTTCCATTGACTTCCATTCATTTCTACAGCCTAAACCTTACCTTTACCCTTTTCCTAACCCTAACCATCACATACCTAACCCTAACCCTAACCTAAACTCAATTCATACCTTAGCCCTAACTCTGACCCCTGACCCAAAAACAGGGTTCCCCTTGTGGGGACAAGGTTCCAGTCCCCACAAGGAGCAATTGGTCCCCACAACGTAGTATATGTCAGGAAAATTGTCCCACCAGGTATTATAAACATACGCACACACACACACACACACACACACACACACACACACACACACACACACACACAGGGCCTCGGGGGGATCACGTATGCCACATGGACCTCAGTGGGTGGGGTCGGTCACATGACTGTTTGCTGTGCGTCTCTTCGCCCACTCATCAGAGGGTGAGATGAAATGTCCCACTGATATCGTCCCGACTCGCTTATTCAGGGACGTTTGGGACTCGATCATAAACTGCAGTCTTGTTTCTGGTGTTGTTCCTTCATATTTTAAGCAAGCAGTGATTAAAAAAAAAATCTTGACACCTCAGTACCTCCAGATAGGAACGGTTCCTCTGCACCACTCCTATCTGGAGTTCCACAGGGTTCTGTTCTGGGGCCAGTTCTCTTCTCTTTATAGGATTAATTCTGAAAAGAAATATCTCCTTCCACTTTTACCCTGATGATTCCAAAATCCATCTGCCACTGAAAGGAAATGACAGCAGCTCACTAAAAGTGAGCAAGACTGAAGTCATGATACTTAGATCCAGTAGTTCTAACAGTGATACAGAACTGGGCCTGGACCCTGGACACTTATGTTAAGCCTGTTCTAAATAACTTTGGTGTGAAAATAGACTGTGATTTAAAACTGGGTGGGCTGCCTGTTGACTCTGGTTCTCTGAGGCTCTTTGGCAGTGAGGCTCCATCTGGGACCTCCTTCTTCCTTCTGCTGGGGTGGGAACGCAATTGTGATTGGAACGTGTGGACTCGGAGCTTCAGTATTCTTGGAGTGCTTTGGCATTGCAGGCATTACTAATTACACTTGTACTAATGAAAAGAATGATAAAAACATTCAATGCAGAAAAGAAAAGAAAAAATAAAACTTACAAGTGGAGCCTTTTTATACTTTACAGAACTCCTCTTGGCAAAGCAAATATGTTTGGCACAACACGGCATTCAGATCATGATTCCTATTTGTGAATGCTGGACAAGACAGGATAAAAAAAAAAAAAAAAGACTAAGATAGCAGATACGTGCAGGGAAAATTTGCTTCTCAGGAACAGTGTCAGGGACAGAGAGCCGTGAGCATGTCAGGGTCCTCTTGGGTCCGAGTCATGTGAATTTCTTCATCAGGTGGTAAACATGAGGCTCCAGACAGATGTTTTCCTTCCAATTTTTCTGCAATTATCCGTGGTGTCTGCATCTGTCTGTGTCTGCAACAGGATATAATTCCCACCGTGGAGGTCGAGTGAGGAGCTCAGTCACTCAGCAGGGCCTCCACACAGGACAGAGTGGAGAGATTATCTGTCTTGTTTGGTTTGGGAACACCTCATATCCTCCCAGAAGAGCTGGAGTAGGTGGCTGGGGAGGGGGAAGCCAGGGGCTTATCTGTTTAGACTGCTGCCCTGTGACCAGGACTCTGATAAGCAGCAGAAAATCCATGGATGGAAGGACAGAAGTTCCTGGCCAAGGTGGGGATTTGTCGCTGTTCTCAATAAATGTACTTAAACTTAAGACCAGTGTTGGGTAACAGTACTTTTAAAAAAATGGTTTAAAATTAATTTAACATTACCACATTGCTGCTGTTTAAAGTAGTGTCCTGAAAAGTAACTCATTAATGGTAAATGGACTAGTTCTTATATAGCGCTTTTCTACTCAGTATGAGCACTCAAAGCGCTTATACAACCTGTTTGCATTCACCCATGCACTCACATTCATACAAGCATTTTTATGAAGCTAAGTGCTTTTAATTAACTAACATTCACTCACATTCATACTCCGACAGAACGGTCGGAGAGCAACTTGGGGTTAAGTATCTTGCCCAAGGATACATTGGCATGTAGCCCGGAGTAGCCAGGATTCGAACCGCTGACCTTCCGATCAGTAGGTGACCTGCTCTACCTACTGAGCTACAGTCCTGACAATGCTTCTGCTTTGTCAGGACAGTAATCGTCCTCTGTCCCTGACATCTGAATGGAGCCGTGCTGTGCTGTGGTTGCCCTTATCAGTAAGTTGAGCCTTGCTTGTGGGATTTTCTAAAAGGCAACACTAAGTTTATGAGTTGCTGATTGAACACATGTTCAGGCTAAAGGGTTCAGTGCATAAATCATGAACCTACGGGATTCTGGGAGCTTTCTCTCTCTCTCTGTTTGTCTGCCATGCTGCCATACACTTTCCTTCTTCATATTAACTCTGACAGCCCAATTTATGTGACAGGAGCTAATCCATTAGAAAACAGGGCTGGCGAGGGCGATGGGCGTAATTACTGTTTCAATGATGTGAGGAAGTTGCCTCGTTGATTAAGAGCTTTACAAGAACAGGAAATTATACAGTTTAACCTGGAAGTGCACAATGTAGTTATGTGTGAACAAAGGTGAGGAAGCATCATCACCATCATCAGTGTTCATTGTGAAAAACACAAATCACTGACTGATGATTCAAAGTACTCAGAGTAGGAGTGGCTTTATGAATGGGAGGTGATGCAAAGCAAAGCTTATGAATACATTTTTGCCAACTGAGATCCAAACCCGCAATTCATGATGTAGCTCTGCTGGGTATTTCAATGATGGACTTGAACTGATCTATAAAGCAGTTTTGGTAGAGCGGCCCCACAGAGCATGCCAGCTTCCAAATCATTTTCTCCATATAGCCTAAAATCACTGGAAAACCAGCACTGATTAATATTTTCTTAAAAAAAATGAACAGCTGGATGATTAATTTATTTGATCCTCTTTGTTCTGGAAAGAATCCAACACAAAGGCCACTAATTATGCCACGAACACATCTCTGTACTGAAACCCACTAGATAATGGTGGTAATGTAAATCCCACATTTGATGGTGATTTGTGCAATTGGCTTGAAGTTGGCCTCTAGTGTTCTCCACATCCAGTTCCTGATGAAGGCTCTCAGGGTCCTGTTGATCTTGTATGGTTCTAGGCCTACCGGGATCCATGCATGAGGCACTGAGTCACGGGCTTTCTTGTAATCAATCCAGGTGGTGCACAGGTTGGTCAGTCTGGTCTTGAGTGACCGCTCTGTCTACCAGTAGCTGGTGTTTTGCTCCTCTGGTGTTTCTGCCTATTGCTTTCTGGGCCCTGTTCAAGTATCGAGGAACGCACCTGCTCATCATAGCTGCTATGATGCCTGACAGCCATGTTGTACTGAGGCAGGTTATTGACTGGTAGTTGGGTGGGACCAGTTCTTTCAGCTGCATCTCAGACTCTACAGGCCTCAGTTAGCATGGTAAAGGTTAAAGTTCATGACAGTAAAATTAGAAAAAGACTGAACAAGTACAGCTTGTTCGGAAGGATTGCCGGGAGAACATGGTTTGCAAAGCTGCATCTGAAAGAACCACAAGACGTCTGGAACAACGTCCTTTGGACAGACGAGCCCAAAGTGGAGATGTTTGTCTGTAATGCACAGCAGCATGTTTGGAGGAAACCAAACAGCAGATCAACACAAACACCTCAGAGCACCTGTGTGGTGGAGGGCTGATGATTTGGGCTTGTTTTGCAGCCACAGGACGTGGGCACCTCGCAGTCACTGAGTCGACCATGAACTCCTCTGTATACCAAAGTATTCTAGAGTCAAATGTGAGGCCGTCTGTCCAGCAGCTAAATCTTGGACCAAACTGGATCATGCAACAGGCCAATGATCCCAAGCACAGCAGCAAATCTCCAGCAGAACAGCTGAAAAGAATGAAAGTGCTGCAAACGGCCCAGTCCGGACCTCAGCCTGCTGTGATGGGATGTGAAAGCCTGCAAAGTTCAATGAAAGAAAGAAGAGGGGCCCAAAATTCCTCCATGATGGTGTGAGACTGACAGTCATACAGAAACAGTTACTTCAAGTTATTGCTGCTCAACAAGGTTCTACAAGCTCCTGAATCACAGGGTGTACTCAGTGTTTCTGCATATGAAAATGTAAATATTATTTTACTGTTCTCCAGCAACACTATTCCCAATCATGATATATATTCCACCATGATATAGCTGTTCCATTACAGCAGATAACAACATTGCATATCCCAAAAGGTATTAGACCATGATAGCATCTTATAAAAGGAGCTCTAATTTACTCAAGAAAGTAATTTATTTTGAAAGCGTTGTGTGGTGTGATTGTATTTTGAAATCCAATGACACTAGCTTATGATTTGCACATTTAATCTATTGTATGATGAAACACTGTTTCATTTAATAAAGAAAGATAACGAGAAATATTCTGCAAGTGGCATCAAAAATGAAAAAAGCAGTGCAGCACTGAGCGCCGTGTTTCTATCAAAATACTCCTAATTGTTTCCTGGAGGCATTTCTCCATGAAAGTTATTTTACCTGATCCTCTTCAAGGTTGGAACAACTCAGCCGTGAGTGCAGAAACACATTCCTGATCTCTTCTTTTCAAGCTTGACAAGAAAAACTTTCCTAACTGGGTTACATGGTGTGTAGATGCTGCGTCTCCAGTCTAAATCATCTTCATCCTGACGTGCGGTTCATCGGCCCCTCCGATGATCAGACACTTTCCTTTTCTTCTTCTACACCTTTAGCACACGATTACATCCAGGTAACTAGCACACCTTCCTCCTACTTTACTGCTTTGTATAAATTCAACCTGACGGGTCATTAGAGGCGCTGGTTACCATGGTAACAGTGATGGCACAGGCAAAATATTTGAGGCTGAATATACTTTAAGTTTCTTTTTTTAGCAGATGAGCATTTGTAAAGTGCTGCCTTTTTTTTTCCACAGAGCACATGACATTTGATTTGGATCGTGGAAATTTCCCCTTCGGCGTAATCCGCTCCCCGGGGATCCGCTCACAAGGTGCGCGTCATCTTTGGCTCGACATGTTCTCGATCTGTGAAGCGCTGGGTGTTGGTTTATGTTTGTGGAGGTGTGTGTGTGCATATATAAGAGCCGTATAGTTGAAAGTTCAGAGATGTGATGCTTCATCAGCTGGAAAGTCTTCCAGGCAGATTTTAATAACTTTGTGTCTCAGCTCTGTCCTTTAGCAAGAAGCCTGCAGTTCTTCTGTGGTCTCATCACAATGCACAGCTTGAATCTCCTTCATGTGTGAAAAAGGCTTTCTTAGCAGAGCACTGGTCCAGTAACAGTTCTTTTGTAATAATTAGAAATAATGACTGTGGTGAGGGCAGGATGCAGGAGAGCTTCTAATGCACTGGTGATAATGTTTTATTCACAAGAGCAAAGGAACTTCTCCGCAGCGTGACCTCACCGCCGGCCTGGAGAACAGATTTCACCCACATCATCAAACGTCTCAGAATGACTTCTAGAATTTCAATCAAACTCAAACTTGAAATAACCCAATAATCACAGAGATGCCACAAGCTCCTCGTCCTCACAGGCCTGCAAAGTGTGAAATGACTGCGCTGCAGTAATCTTTGCTGGAATGTGATGGCAGTTTTTCTGATATGTAAAAATGTGCAAAAACTATGAAATAAAGTATCTTTAAAACTTTGCACCAGTCAACAACAACAACAACAACTCACATTCAGGAATCGACCAACAGAATGTGCGATACACAAAGCCAAGATGAACACACTCACCACAAAGTTTCTTTGGTGTGAAAATGTGAGTCTGTGTTTGAGTTTTGCAACCAGTGTGACAACAAGAGAGCGACAGGCTCACTCTGCCTACCTACAGAGACATTTAGGGAAACTCTTCAAATACTTTGAGTATTGTGACTCCTTTCAAAGCCCACCCTTAAATGTAATACTTCAGAGTACAGCTGGGCGATGTGGGCAAAAATAATATCTTAATACTTTTTAGCTGAATGGCGATATATAATATATATCTTGATATTTTTCTTCCCAAAAGGTATAAAGGAAAAGCTACAAGTATGATTGTAACACAACATAGACTATATCGATCTAAACGATATTGTCTCATCTTATATCGTGTATGAAAATATATCGATATTTCCTAAAACCTCAATACATCACCCAGGGTAGAGTACCCTGTGAGTCTCTTGCCTGTAACAACTTCTAGTTTCTTTGTAATAGAGTGATATTAATAAATAAAACATTAGCTGAGGATAAAAGCTGATTTCAGTGTCTTTAGTTACTGTGTTCAGGCGTTATTACTGAGTTCAAAATAAAACCTGGAGGGGACTCAGATGGTGGGTGTCAAAGGTACAGATAATAACACAAAACATGGAATGGGAAATTATAATGTGACAACAGTGGAAATTTTCAAACCTATAATGGAAAAGCAGATAAAAATAAACAACCCGACGAGTCTTTTTACATTAAAACAAACTGTTTGCTTCAGAGTTTTTTTCCCTCTACGTTACACTCTGATGCCCTCCTGCAGACACCTGTGTAATATTAACATGTATAATATTAACTTTGCTAAAACAAATTCCTGCAGCACTGTAGCGTAGTAAAATATCTGTGGCCATTAGGGGGGCAGCAAAACAAACATGTTCTTAGTGTGTAATATTTGACTGCCAAATACTAGATAATTTTAGCCAGGTAGCCACAATTTGTATTGCAATTCAACTTTATTATTGAGAGATTTCTGAGACCAGGAGGTTTTCACAGCTGGTTCAGGGCAATCAGTGCAGAAAGAAAGTCTGCACAACAGAGGAGCAGGAGCTTCTCTGTTGTGCAAACTTTTTGCTCAGTTTTTGCTTTTGTTCCTGCACCCTTTTGAATTTTTTTTTTGGATGTGCGTGTTTCCTCTTCAGTGTTCAGACCAATCAGTGCCCAACTACTAGCCAATAGTGACTACAGACATGTTAGATGTGATAAGAAGTCAAGCTGCTAGATTTTTTTTCTTAGAAAGAAACTTCCTGCAGAAGAAAATGTAAACAGCACTGATGAGAGGGTCATATACAACTGCAGAGGTCTTTGAAACAACGAGTAAAAGGTTTGTGGCCATGAGCAGCTCCTATCACATCCCTCACTGTCATTTGATCCATAGGTAATAGAAAAATATTGATTAGTGCAGCTTCAGAGTAAGATGAAGGAAATTGAACTTGGTAGAAGGGCAGACTTTCACTGGCAGAAGAGATCGGTAGACATGGAGATGGTGTATATTAAAATGTAAATTCAGCTCGCTCCAGCCATGATGAGAAAATTCTCACAGACTTCTCAACTTCTCTTTTCAGCTTGCCAATCACTATTTCATCGCACCCCTGAAGAGGGAGAGAAACTGCAGTCTCACTGTGCAGCACTGTCAGCACTCAGACTACACTAAAAGATATTTCTACTGAATATGTTCATTTGACTTAATGATGTAGCAGGTGACCCATCACTCTAACCTTGATGAGTAATCAGAGTGAAGCCATAAATGAATGTATGTTCATGAAAGCAGCACTTTCATAAGCAAAGAAAACACAGACATGTTTTTTTTTCTTACTGAGGGGAAAGAGACAGGAGAGACAAGAGGTGAATGAAAAGAAACACAGTGCATCATGGGAAACCCCCCCCCCCCCCCCAGCAGCCTAGACCTACAGCAGCATAACTAAGGGAGGGTTCAGGGTCACCTGATCCAGCCCTAACTATAAGCTTGATCAAAAAGGAAAGTTTTAAGCCTAATCTAAAAATAGAGAGGGTGTCTGTCTCCTGAATCCAAGCTGGGAGCTGGTTCCACAGAAGAGGGGGCCTGAAAGCTGAAGGCTCTGCCTCCCATTCTACTCTTAAGTATCCTAGGAACCACAGTAAGCCAGCAGTCTGAGAGCGAAGTGCTCTGTTGGGGGTGATATGGTACTATGAGGTCTTTGAGATAAGATGGGGCCTGATTATTCAAGACCTTGTATGTGAGGAGAAGGATTTTAAATTCTATTCTAGATTTAACAGGGAGCCAATGAAGAGAAGCCAATATGGGAGAAATCTGCTCTCTCTTTCTAGTCCCTGTCAGTACTCTAGCTGCAGCATTTTGGATCAGCTGAAGGCTTTTCAGGGAGCTTTTAGGACAGCCTGATAATAATGAATTACAATAGTCCAGCCTAGAAGTAATAAATGCATGAATTAACTTTAAATAACTGGCTTCATGTTTACCCCACTCTGCATTTAATCATTAGTATTATTAATCTCTGTCCTCTCCCCCTCAGCAGATGACCCCCCCTCCCTGATCCTGGTTCTGCTGGAGGTTTCTTCCTGTTAAGTGAGTTTTTCTTTCCCACTGTCACCAAGTGCTGCTCATAGGGGGTCGTTTAGCCTGTTGGGTTTTCTCTGTATTATTGGAGGGTCTTTATCTTACAATATAAAGCTCCTTGAGGCAACAATGATTTAAGTTGTGTTTGTTGCTATATAAATAACACTAAAGTGAAACAATACAGAGATATTTTGGACATAAACTCAGAGTGGTCGTTTGTTTACATTGACATTAAAATCCTTAGTAAATTCTGGAAGGTTTTAAATTATTATTACATAAATTAATGGACACTAAGTAACTTTAATTACCTCAGAGAGGAAGGGACTCTTTTTTTCTTGCATAGATCAACCAATAAAATTTCACATCAGTTTCATCTCCTACGTGATCAGGTTGTGAATTCTTCCTATTACATCCAACAAGCAGCAACAAGCATTAAATGAATAATGGCTGTCAAGTTGACAAGTGACACTCAGTTAACTTAATTTACTCTGCAGTCATTTTACAGAGATGATAATAGCAGTCTGGATCCAGCACTTAAGTGACTGTGAAAAGTAGAATGACACCTTATGGTCTTCTGATAGATAAAGCTTTGGACATAACACAAAACACATTTTTATGACTTCAACAGTGTAAACATCCATCTTCATCCTGAATTGTTGGCGTCGTGTCCATCTGCCTCGTCTTTCAGAGCCCTCTGTCACAGTGATTGCGGTTGAAGCAGTCTTTCCTAATCACTTTGTGTGATTACAGGTGAGCCTTGATTAAAGGCTGCAGTCACATTTTTTTTTCTTAGGATATCTCCTAACTCAGTGACCCCAAAGTCTGTGTCAAAGGTGCTTCAGCGCTTTCTTACTACCTCCCTTAGCAGAGGATCCACTGGAGCATCCTTCATGAAAGGTAAGAAGATAAAGCTGTCGCACAACTCAGCCGCACACAATCAGGCCAAACTATCGAAATGACAGACAAGCGGCAGCGATCATGTAAATGTGTGTTTATAGTGTGTTTTCAGTCCGTGTCCTGATGTAACCTGTTTTTAACCTTTAAGCCACGTTAAACCAGTGAACATTAGCTGCTGCAATAAAATCTGTTTATTAAGTGTGATAATTAATACAGAACAGGTGAAGAGGAGACTCACAGGGAGAGGAACGGTTTATTAAATAATGGGTACTGAAGGGGAAAGGTGGAGGACAGTGGGGCAGGCAGGAGGGCTTTAGTCCAGGTAACTAAATAAGTACAAGAGGAAGATCAACACAAGAACCCAAAATCTGAACATGTTCTCACCAAAGAAGCTGCAACAAGCTGCCAGAGGACGGTGCTTCAGGTACAGGTGATACAAGGTGATACAAGGTGATACAAGGTGATACAAGGTGATACAAGGGGATACAAGGTGATAAAAGGGGAGTGAAGAGTAGACTGGAAGGAGGTGTGCCAGCAGGAGCTGATTGGAGACCACACACACTCACACACACACAGACACGCGCACACACACACACGCACGCGTGCGCCACACACACACACACACACACACAGCAGAGGAAGCAGAGAGGGAGGGAGAACAAGAAGAGAGGCAGATGGGATTTAAGGTAATTTGATTATAATATTGTTCAACTGATGAATGCAGGTTTAAAAACCCTAAACAAACATTATGAGTTACATTTAAACAGACTGAGTTTAAGGCTCACTGTAATTCAGTCTGCATTAGTCACGCTGTATTGCAGCCTTTAGGATTACCAGTCATTATTGTATCTGCAGTCACAGAAAGCCTTAATAAAGGCAGGAGTTACAGTGGATTATCTGTGCAGCAGGTGGACATACAGGTGGACAGGATGAGCAACTAATCTCAATGTGACTTCATTTCACTTTAGAAGATATAATTTCTTTCCTTTTAAAGTTGCAGCTTTGGTAATGAAGTAGTATTTTTCAGCAGTTGTTTTTTTTTGTATGAGCTGCAGGAAACAAAGAGCCCATGAAGAGTCTGAGCAGTTTGTAGCCAGTCTTCAGGACAGCAGAGCCTCATCAGCAAGTCTCCATCCCGCTCTGAAGGATCCTTGTGTCGGTGCAGCCGGACTCTGAGCGTGAGTCCTTATCAATTCTCTTTCCTTATCTCATAACGTTTTCCATCAAGGTTAAACCTCTGTCCCTCTCCCTGTGTGTGTGTCTGATTACTGGAGTGGACCTCTTGTGGGCTTTCAGCTTGCCAACCATCTGTAATCACCTCTGCTTTTATATCGAAGCCTCCAGCTCCACTAGTCACGACTAAAGTGGTTGCTAAGCCTTTGTCTTCACCATCCAGTCTACACCTGCTCTCATCTGCACCACAGACAGTATAAAAGACGGACACAGCCACCATGTCAGTTTAATATCCTCCCTTTATTATTTTCCCCTCCTTCATCTTTGTTTGTCTCCTCCGCCCTCATTAGTATCACCTGTGTTTAAGCAGGAGATGCTAATAGCAGCTCTTCACGTCCCAGGTACCAGATCGTGTTGTTATTACTGCTGCTTTAAGTTTAGACCCAGAAACTTTCAAACTAAATCCAAGTTGGCAAATTTCCTGGAAATCTTCAATTTCAGGAACACTGAATCCATTTGAGGTGGGAAACGCAGCATCAAGCATTAGTTTTCCAAGTGTTTTCAGAGGCGTTGCATCAATCAGGACGCCCCTGATTTACACCCTGGACTTCAGCTTCATTCAAAAAGGAGCTGGCAGCTCCAAGAATGACTGGGAAGGACTCCTGTAGACACAAACCGTTCACTGTTCACACAAAGAACTTGTTGGGTTTGGTCTTCATTTATCTCATTACAATAAAACAGAGATATTTTTATCTGATATTATGTTGCTGTTTCCTTTGCCTGTAGATTTTCAATGAAAGCATGCAACTGAAGGAAGAGAAAGATTTCTCATAATGAGTCTGCATGAAGACAAGATGAAGTATATCTTTCCTTGCTCGAGCTTCTATAGGATTTTCAGCTTGCTTTGGAGGGCCATGAAGGGCGATGTGTTGCATATTTATTTTATGGTTTTTGTTGATGAGCGGAGCGAGCTGGGATCAATCCACAGTGTAAATAAATGAACCGATTCAGTCTCTGAAAGGACAATCAGAGCTGTATTTTCCCTTGACAAAACTTTAAAGATTCCAAGGTCACTCAGAAAAATACAAAATACTTCCATTTATCATATTTCCATTTTTGTGATTCATAAAAGCGTCTGAAGAGAAGGAATACTAACCAAAAGTGAATTTATGAGCACTTGAACAGAGCAGATTATTAACCCACACTGACCCAACAAAACACATCCAGAAACAAAGATGCAAAGACTGAATGACACGTCTGTCAGGTGAGGCTGAGGCAGGAATCCATGGAGGGATGATAGAGGAGAGTTTGGAGCACAACGAGGTGAAGAGGAGGAACACAGCACAACTGATTACAAAAAGTGTGTTTAATGGTTACATTTGCTTCATGTACTTTTAGGTCTCATCCTTAGTTCTGATTTGCTTTAGTGTAATTCCTCTCTCGGTGTCTCCGGAGTTTTGTTTTGGTGTCCGTGGTGTTCCCCGTTCAGTTGTCGTACTTCCTGTTTTATTCTGGGAGTTTGTGTTCCTTGTGCATTGCCGTGAGCTTTACTTTCTTTGTCTCCTCTGCTGTGAGTCTGTTCAACAATGTTGCGTTCTCCCCTCCTGTATGGTGACCTTCTCTTAGTGTCTCCCAGATCCAGTGCTTCCCAGCCCTAGGGTGTGTTCTCGGTTTTTGGTTTCCTTTTGTATTTGATGTTTCACCTTTTTGCTAAATAAACGGCTCACTTTTTGTTAACTCTGCTGCCTGAGTGTCTGCATTTGGGTCCTCATCTCTACCACACATATGACAGGGGCACAAACACAATATTGAAAAGTAACAGCCGGTCTGAGAGGGAATAAATCAATCACAAAAAGATGGGAGGAGTCCTTTTTGCTCTGAGATGTCATCTGAGAAGAAAGGGCTGTCTGTGCAGGTGAAACTCTGCAGAGCAGCAAAGAGAAGAGTCAGAGACAGAAAAGGAAATGTTTCAGTGACCCCACAGTCACCTCACCTTTCCACCATCAGGCCTTTCTTTATGCATGTCGGGGTTGAGACAAAAATGCAAATGTTTCCATTTCCCAAGTTCTGCCTCAGTCATGTTCTTGCTCTCCTTAATGTTACTCTCTTTCATTTCACTTGGTTCTGTGTGTGCATTCGCGCGGCTTTAAATCCCTTAAACCTCACCAGGAGGTGGTGGTTTAATACCGAGGGCCACATTTCTGATTAAATAAAGGAGTCACCACTTCAGGCCTGACAGAGCGGCGTTGAGAGCTGTGAAATCTCGGTCGAGTGTGACTATCGCTGGGTGGCAGGAATCTTTGGGTTTAGGTCTTCAAGCCTGACTGTGAACGCACACTTCGCTCTGTCAGCGACCAATCGCTGTGTTTGTTTTAGGAAAAGCATCACACAAATATTGTTTGCATTAGGCCATATTAATTGGAGCTGGTTTGAAACACTGTAGTTCTCTGATGCAGAACATGATCAACTCTGATGTTGCAAATAATTCTCTGATTAATATTTGACAGCTCCAAATAATTACCACTGATTAGCACAGAGCAAAACTGCTGCATGTTAGCGCGCAGGAAACAAAATCACAACAGGAATTTACAAATATCGGTTATCAGCTGTTTGAACATCGCGCTTGCAAAAGGTGCTCCAATAATCCACTGAATTCAAATAAATTACAGTCAGATAAGAGGCTGTAAACGGTTTTGCTCCATCAGAGATTATTAGGGAGGCAGCAGAAGTCCATTTCTGTCCTCACAGGTCCTGTCTACACTGAAGTACCCCACACAGCTAATTATTGATTTTCAGTGTAAGCGCCGAACCTTTCTGCCTCTTTCCAAGAGGAAAAAGGAAAAGACGAGACACTGGCTGCAGCTGAATGGTCCGTTTTTCTTAGGAAGGTTCGTAACTGAGTGAAGTGACCCAGAAATATCTGTGTGGCAGTTTTTTAAGAGGGACAAATATGTTCTCAAGCAGTTAAAGGTATATTCGCACCATTTCACCTACATTTTTAGAAGCACTATCTGAGATGATCCATGTTCAGATATAAGCTAGGGAATATTGATTTTAGATTTTACGGCTTATTTAAGTTCAATGAAAAGTGTTGTGACCATGGGGGGGGTTGCAGCGTTTAGCCCATTCTGACAGTTTTTGCAGTGTTTGCAGTCTGAAAGAAACGCCAAAGGCAGACAAACAAGAACAAAAAGCAGAGCAGGACTGAAGACCGGTCGATACGGGCAGGACATTACAGGATCAGCCCAGCAGACACATCTGATTCTGTTTCCTCTCTCTCTTTAAAAGGTGCCACTATAGAGAAAAGCCATTGTTCCCCTAAAGCTACAATAAGATGATTCATTCTGTAGTTGTGAGTTCGTGGTAGGCACATATGCCAAAGTTTGAACAAAGTAAATATGTTTTATAATGTTTCAGATGGTGCGGCCTGTTGGTTCGGAAAGGCGACCGCCTCCCAGGTGGTGCTACTAAAGTGTGGCTCATTGGCTGGTGCAGCATCCTACTATTTTACTCAGCTTGCATTGAATTGTGATTTGAATACTTCTCCAACCCCAAAATCCCAAGGCTGGTTTTTTCTGCATTTCAGTCTGTAAGGCCAAACTGAGCAACCCTGGGGTCTATGATAAGGAGTTAACATGTGTCTCTGCCACGGCACACAGAGAGATTAGAAAAACTACATTTGCCGCATTAAAACTCTAAATTACAGAATCAATAACAGCCTAATAACTATGAGTCTTTCAACAAGATGGCGCCGGTGAGGTCAGCAGCCGTCGTACCTGCTCCTACGCTTTGTTTGTATATATTAGGTTTAGCTCTAATTCTGGACTTTATAATTCCGCCTGCTCTGTGTCATATCACGTATGACAGACAGACTCTTTTAATATCAGAATACAGCACTCTGGCTGTATTCTGACACCTTTTTCTCCCGACCCGGCTTGGCCCCAGGAGATACTGCGTTTCCAGTGGGCCAGCTCAAACAAAGGATGGCGTGGAGCACCCAGGTCACGGACAAGGCCCCGAGGGAAAAGAGCCGGCGTAAGAGAGAGGCTGAGGCGCAGAGCGCACCAAACGCCACTGCTGAGCATCCTGTTGGCTAATGTCCAGTCACTGGATAACAAGCTGGACGAACTCAGGGCCAGGATACAGTTTCAGAGGGACATAAGGGACTGCAACATCATCTGTCTCACGGAGACATGGCTGACCCCCCTCATACCGGACCACGCCGTACAGCCGTCGGAGTTCTTCAGTGTTCATCGCACGGACAGAATGAGTGAGTCTGGAAAATCAAGAGGAGGAGGTGTGTGCCTAATGATTAATAACAACTGGTGTGACAGTAGGAATGTTGTCCCTCTGAAACAATCATGTTCACCTAACCTGGAGCTCCTAACCCTGAAATGCCGCCCCCACTACCTGCCCCGCGAGTTTACTTCGGTCATCTTCAGCGCCGTCTATATTCCACCTCAGGCGGACACAAACACTGCACTATCCGAGCTACATGAGGCTATTTCCACCTATCAGGCTAACCAGCGTGATGCGGCTCTCATCGTAGCCGGGGACTTTAACAGTGCAAACTTGAAAAAGCTGATACCGGAATTGATTCAACACATCGACTGCCCCACCAGAGGAGAGAGGACCCTAGACCACTGCTACTCTCCTTTCAAAGATGGCTACAAAGCAAAGCCTCTTCCGCCTTTTGGGAAGTCTGACCACACCGCTGTCCTTCTCATGCCGAAATACAAACAACGGCTCAGGCAGGAACCCCCTGCTGTGAGAGAAGTGACACGGTGGTCTGATCAAACAGAGGCCGCTCTGCAGGGTGCGTTGGATTCAACCAACTGGGACATGTTTCGCAGCAGCGCGGGCGGAGACATCGAGGAGTTTACGGAAACTGTTGTGGGATTTATTGGGAAAGTTGTTGATGACACTTCACTTAGGAGGACCATCAGGACTTTTCCCAACCAGAAGCCGTGGGTGGATAAATCTGTCCGCGACGCCCTGAGGTCCCGCACCGTTGCCTACAACTCCGGCCTCGCCTCTGGGAACATGGAGGACTACAAGGTTGCATCATACAACGTCCGCAGAGCAGTGAAAGAGGCTAAACATCGCTACGGCCGCAGACTGGAACAGCAACTACAACAGTCTGACCCCAGGGGACTGTGGCAGGGACTACGCACCATCACGGACTACAAAGCACCACACACACACCCGGTGAGTGCCGACGCTTCTCTGGCTGATGAACTCAACATCTTCTTTGCGCGCTTTGAGTCGGGAAGCCGACAGCCCGCTGCGCTCCCGGCCGGAGGGGCGGAGACACTCACTGTGACGGAGCGCGACGTGAGGAGGGCGTTTAGACGTGTAAACACCAGGAAAGCGGCTGGACCAGACGGTATTAGTGGACGTGTCCTTAAGACCTGCGCTGACCAGCTGGCACCTGTGTTTACACTGATATTCAACCTCTCACTGAAACTGTGTGTGATTCCCACCTGCTTTAAAAAGTCCATCATAGTCCCAAAGAAACCACATCCCAGCAGCCCCAATGACTTCAGGCCCATAGCACTCACCTCTGTGGTGATGAAGTGTTTTGAGAGACTCATCAAGACATTCATCACCTCCTCACTGCCCACCACCCTCGACCCACTACAGTTTGCATACCGGCCAGACAGATCCACAGATGACGCCATATCCTTCCTCCTCCACAAGACCCTTTCACACATAGACACTGGTAAGGGGAACTATGTGAGAGTGCTGTTTGTAGATTACAGCTCAGCATTCAACACCATAGTTCCCTCCAGGCTGGTCTCTAAGCTGCTGGACCTGGGCCTGGGCCCATCCCTGTGCAGGTGGGTTCACAGCTTCCTGACCAGCAGACCACAGGTGGTACGAGTGGGTCACCTCACCTCATCCTCCCTCACCCTCAACACTGGATCCCCCCAAGGCTGTGTGCTCAGCCCTCTGCTGTACTCACTGTACACCCATGACTGCGAGGCCACGTCAGAGTCCAACGTCATCATCAAGTTTGCTGACGACACTGCTGTTGTGGGACTAATCTCCCACAATGAGGAGACAGCCTACAGGAGAGAGGTCTCCCGCCTGGAGAACTGGTGCCAGGAGAACCACCTCCTGCTCAACGTCAGCAAAACAAAGGAACTGATCGTGGACTTCAGCAGGAAGCAGCAGAGGGACTACCATCCACTTGTCATCAGTGGTGCTGAGGTGGAAAGAGTGGACACTTTCAAATACCTGGGAGTGACCATCTCACAGGACCTGTCCTGGACTCATCACATTAACATCACTGTGAAGAAGGCCAGACAGCGTCTCTACCTCCTCAGGCGGCTGAGAGACTTCAAGCTCCCACTCAAGGTGCTCAGGAACTTTTACACCTGCACCATCGAGAGCATCGTGCGTGGGAGCATCACCACCTGGATGGGAAACTGCACCAAGCAGGACTTCATGGCCCTAAAAAGGGTGGTTCGTTCAGCTGAACGGACCATCAGAACCACCCTCCCCAACCTGCAGGACATTTACACCAAGCAGTGCAGGCTGAGGGCCATGAAGATCCTAAAACAGCCCAGCCACCCCGACACTCTCTTCTCCCTGCTCCCATCAGGCCGGCGTTACCGCTGCCTGAGGGCTAAGACTGAAAGGTTGAAGAAGAGTTTTTACCCACAAGCCATCCGTCTGCTCAACTCTGAGCCCAACTGGACCATTATTGCACAATGTAAATATTATAATTTATAATTTATAATACCATGTAAAAGTGTGTATAGTGTATAGTATATAGAGTATAGTGTATAGTGTGAATTACTTATTTTTATTTTTATTCTTATTTATATGTGTGTGTATATAAGGTTGCAGGTACAAAATACATTTCACTGTGCATTGTACTGTGTGTAAGTAACCACAAGCATGTTTTATTGCAGCAAAGTGATTGTAGTTTTTCCACTTGAAAATGTTGTAAATTTGCAGGCTTCCGTGTATAAGCTTTTATTTTTGAAGTGCACTTCCTGTTTAGCGCAGTGAGCTGAATGTGACTGTAGCTTGTTTACGCTTCAATGCAACGGACACAGAGACACGGTTTATCTCAGTCATCTTCTCACTTGCAGCCCCTCCGAAGAGGCAAAGGTGAACTAATTTATAAGTTAAAATATGGGAACATTTTTTGCTTGTTCTCTATTTGTATGCATAAATGTAAGACTGCACTTTGTGTTTTCAGCTCTTACGTTGGTTGGTTGGTTGGTTGTTGTTTGACACGGCTATGGTGAAAGGTCGTAGCTCAATAAAAACGCCACAAACCATCAGTAAAGTCTCATCCTTGTTCGGGGGGCATGCTACAGTAAGAGCTTCACCTCAGCGTGCTACATCGAGCTGCCCATGAAGGCTAAGGACAACGGCAACGGCACAGGCAGCGAGCTGGAGCAGCTACGGTTAAAGGCTAACAAGCTAAGGCTAAAGGAGAAGGTGAGCTACAATAACAAGGAAAATGGACGGCATCGAAGAGCACACACATAAGCTACAAACAGAAATAAATGAATCGAGAAGTTTATTATGCAAAGGAGATACAGAGAGTATGTCACGGCAAGAATTAAAGGACAACATTGAACACAAAGAGAGACAATTAGCTGAGCTTAACAAAACGGCGGCTCAGTTAACACTGCCCAGGCATTCAGAGCGGCCTAGCGTGCTAACGGAGAAAATGCTAGCATATAATAAAGACGAACTGATTAAAAAGGACAGAAAACTACAAAGCCTCTATGATCAATGGAAAGTACTAATCAGAACATCCAGGGAAAGCCTCAAAACTGATTTATCCGAGCAAGCATTATGTGCTATGGCAGATGATATTGAAAAGAAATTGCAGGACATGATGAAAGTGTACAGTGAAATAAGGGAGCGTAGTACGCCATCTCCTGACACTAGACGCAGAATGGACTCTTGTGAAGCAGTAAATAAGGACATTATGAAAATACTTAATGAACGTATAGTAGCAATAGATGACTTTGATTCGGCTACAGAAAGGCAACGTCTTCATCAGCTCCTGACACACCAATATGCCCGCTCTATCTACGGTACTGCCTCTCAGTTAAGTGTTGGCAAACAGTCTGATACTTCAAGCATCGCAGCTAAAAGGATTGATGCAGCTGCAGAGTTAGCTGCAAAGGAAGCGGAATATAAAATCGTGCAAGAGGAAATTAGACAAAAGGAAAAAATAAGAGACATAGAGGAGCAACACAGAAAGGAATTGGAGGTACAAAATCAGAGCTTGAGCGTTTGAAGGCAGAAAAGGAAATGCAAGCTGCTCGTGCGAAACTTGAGACCTATGACAGAGAAATGAACGTGGATATGGACAATCAGCAAATGCAAATGATAATATGCTTTCTCTGTTGACCATCAATCCTTTCATGAAGCACCAGCACCCTCTAGTGGCTTACCTCGCTCATCAATGCCACGAAACAACGTGTCAATCCCCGCTGCAAACGATCCGAACCATCAAGTCTTCACTCAAACACCCCCCTACAGACATTTCCCAGTTAGCCCAAGCAATTCAAAACAGTATAGCCATAAACAGAATCCCAATACCAATGCCCACAGTTTTCAGTGGAGATCCAATTACCTACATAGAATGGAAGGCATCGTTCACTTCACTTGTGGACTGCAAAGGAATCTCACCTGCTGATAAACTCCACTTGCTAAAAAGGTATGTCACAGGCTCGGCACAAAAATGTCTAGAGGGCATATTTTATCGCAGTGATGAAGAGGCATATAAGGATGCATGGCAAAAGCTTGACCAACGTTATGGTCAGCCCTTTGTTGTCCAACGAGCTTTTAGAGACAAATTGTCAAAATGGCCTAAAATAAGTTCAAAGGATGCGGAAGGACTAAGGACATTTTCAGACTTTCTAAATGCATGTCTCCAAGCCATGCCCCATGTGAAAGGTCTAGAGATTCTAAGTGACTGTGAGGAGAACCAAAAGTTGCTGCAGAAAGTTCCAGATTGGCTGGCAGCCCGTTGGAATCGTCAGGTCACAGTTGCACTTATGGACGGCAAAGATTTTCCTTTGTTCAAGGACTTTGCACAATTTGTGGCAGTTGAGGCAGAAATCGCGTGCAACCCTGTCACTTCTTCATATGCTCTTCATTCATGCAGTTCATCCTACGAGAAGAGGACCACAAAGGACTTTAAACCAAACAGATCCACTCATGTCTTCACGACGCAAACTATGGTACAAAACAGTAAGGGAAGGACAACCAACACTAAATTAAAGGTGCCCTGCATGTTTTGCAAAGATGAAAACCACCAGCTGTTCAAGTGTCCAAACTTCTCAGAAAGGCCCTTAGAGGAGAAGCGCACATATGTTAAGGACAACAAGTTGTGCTATGGATGTTTAAAGGTGGGTCCATAATGCCAAAGATTGTCGCCACAGACACACATGTGACATTTGCAAGGGAAGGCATCCCACTTGTCGCACAATGACAATCACAATGCCAATGAAAGGTTTCCAAGCCCTGTCAACACAGCTCCTAGCACTCCACAAGAAACTACGGCAGTCACAGCTCTCAATGTTACTAAGGGGGGTCAGTCAAATGGCACATCCATGATCGTTCCTGTATGGGTGTCCACGGTTCAGAGCCCTACTAACGAGCAATTAGTGTACGCACTTTTAGACACACAAAGTGACAGCACATTTGTCAGTGAAGAAGTAAGCAACCAGCTACAAGCAGACACTCACCCTGTAAAGTTAAAGCTATCTACTATGCTGGGTGTCCATTCTATTGTTAAGAGTCACAGAGTATCTGGATTGTGTGTGAGAGGTTATGACTCAGACGTTCGCATCGATCTTCCCCCCCTCATACACCAAGGACTTTATACCAATTAACTATGACAATATACCCACCAGTGACACAGCAAAGCAATGGCCCCACCTGACAGAAATCTCTGATAAGATACCACCTCTTTTAAGTTGTGATGTTGGACTCCTTATCGGATTTAACTGTCCCAGATCTCTAGCCCCAAGACAAGTTCTACTAGGAGAAGGCAATGAGCCCTATGCAATCCTCACGGACCTAGGGTGGAGCATTGTTGGAGGCTCCACATTTGAGCTCAGTGAAACCAAGTCAAGTTTGTGTCATAGAGTCACAGTGAAGGAACTACCCCCTGTAACTCCCATGGATGTGATTAATGTGCTAGAGTCAGATTTAAGGACACAAAAGCAAGCGACAAAACTGTCTCACAAGAGGATCTCATCTTTTTGGACAAGCTCAAGGAAGGAATAAGGAAAATGAACAAGGACACTGCGAGATGCCTCTACCATTCAAACAAAGGCCACACTTACCTGACAACAGAAGGCTTGCTGAAATCAGACTTGAACACTTAAAGCGAAAGTTCAATAAAGACGAGAAATACAAAGAGACTACATAACCTACATGAAAGACATTATTGAAAGGGGTGACATCGAAGAAGTACACAACGAAGGAAAACAAGGTGAACAATGGTACATACCCCATCACGGGATTTATCATCCCAAAAAGCCCACTAAACTGCGTGTTGTATTCGATTGTTCAGCCAAACACAATGGTACAAGTCTAAATGATCATCTTCTTCAAGGCCAGACCTAATCAATAATCTAACAGGCATCCTCCTACGGTTTAGACAACATCCTATTGCTCTCATGTGCGATATAGAAAAGATGTTCCATCAGTTTCATGTCCAGCAGTGTGACAGAGACTACCTGCGTTTTCTGTGGTGGAAAAATGGCAACACAGAGACACAGCCACAGGTTTACAGAATGAAGGTACATCTTTTTGGTGCAGCATCATCCCCAGGCTGTGCAAATTATGGACTAAAGTACTTAAAGTACTCTCTTTCTTTCTTCCGGCGCCGCGCGAGCAGGCAGCCAGTTTCAGCAGCTCCGCACTAATTCCGTGTTTTTTCTCATTTTGTTTAGTATTAGATGTGTTATTGTGTTTCTGTATCTTATGCTCTTTTTCCTCATGATGGAGCAGACTTTTTTCTGGAAAACTTTGTTTTATTTACCCTTTTTATGGTGTTTATGTTTGGAGACTGCGAGAGTGGCCACGCTCCTATTGTTTACTCTCGGGACCAGCTGATCTCCATCGGGAGCTCCGCTGTGCCTACTCCTGCTGAACGCCTCGATATTCCCCGCGAACTGAGAAGGAAGAGACGCGGGAGACGTGCGGGCATAGGTCGTCGTTGCCAGGGGAGAAGGTACAGGCCCGTCATCCCGTCCATCATCATGGGAAACGTGAGATCTCTTCCCAACAAAGTGGACGAGCTGGCGGCGCTAACGCGACATCAAAGGAGCTACCGGGAGAGCAGCCTCATGTGCCTGACGGAGACGTGGCTAACCGAGCTAACCCCGGACTCACACATAACATGGACGGCTTTCATTTGATCCGTGCCGACAGAACCAAGGAGAGTGGTAAGAAGAGGGGCGGGGGTCTGGCTGTGTTTGTAAACGATAGATGGTGCAACTCCAGACATCTAACCATCAAAGAGAAGCTCTGCAGTAAGGACATTGAACTGCTCGCTGTTAGCTTGAGGCCGTACTATCTTCCTCGGGAGTTTTCACATGTTATTGTGATAACTGTGTATGTGCCGCCCTCTGCTAACGCTGCTGCAGCCTGCGATGTCCTCCATGCTACTACCAGCAGACTCCAAACACAGCACCCACAGGCCCTCTTTCTGATCTCAGGGGACTTTAACCACGTCTCCCTGTCCTCCACTCTCCCCACCTTCACCCAGTATGTCACCTGCCACCCCAGGAATACCAACACACTGGATCTACTGTATGCCAACATCAAGGAGGCATACAGCTCATCACCTCTGCCTCCCCTGGGGGGCTCAGATCACAACCTGGTTCATCTCCAGCCTGTGTACAAACCCTTGGTACACAGAGAACCAGTTGTGACACACACAGTGAAGAAATGGTCTGAGGAGACTGAAGAAGCTCTGAGAGACTGCTTTAGCTCCACTGTGTGGGAAGAGCTTTGTGCCCCTCATGGGGAGGACATCGACAGCATCACGGACTGCATCACTGATTACATCAATTTCTGCGTGGAAAACACTGTGCCCACCAGGAGGGTACGGTGTTTTTCAAACAACAAACCCTGGATCAACTCTGAAATAAAGGCTCTCCTGAAGGAGAAGAAGAGAGCCTTTAGATCAGGAAATAAGGAGGAGCTGAGAGCCGTGCAGAAGGATCTGAGAAGGAAAATCAGGGAGGGAAAAAACATCTACAGGAAGAAGATGGAGGACCAGCTACAGCAGAGCAACATCAGTGGGGTTTGGAGGAGTTTGAACTCAATTTCAGGCCACAAACCAAGCCCTAGGGTTGTGGGAGACTTAGAGTGGGTTAACAACCTGAACCAGTTCTTTAACAGGTTTGACCAGCCACCCACCCCTCCCCCAGCCCAGTCCCCCCTGCTGTCAGCCCCACCATCTTTAATGACTGCCAACCTTTCTTCTTCTTGGGACCTCACACCTCTCAGCTCTCAGCCATCACCCACCCCCTTCACTTCTGAGGACTCCATCTCACAACCCCCATCCCCCACCTCCATCTTGTCCCTCTCAACTCATCATGTGAGGAAGGAGCTACGTAAGATCAAGGTGCGAAAGGCTGCTGGTCAGACGGCATCAGCTCCAGGCTCCTGAGGTGCTGCGCAGATCAGCTGTGTGGCATCATGGGATACATGTTCAACCCTGAGCTTGAAGCTGGGGAAAGTACCACAACTGTGAAGACCTCCTGTGTGGTACCGGTACCAAAGACCAACATCCAAAGGATCTTAGCAGCTACAGGCCGGTAGCCCTGACATCGCTTCTAATGAAGACCCTCGAGAGGCTGGTCCTCAACCATCTACGCCTCATGGTGTCGTCTTCGTTGGACCCGCTGCAGTTCGCCTACCGGCCTGGCATCGGGGTGGATGACGCCATCATCTACCTCCTGCACCGAGCTCTGACCCACCTGGAGAAGCCTGGAAGCACTGTGAGGATCATGTTCTTTGATTTCTCCAGTGCTTTTAACACCATCCAGCCAGGACTTCTGAGAGACAAGCTGGAACTGTCAGGAGTGGACCACCACATCTCCGAGTGGATACTGGACTACCTCACTGACCGCCCACAGTACGTGAGGACACAGGGCTGTGTCTCTGACAGGCTGGTCTGCAGTACGGGGGCCCCACAGGGAACTGTGCTGGCACCGTTCCTCTTCACCCTCTACACTGCAGACTTCTCCATCAACTCCCCACGCTGCCATCTGCAGAAGTTCTCTGACGACTCTGCCATAGTTGGCCTCATCACAGGTGAGGATGACTCAGAGTACAGACAGTGGACTCAGGACTTTGTGGACTGGTGCCAGCGGAACCACCTCCTGATCAACGCCGCTAAACCAAGGAGCTGGTGGTGGATTTCCGCAGGCGCAGACCCCACACACGGACACCGGTGAACATCCAGGGAGTGGACATTGAGATAGTGGACTCTTATAAGTACCTGGGTGTTCACCTAAACAATAACTGGACTGGACTCATAACACTGATGCGCTCTACAGGAAGGGTCAGAGCAGACTCTACCTGCTGAGAAGGCTGAGGTCTTTTGGAGTGCAGGGGACACTCCTGAAGACCTTCTATGACTCTGTGGTGGCATCAGCCATCTTCTATGCAGCAGTATGTTGGAGCAGCAGCTTGTCTACAGCTGAGAGGAAGAGGATAGACAAGCTCATCAGGAAAGCCAGCTCTGTCCTAGGATGTCCTCTCGACTCAGTGCAGGTGGTGGGAGACAGAAGGACTCTGACCAAAAATAACATCACTGATGGACAAAGT
This sequence comes from Archocentrus centrarchus, assembly GCF_007364275.1. Classification (NCBI taxonomy): domain Eukaryota; kingdom Metazoa; phylum Chordata; class Actinopteri; order Cichliformes; family Cichlidae; genus Archocentrus; species Archocentrus centrarchus. Next base: position 35,095,997 of record NC_044351.1, on the reverse strand, counting down.
CTCCCACCCCATGCATGAAACTGTTGCTGAGCTGGAGAGCTCCTTCAGTGACAGACTGCTGCATCCTAAATGCACAAAGGAGCGTTACCGCAGATCCTTCCTCCCAGCAGCTGTAAGACTTTATAATCATCACTGCTCCCAACAAAAACCACAATAACCTACACAATGTAGGATAATATATAATATACTGTAAATAGTCCGGCCTGTTAAGGTTCAACACACAGGCACATCATGTACATTGTATATAGTGTTATTATTAGTAGTATTAAGGTTAATATTGTTTGTTGATTTTATATATATTCTTTTCTTAATAGTGTGAATTATTATATCTTTATTTATATTTATAATAACTGCGGCTGCTGTTACACCCCAAATTTCCCCTCTGTGGGACAATAAAGGCTGTTTCTTCTTCTTCTTCTTCTTCTTCTTCTTCTTCTTTAGCAAAAGAACATGTCACACACACCCTGTGGGATCTGAGTTTATGGAGAAAGACTTTATGTAGACGATGGAGTGACAAGCACAAACACAGTTGAAAGGGCAATACAGCTTGCACAAGAGGCTACAGAAATATGTGCACAAGGAGGGCTCCGTCTACACAAATTTATTTCAAACAACCCTGCTGTCCTACAAAGCATCCCATCATCAGAATGTGCAATAGAGACCAAAACAAAAGACTTAACATTCAAAGACATGCCACAAGAAAGGGCCTTAGGCATTCAATGGAGTATCGTGAAGGACTGTTTCAAGTTTGACAACACTTTAAAGGATCAGCCACTAACACGCCGAGGCATCCTATCAACTGTCGCATCCATCTACGATCCCCTTGGCTTCCTGGCGCCATACGTGCTAATTGGAAAACAGATCCGCAGGAAATGTGCCACCAAGGTATCAACTGGGACGACCCCCTGCCAGAAGCACTGAGGCCAAGGTGGGAGAGCTGGCAACGTGACTTTGCCAATCTAGACAAAGTAAACATAACTCGCTGTTACCTCCCAGCTAGTTTTAGAGACATTAAAGGAATAGAGTTGCACCACTTTTCAGATGCGAGTACAAGTGGTTATGGACAATGCACCTATTTAAGAGCCATAAATGAGAAAGAGGAGATCCACTGCTCACTCGTGATAGCTAAAGCCCGTGTTTCTCCTACCAAGCTGACCACAACACCCAGACTTGAGCTCACAGCAGCTGTAGTATCAACGGCAAGTCAGTAACATGCTAAGAGAGGAACTCTGTTATGCTCAAGTCAAAGAGTATTTTTGGACTGATTCAAGGTAGTTTTGGGCTATATAAACAATGATGCACGTCGTTTCCACACCTTTGTGGCAAATAGAGGTCCAAAAGATCGGCAGTGCACAAGCCCTCAGCAATGGTTTTATGTGCCATCAGCAGAGAACCCAGCCGATAGTGCATCTAGGGGTAAAACTGCTTGCTTGCTCCAGCCTCTGACGGGGACGGTCGCATTCTATCTCTCTCCCTGCCCTCCCTATCTTTCCTGCTTGCTGCTTGCTGTGAGAGCGTCTCTTGCACACTGTTCGAATAAGAATAAGATTGAGAGCAATATGGATTTGGCAAACTGGGCCTTCAAGACCATGGATCGAATTTTTTCCACTATGAGATCTGGGAAAGGGGAGCCTGCGTGTCCGAGTGGAACAGACCCGGGTGGATCCGTCATCGACTCTTGGAGCTCGTGGAGACCTGTGTGCTGCTCGGCCCTAGAGGTGGAAGACGTGGAAGACGCTTACATATTTGGCTATCTGGTAGCGGTATCTTTTCTGTTTGGGCTTGGAGGATACCTGATTTACCGTGAAATCAAGAAAACCTGGACGGCAGTTCGACATCTGCAGAGGCTGCCGACCCAGGTGGATGGGCTGACCAGAATGGTACAGACTCAGACTCAAAGCCTGATGAACCTGAGCCGTAGACTTGGGGAGTAGCAGGTGAGAGGGGTTCGATCTGGAGATAAGGTACGGTTCTGCTCAGTGAGGACGGTAACTAATGAATTTGGATTATTGGATTTATTGAATGGTTTCCCAGTGAGACTGAAGGCTGTTGAAAAAACAAGCAGCCTGTTCCAAACAACACCTGCATTATCAGAATTCGGCTCCCTAGCCGGCCTTGGCTGGCAATCATATCTCTCCAGAACTATGTGTGAAGGCCGCTATCCCCCTCAGCCCTCTCTGTGATTTGTGAAGCTGGATCTGGTGTACCAAGGCTGCTGATGAACTTCCATCACTATCAGCAAACTGTTTGCCTGGGAGCTGGCATCTGGGCTCCACAATGCCCCCACCCTCTCGTCTCCGTCTGCGTCCCCTCCTGACCCTGACCCTACCCACCATACTGCTATCCCGGCTTTATATGTGCAATATGCTTTCTGCTGAGGTGTTTTTTGGAACCTCGTAAGGTGTTCTTTATGAACACAGTATGAGAGATTTTTTTTGAACCTAACTATCCCAATGTATCTCTTTCTGTCTCTCTGCTAAAGGTAGCGCCGTTGTGAAACGGTTGCATGACCTCAGACATCTGTCCCCCCCTGTCTGTGTTATGTTTTTGTTTTGGATGGATGTTCTGTTAACTGCAATTTCCCCATTTGTGGGACTAATAAAGGCATTCTTGATTCTTCTTGATTCTTGATTCTTGAACTGTCACTGAACTTCTCTCTTCTGACTGGTTCACTGGTCCTTCCTTTCTCTGGGAGAGGGACCTGCCCACAATACCAAGTATAGAGCTAGATCTGTCCATTGGAGATCCAGAGGTCCGAAAGACACAGACAATGTTAACTAAAGTTACAGAGACATTCAGCCTTGCAGAACGTCTGTCAAAGTTCTCGTCATGGTCTAAAGCAGTCAAAGCTGTAGCACGTCTCTCAAGAAGGGTCAGAAAGGTCAAATCAAATGCACCTACAACAGTGAATGAACAAGAAAGAGCGGCACATGTCATTCTCCAGGATGTACAAAAACAAACATATGGAAAGGAGATAAAGCTGTTAAGCAAAGGCAGTCAGCTCCCACATCACAACAAACTGTTCCACCTAGATGTTTTTGTAGACAAGGATGGTCTACTCAAGGTGGGAGGGAGACTTTCATCCACCAAAGACTCTTTCAAACATCCTATTGTTATCCCAAAAGAGCATCATGTGACCAAACTCATAATATCTCACTGTCATGACAAAGTAAAGCATCAAGGAAAGGCTTCACCATAAACAAAATCAGATCTACTGGTTACTGGATCCCAGGTATGAGCAGAACAGTTGCATCTTTCATCCGTCAGTGTGTCATCTGTTGCAGACTCCGCAGGGCTCCAGAGGGCCAAAGAATGAGTGACTTACCTGCTGAACGCTTAGAGCCATCTCCTCCCTTCACATACTGCGGTATGGACTGTTTTGGCCCGTTTGTTACCATAGAAGGAAGAAACAACATAAACGGTATGGACTAATATTTACCTGCCTTTGCTCCCGTGCCATTCACATTGAGTTATTAGACGACCTATCCACTGACACATTCATAAATGCATTAAGGTGTTTCATTGCTATTAGGGGATCAGTTCGTCAAATCCAGTGTGATCAGGGAACAAACTTTGTTGGCGCACAAAATGAGCTTAAAGCAGCCCTAAATGGACTAGACACCCAAAGACTGAGCACTTATTTGTCCCAAAAACAGTGCGACTTTGTGATGAATGCACCTCACTCCAGTCATGCAGGCGGAGTGTGGGAACGCCAGATAAAGACTGTCAGAAGTGTACTGAATACAACTCTGTCACTCGCCCATGGTAGACTTAATCATGCTTCATTAAGGACTTTATTCTATGAAGCTATGGCCATAGTCAATAGCCGCCCACTGACAGTTGATAACCTTAACGATCCTGACAGCTTAGAACCCCTTACCCCTAACCATCTGCTCCACATGAAATCCAGCGCAGCACTGCCCCCACCTGGTGCTTTCCCAAAGGAGGACCTCTACGGAGCAAAGAGATGGCGTCGTGTGCAGTTTTGGGCAGAGCAGTTCTGGTGCAGGAGAGGCGCGAGTATCTACACAACATTATCGCCAGGCAGCGCTGGCACTCACCAAAAAGAAACCTGAAAGTAGGTGATGTTGTGTTGGACATTGATGAACTGTCACCCAGAGGTGAATGGAGACTTGCCAGAGTCTTAGAGACCTTTAGTGGCAAGGATGAACTCGTGAGAAGAGTAAAAATCTTCTTTGGAGACAAGAGACTGAATAACAAAGGGCAACGTTCTAATAAGCTTTCTATTGTAGAGCGTCCAGTACAAAAGCTAATCTTGATATTAGAGTGTTCATAAGTTAATAAGTAGAAATGGTTATCTCTTGTTTGAAAATTATTCGTTGTTGTTCGGATGTAAACCAACAAACATTCATAATTTTGGTGGGAGTGTAAGTAACCACAAGCATGTTTTATTGCAGCAAAGTGATTGTAGTTTTTCCACTTGAAAATGTTGTAAATTTGCAGGCTTCCGTGTATAAGCTTTTATTTTGAAGTGCACTTCCTGTTTAGCGCAGTGAGCTGAATGTGACTGTAGCTTGTTTACGCTTCAATGCAACGGACACAGAGACACGGTTTATCTCAGTCATCTTCTCACTTGCAGCCCCTCCGAAGAGGCAAAAGGTGAACTAATTTATAAGTTAAAATATGGGAACATTTTTTGCTTGTTCTCTATTTGTATGCATAAATGTAAGACTGCACTTTGTGTTTTCAGCTCTTACGTTGGTTGGTTGGTTGGTTGGTTGGTTGTTGTTTGACACGGCTATGGTGAAAGGTCGTAGCTCAATAAAAACGCCACAAACCATCAGTAAAGTCTCATCCTTGTTCGGGGGGCATGCTACACTGTGTATAACTGTGCATGTGACAAATAAACACTATCTTATCGTATCTTATCTTATCTTATGAGTCAGTGGGAACTGATGCTGTTGAGCACCTTTAAAATACTCTGATGTGGAGCTCCACCAAATGGAATAATACATGTATGAGAGCCACAGTGATCCTCTCAAAATCACCCTCAGTCACTTAGGGGTTAGTAGGATACAAGGTGATTTAGTGTAACATCTTTCTGCACTGCACAGTAGACTGGTGACCTGCCCAGGGTCTACCCCACTTCTTGCCCTACGGCCTCCAGCCCCACTGTGACCTTAAACTGGATAAGCAGTTAGGAAAATAGATTGATGTCTAGATGTCTGGAAATGAGGGAAACTATCCCACCCAATAATAGCATGGCTGTGGGAGCTGGAGAGCTCAGGTCTCTGTAGGTAAGCCTGGTCCTAAGCTGGGCCCATCCTAGCAGCAGCAGCAACAGCAGCAGCAGATGGTGGCAAAAAGCGGCCGAGGCAGAACTGGACTTGCGCAACATCTGCACTGCAAGCACACAGAAAGGGACGGAGAGCTGAAACTGATAGACACAGACAGAAGCAGAGTGGGTGCAGCTGCATCTTTAATTAGAGGCTGAAACTCTTGGTTCTCCCAGACAGATCCTGTTGGCCAAAAGCCTCTACAGCTCCTAATCATTGGAAGGCAAAATCTAAATTAAATTAAAAATTGATTATTGGTTCAATAATCGATTAGTGTTTCATTATTGGCATACCAGCCTCATACTACAAATTAGCGTGAATATGAATAACATTTCCTGTGAGCCACATTTTGGGACTGAGATGCTAAAAAAGAACCAGCTTGATGAACTGCAGTAAGACGCTGGTTTGAATTCTGCTTTCTAGAAGAGACGGTGAGCCACTCACTTTGGTAAATGCTCACTGCTTCCACAAAACTGTGACATTGTTGCTACTTTCATGTTTGCTTCATAATGTCTTTGTTACTGCGTGGTATAATTGCTGTGGGATGTCACTGATGAGGCGAGAGAGGCTCTTGGAATGGGGTTTAGAGAAAGTTCAATTATCTCATGTTTACACGGTGTAATTAACTCATAACATCAGATACTGTCACAGATGCAGTCATTCTGCTGTCACTTTAAAAAGGTTTTCTTCTGCTTGTCACATTCACGGTGGCGTCAGTGTCCACGGTACGTACGCTGAGCCAAAGGTGCCCATTCTGCCCTCTCCTGTTTTTCTTCATCCCCGCCTCGTCTCTGGATGATTTGTGTAACGTTTGCTCTAAAGAAGGGAGTGTTTTCCTGTTTCCTTTAAAACTTCATTAAGATTGGCTCCTATAGACAAACCAACAAATGGGTGGGGCTTCTGTGCTCACAGCTAGATCTGTGTGCCTGAGGTGACCGTATATCTGCTCTCACTGTTAGCACAGCATACATTTGAAGTGAAGTCTGGCTCTGTCTGCTGCTAGTTGTGAACCGTACCTGGCTGCGGTTTGATGCCACACAGGTGTACAGTTTATCAGATCATGTTCGTGCCCTTAAATGAGTAACCAGCTTTTCTACAGAGTCTGTGGATGAAAGTCCTAAAGAGCAATGCTGCAGCTTCCAGAGATCTGTGCTTAAATACTGAGGAAGTTCAACCTGTCTGCAAGATTCCTTGAGGCCTTTTACCACTGCTGTCTGGAGAGTGTCCTAACATATTGCCTGACAGCACGATACGGAAACTGCTCAGCAGCCGACAGGGCAGTCCTGCAGAGGGGTCAACACGGTGCTGAAAATCATCGACTACCACTCCCACCACCGGACTTCAGTTACTGCTCGCGTGTTCACTGCAGAGCTGAGAGGATTATAAGGACTGCAGCCATCCATTCCACCACCTTTTTCAACTGCTGCCCTCGTGGGAGTCGCGACAGAGCCCTGAAATGCAGCACTACCCAGACTGAGGGCTCTCTCCACCCACAAACACCACAATCAGCCTCAACGCTCTGGAAATCAGTGATTTTTTCTCCACTTTTTAGGGAACATATACATTTTTATTTATTTTCTGTGTGCGAGTTTGTGCGCATGTATGACTGGAAGCTATTTTTCTTTAACAAGAGACGATAAATTACAATAAACACATTCATGCACTAAATATCACACCATGAATGAGGCAATACCAACACTGTAATAACCATGAACATGTTAGCCTCTCATATAGATTCAGTAACTCACAACACGCTGTAATGGACTATTGTATCGTCCACACTGAGAAATATTGATCAGATCACATTGTTGACTGTGTATTTGCATATAAGATTTCCATAAATGAAAATCCTGCACCTGGAAAAAGTGGATAAAGTGTAAATGCACGACTCCATAAAACCGAAAGAATAAGCCAAAGGATGACTTTTCTGTGATTAGCATTATGAATATTAACAAAGGGACCTTTGACTGTGTGTTTTGTATAGTTTCTACATAATAACACACAGTGCACAACAAACTGTTCTCTGGGATTCAGACTAGATGCTAAAGAACTGCAGTTAGACTTCCTGCCAAACTTGGAAAACCTCATTTAGAACGTAGAACTGTGTAAGATTAAAGGTTGATTAAAAATATAAAGAAGAGGGGGTTCTTATCAGGATTTCTGCACCAGGTCCTTGTTTTCCACCATGAGACTAGTAGCAACCCCTTCTGATAAGAAAATCATTGGGTTGTTGTGTCTCCACAGACACAGTGAGTGTTTGTTCATGCTGCTGCAGCTAGCTTCCACCTCCAGGTTACAGAAGTGAAGTGTGTGACATCTCTGGCGGTGACATCTTACTTCCAAAGGCTTTTTGATGGGACTCTGCCATGCTAAAGTAGCTAAATATCTCTCTCCTGTGAGCACTGAATACCTGTGTGTCAGTGCTCTGTACCTAATAGTTTTGCCATCTTTTGTCAGAGCAGCTTTGCTGCTGTGTCTCAAATGTACCTTTCTCGCTGCTGCTCCTTTATCACATCCTTTTCCACTCCTACGTATTCTGTGTGCGCCCTATCAGTATCCAGCAGTGAAGACTTCTACTGTCGAACGATCACAGAACTATGACAAATTTGACAAACAGTTCGTCGCGTTCTGTTCTCATCTGCTGGTCTTGGCAGCTCGTTGACAACACTTACCTTCTCCAGGTCGATTTTCAGCCTCCTGTGCTGTCAGCAGGTGTCCATTCCAACATGCAGTGAACTCAGCTCTCAGCGTTTGATGTTCGTCTCCTTGGAATGCCCAGGAAGTGTTTCTCATCATCCCCCACGCTGACTGCTTCAGTGTTCCTGTCATCTGGTCACCTGCAATTACACGTGTGTGTCAGCTTAGACCCCGCAGTGCTTTCAAAGCTGATCTCACACAATAACCTGCCAGCAGTGTGTACTAGTCACTTTATTAGGTACACCTCATGTTAATCTAATTCAGTCCATAAGACAGCTCTACCAAACGTTTCAGTTTTCTGCAGCTTTACATCGATCAAGCATAACATTATGGCCACTGACAGGTGAAGTGAATAATAGATTATCTCTCGCATGGCACCTGTCATTGGGTGGGATCTATCAGGGAGCAGGTGAACATTTTGTCCACAAAGTTGATTTAGAAGCAGGAAAATGGTCAGCGTGAGGATTTGAGCGAGTTTGACGAGAGCCAAACTTGCAAAGCTCCTGTGGGGTGTTCCCGATCTGCAGCGGTCAGTGAAGGTCCGAAGGAATCGTGGGTGACCGAGGCGCACCGATGCATGTGGCCCGTGTGGTCCGATCCAACAGACGAGCTACTGAAGCTCAAAGGTTCATGCTGGTTCTGATAGAAAGGTGTCAGAACACACAGAGCATCCCAGTTTGTTGTGTATGGGCTGCATGGCCACAGACCAACCAGGGTGCCCAGCTGACCTGTCACCCACAAAAGCACCAACAATGGGCACATGAGCACCAGAACTGGACCACAGAGAACAGAGGAAGGTGGGCTGGTCTGATGAATAATGTTTTCTTTTGCATTACATGGAGGCCGCGTGTGCATGCATGTGTGTGTGTGTGTGTGTGTCAGTGTGTGGTATCAGTGTTAATTTGACAGCAAATTTGATTTATCAAATTCAAATTTGATTCATCTGAATAGTCTTCGTTTAGTCGACTAAGTATTGTAAGAATATGTCGACTAAAATATAAAGGGTGTAAAAATGTGAATGCTTTTTCTTCAGTTCCCTTGAATTAGTCATTATACACACTTACACAAAATTAAACATTTATTAAAAGTTATGGAACATTATTAACTCTTGAAAGACCAACACACACACAAACATATTGACCAAGCAAATCTTTATGTACCTGACCTTGTTTATTGAGCATAACAATACATATTGAGGAGCAGGTCTGCTCGCCTGAAACATTCACAGCCTAGTGTGGCCTTCCTGGGTTTAGATCAAATTTGTGCAACTGGCGTTTGATTGGATGTTTTCCTAATGTCCCACCCTGTCACAAATTGCAGTTCTGACTGGATGTCGTCCACCACGGTTTCATCTCGTTTTTTCCTGACGAAAGAGTCGATATGATTGTTTCCTACTTGTCCCCCTGTCACAAAATTAAATCAGTTCTGACTGGATGTCGTCCCCACCAAGCATTTTCATCTCGTTTTCATTCACTGACGAAAGTGTCAATTAATTTCATCGTTTTTATCCTTTTAGGTAGTTTTTTAAGTTATTGTCTCATTTTTGTCATGAAGAAAAGGGTCGTTGACAAAAACTATGACAAAAATAGTTCGACAACGAAATTAACATTGATGTGTGTGTGTGGCATTTACCTGTGGAACACCTGGCACCGCGACTCAGTATGGGAGAAGGCAACCAGGCAGAGGCAGTGTGATGCTTTGAGCAATGTTCTGCTGGGAAATCTTGGGTCCTACCATCCATATGGATGTTACTTTGACAGGTACCACCTACCTAAGCTTTGCTGCAGACCATGCACACCCTCAGGGGTCTAGTGGAGTCCATGCCTCGATGGGTCACGGCTGTTTTGGCAGCAAAAGTGGGACCAATACAATATCAGTCAGGTGGCCGTAATGTTATGCCTGATCAGTGAGATCTTTAATTATGTTGCATACTGGACTACATTATAAACATTTTGTCCAGTGGATTTCAACACACAAATAATAGCAATGATCCCACTGGGAGCTATGAACCTTGACCATCAATGACTCATTTGTCTGTCCTTGGTTTATTTTTGGTACCAACCACCTCATATGGTCTGAATTTACTCCACTTCTTGGTAGGATGAGACAGACAGCCTAACCGTGTTGAATATGAGGATATACAGTGGAGAAATGAATCCTTTGAGTCAGTCTAAATTGTAAGAACTACTTCAGCCTAACCAAATATACTTAACATACACAAAACACAAACATTTGACAAAATAAGAGTCTTACAAGTTTTAAAGTTCATTAGACCCTACACTACAACCCTGAGGTGAAAGAGCTGTATTCCAGCTTAACGCTGGTTATCATTCAAAATGGACACAAAGTTATCAAGTTGTTAATTTTTTGTCCTCTCGGCCATATAACAAGTCATGTCAAAATACTCAGTGATTATTGCACATGAGAGATTTTCCTTATTGAAGGTAAACATGGTAGCAAAATAATACTTCGTGTATCAAATGCATCTTTTTCTAGACATTAAATAGCTGCAACCATTAAGAAAGTTAGCATAAATGCACCATGTAAATACTCTTACTGCTAACATTTAAGACAAGACAATAGTTAGCTTACCGAGACACATGGACCACCATTAATTACCATTTATCTCAGTATCCTGGAAGTCCTTCAGAAGTCCTGACTGACAGATTTAACTACTGATGTGTTCTTCTGTGTCGAGGCTTCGAAGCGTGTGTCGAGTAATCGAGGGAGATTTTTGTGACGAGCATATCGAGGATTGTGTCGGTGACGTGTGTGGTGACGTTCGAAGTCTCACAAGCCGGCCATACCACGTGACTGATTCAGGGAAAAAAAATTGCGGGTTTAGCGTGCGACTTTGTGGTATTGGGGACTATTGCGCATTTGTTTGCTGTTTATTTGAGCTGGTTTTATTGGCGATGGAACCAGCCAGAAAGAGGAGATTTCCGCTGTCTGGGAACATTTTGAGCTGATCTCTCTTAATAAGGTATGCACATAGTAATAAATTATTACTCATAATAAGCAGCATAATGTTAATAAATGTGACAACCTGTCACATGTATAAACTTGCTGTTGCTTTTCTCAGTATCCCAGCTTCATCTGTGCCCTGAATGCAACATCATCTAAAAAAGGAACCGCCTGAAGCCCAGCACTGTGGAAAAGATGTTATTCTAAAACAGAAATGAATAAAGAAAATGTCCCTAGGGACATAAGCACAGTTACAAACCAAGTAAAACAATCACATTCATATCACAACCCGCTCCCCAATTTGTTTCTACTTTCCCCTTTGACCCCACCATTGTATCCTAAAGACACACACCATGTTAATAAGTTCAGATTTTATGTACTGGCATCGCAATCATCATTCATTCATTTCTTCATTTCAAAGCTTCACACACCAAAACCACATGGTTATAATACTCTGCCTGTTTTACATTTACTGTCCACTTGATGGCGCAGTACAGCAAATGAAGCACCATGAAGCTTCGGCCCATGGGTTCACTGGAAAGCTTCAGTGTTTCATGAAGCTTCATCTCAGCACAGGGCTGGACGGGCAATCGGGCGTACCGGGTATTTGCCCGGTGGGCCGACAGTCCTCACGGGCCGATGCTGTTGAATTTTTTCTTCCCTTTTTTTTCTAAGATACAGGCCCTCAATTTAGAGGGGGCGGCCCATTGGCCCATCTCCAATATAGACAGTGGACGGAACCAATCAGGATATAGGATCAAAGCGGCCCCACCCTTTCTTTGCGTGGTGCAAAGCACTGAAACTACTCCCGCTCAGTGTTGAACGCGTGTGTTAAGAAGAGGCAATATGGAGAAAGTGGCAGAAAGGGGGTGCAGAGAAGTTACATGTAAAGAAATTTAAGACTGTCTCTGTAGATGCTACAAAATGTGGAAAGATCACAGACATGTTCGCTGCTGTAGCCTCCACACCTCTGTAACAGTAATGCTCCAGCAACAGCAGGCTGTAGGCAGAGCCGGCCTGAGGCATAGGCAACATATGGTAAATGGACTAGCTCTTATATAGCGCTTTTCTACTCAGTCAGAGCACTCAAAGCGCTTACACAACATGTTTACATTTACCCATGCACTCACATTCATACAAGCACTTCCATGTTTATACTAAGCTAAGTGCTTTTAATTAACTAGCATTCACACACATTCATACTCCGACAGGATGGTCGGAGAGCAACTTGGGGTTAAGTATCTTGCCCAAGGATACATTGGCATGTAGCTTGGAGTAGCCAGGAATCGAACCGCTGACCTTCCGATCAGTAGGTGACCTGCTCTACCTACTGAGCTACAGCCACCCCAATGCGGTGGCCTATGCGGCTGCATAGGGCCCCCTGACCACCAGGTAGATAATGGCATTCTCAACTCCCAGGCGGGGCTGGTAGGCGAACTGGAGGGGGTCCAGAAATGAGGCCTGTAATACTTGATGTCACTGGGTCGCGGCATCTTCAGGACAGGAACGATGCAAGATGTCTTCCACATCACAGGGAGGGAGGGTTCAGGGTCACCTGATCCAGCCCTGGTCTAAACTTGCATTAAGAAACTGGCAGAGAACCCTGAGAACAAGCTTCCTCTGACATTTTGATAGCTTTGGCAAACAACAGGCACAGAGCCGGGCGGTTCACACAGGTTTGACTCTTTTTACCTCCCAGGATCACTTTAAGCAGCAATGAACAGCACTGATCCAGCAGCCACACACCGTCACAGCTGTGACAATCAGGGAGACCTGGAAGAGAGGGCGAGAGAGAGTAGCTCTCTGTCACGAAGAGGCCAAAAGGTCAGTGGATGTAATAAATACTAGCAGTGGAAAAACACCTCAGTTTCCATCCTTTAAGGGTTTTTGTGTTTCTTGCTTGCCTTGCTGTGGGTGGTGTGTGGTTCAGGCCGAGGTTTGTGTTACTTCATTTGTACCCATCCAGTCATCCATTCTCACATGCACATTTTCAATACAAACACCAATAAACATAATACAAAATACTGAAGAAACCAATAAATAATAATAAAGGAGGACGAGAATCCTTCATCCAGGAAGAGGAAACTAAACAAAGGGTGTGAGTCACTAAGTTGAATGAACCAACCAGCTGTAACTGATGTACTGGGACGCTGCATTCAGCTGTGGTCGATGTCCTCATCAGTAAGAAGACTGTAACAAAACATATTCCCTCCTTCATATTTTCCAAAACCCTCCAGTGAGCTGGACCAGAGTCTTTGGTGGGCCAGTTGTGGCCTCCTGGCCATATGTTTGACACCGATGTGCGAGACGCTACAGTGAAGCTGCTATTAGACGAGTGCAGGATGAATGTAACCACAGCTCTAAGTTCATCCTAAAGGCCTTAAAACCACAAAAACAAACTGAATCTCACAGTCCCTCATTCTTCCTCCAGTCTCAGACACATCATCCACTCATTTAGAGACACTGATTTTTAGTCTGTCTTAATTTTTTAATTTTTAGGACATTTTTTAATATGCACTGGCAGTGATAAGGTCACAACTTTGATGCCTGGTGCTGGGTAAGAAATAATATTCCCTTAATTAACACGTGCTGAAAGAGTGAATGGTTTCAGAAAGAAAAGGCTAATAAGCCTTTTTGTCTTCATCACTTTACCTTGATGATAAATTCTATGCCACAAACAGTCTAAATACAGTAAATTGAACAAATCCTTCAAAGTTTTTCTCTCCTTTTCAAAGAACACCACTTTTACAAAGTAGCCCTCATTAGGAGAACGGCCCTCGTGAGGGAGCATTAGCCCTCACGAGGGCCGTTCTCCTAACTGCTGACTGAGATCAGCTGCTATTCTGTTGTAGATGGTGGCATAGTTGCTGTTGCCTGCTCAGTAAATCATATCATACGTGGATTTTTTCTGCCATTACTACACAGCTATTGTTATGACACAAGGTCATCGCTAATGGCTTCATACTTTAAAGACGATGAGTGCAACGAGGTGTTAAATGGTATTGAGGGCACTGAAGTTGTTGCTGAAATGGCACTGAATCTGCTTCTGCTGCTTTTATCTGTACAGTAAGTGATTGTTGATTAGCTGGATGAGAAAAGTCAGTCGGGGTTGTAAGCACTGCTTTTATTTGCTCAGTGACAAGAGGCACAGTACTTAAAGAGAATGAGCTCAGATGCAATAAGGGAACTTCTCAGTGTCCACTGCAAACCGAATATATCAAACCTCTTTGGTTATTAAAGCTCTGAATGAACCTCGACTGGACCATGGATGTGGTTTCTGTTTAAATTCAAACCTAGCTTCATTTTTTATGTTTACATTGTTCAGCTGAGCCTAATTTCATAGCTCTTCTTGGACTTCCTGAATTGTGGATTTGTGCAGCATTCCCTGTTTTCCCTGGAACAGACTAAGCTCGCAAGCCTGCAGCTGTGGTGAAGTCTGGACATTTGGATTCAGCCACAGATCTGCACAAACATGTTTGCAGGGGATGTGATGAACCTGCTGTCCACAGTCTGAATGACTCACATCGAGGTTTTATCTTCAAACTTATGGTCTTTTGAGTGCCACAGGCCCTCATTGTGTTTCTGTGCTGTGCTGCTATTTGATTCAACCAACAAGCACAGGTGTAATTTAAAGTACTGCATTTCATTCAGGAGAGCTGGTTGTGCATGCTGCTGGTCACTGCCATGGCTGACATGGACTGTAAATGGTACTGAATCGTTGTAAGCAAAAGCTTTGACTTTTTATTTTTGCTATAACGAGCCACGAAAAGGTCTGTTAATGTCAGATAAACACTGGAGCTCGTCTGCACACAAAACATGTTTTAAGTGCTTTAAAAGCAACAAGTGTGTGAACTTAACCGATCCTTTAACAGCCAGTAATAACTGTAAGAAGGGCCAGAAGAAGGGAAGTAGTACTCTCAGATGACCCAACAAACAATGCAACAGGTGGCATCAGATGTTAGCAATTAGACAAATGGAGAGGTGGCCTGGGCAGTGATTAATCCACCTCCTGCACGAGGCTGAATGCATAGTTGAGTAGTGTTGAGCCTCTGCCACCTGGTGGCTACTGTGGGGAAAAGCAGAATGGGCAGTGGACACAAAGCAACTCGAGAAAAGTCAAATGAAAAAGGTGAAACTGTTTGAAAGAGCTTGAAACAAATGACCCATTCCTTATTTTGAGCTTTCAGAGGCTGACTGTGCTGTCCAGGCCAAATGACGGATCCGTTCTGTAACTGAAGAGATTAAAGCAAAAACCTCCTTTTTAACAAGTGTAATCTCTGAGCAGCTTTGTGTAAGCTGTTAATTAGCTCTGACATACAACGATTCCAACCACATACAGAGGAGCAGTTTAACTAATTCAACTGTTTGGACTCAAATTGTAGTCAGAAGACAGACTCAGGAAATCGGCTGCAGTTTGAATGATGAATGAAAGAATGAATTACAAGAGAGAGGTCTCTCTGCAGGAATGTGACCGCGAGCTCCACCAGAGGAGAAAGGAGCTGTTCGAGTGGACAGCGTGAAAAGATGCAGATACAGACATACGTAAATATTTGTGACCTGGCTCTGAGACCGCTCCTGTTTGTGTCTTAGCTGGGAGGTCCTGAGAGGCTGTTGGCAGGCAGGCGGAGAATGTGGAGTTCAGTGATGGAGAGTGGACAGCAGGGTGGCTTACACATGAGTACTTTCCTTTGCAGACGCAGAAGTTGGCTTTCTAAAACATATCAAGTACACAACCATGTTTAAAATCTTACCACCTGTACGAAGGTGCACAGATGCACATGAGCTTGAACATTTCTGTACACCAGTTTCATGCTGATTAAACGGATTTTGATCAGCAGCTGATCAATATCAATTTTTCTGATTTCTGTGGATTTTGCTGTAATTTCTGGGATGAGGATCTCAAACCTGCAGCTCAGCAGTTGCATGCAGCTCGCCCCCATCTTCAGTGCCTCCTCTGGCTTTAACAAAGCTCGATGAAATTGAATATGGAAATAAACAATGATTGTTTGTAATCATTTTCAGTTGTTTTTATCATTGATGTAATTATTTATTTTCTCCAGTTATAAAAATGTGCGGCCTAAACACCACATTTAAATTAATTTGATGTCTCAGCCTCCTGATTGAGCTAAAGCCCATTAACACCCCCCCCCCCCCAACAGCCTTCAGTCAGGCTGAGGTCTGGACTCTGGGGGCCCCCGCATACGTCATGGGCCACTCAGTGACTGCAAGGAGCCCAGATCCTCCGCCCTCCTCCACCATGCTGACAGGTTTAAGGTATGAGTTGTATGAGCCAACATTTTCTCCAAATGTGCTGCTGTGCATTATGGAACAAACATCTCCACTTTGGCTCGTCTGTCCAAAGGACTCTGTTCCAGAAGTCTTGTGGTTTCTTTAGATGCAACTTTGCAGACCTGAGCCGGCTTTCTCCTGGCAACCCTTCCAAACAGGCCACGCTTGTCCGGTTTTCTAATTGTGCTGTTGTGAACTTTAACATTCAACATGCTAACTGAAGCCTGTAGAGTCTGAGATGGAGCAGCACAGTCTGACCTCAGGGTGAATTTTCTGGTACGTCCACTCCTGGAAAGACTTCCAATTATCTTGAATGTTTCCACTTGTTCCTCACTGTGGAAAGATGGACTTCAGACAGGTTGGAAATGACCTTATAACCCTGGGAAGGGTTATAAGGTCATCAGCAATGCTCCCCCAGGATCACTGCTGATGTGTTTCCTCCTCAGCATTGTGTGAGCACACAGCTGAAAGCTCCGACCAGCAAACTGCCAAAATAACTTCTGCTTTTACAGAGGAGCTCACGCTTAATCAAGTTAATCAAGCACGTCTGATTAGCAGCACCTTTTAATTCTGTTGAAGCTGTAAGGGTGGACTCCTGCATTTTAATAAATACATAATGACAGGTATGTTTTGCAGTTCACCTGATGTTGCACGTATTAAAAAGTATTTTAATTATGTTCCTGATATATAAAGGCTTATTTAGACTTTAAAGAATTTTCTCGTAACTTTGTAACAGGCTGTGTCGCCACCATTATGAGGCTCAAATGGTTCACGTACAGATTTTTCTCAGTAATGGCTGTTGTTAAGTAAAGGTTGCCAACACTGCACTGGGAGAAAGGGTGGATGTGGGAGCCTCTTACTAATAATGACAGATTGATTTTTTCAATGAGCCCAACTACAGCTGATTGGCTGGTATTTGGGCCAGATGGTTCACTCGTTCACCTTCTAATTCATGCACAGTTAGCTCTGGATAGACAGCAGCCCATCAGTCAGCTGATAGCAGCCCTACAATTTATCCAAGAATACAACCCTGGTTTCCTGTTGTTTCCAGCTCATTATTCTCTCTCTCTCTCTCTCTCTCTCTCTCCTCACACCACACACACACACACACACACACACACACACACACACACCACACACACACACACACACACCACAACAACACACACACACACCTCTGTGCTGCACTAATCTATAATCCGAAGTCCTCCTCTCTCAGACGGGTGTCCCATGTCGTATATCCCCCCGTGTGTCCCTGCCTCGCCTCTCCGAGAGCATACTTGACATTAAAAAGTTTGAGAAGCCTGTAATTCTGCAGCTTTCCGTCCTGATGACCATTCAGTGTGAAATGACATTTGAAGAGGCCCGGCTTCCTGGACAGGTGGCTCTTTGTCATCATTATTCCAGCGTAACACCCCCCTCAGCCCCGGCCGCTGCAGATGGTGACAACTGCTCAAGCTACAAAAAAAGGCACGAGCCCTCCCGTACGAGCACGCGCATATTGGATTGTTTGAATGAACACAGCCAGCGTGAGGATGAAGTCCTAATCAGTGGAGCAATTAGCCACCGAGTCAATGAGCGCTTTCTCGTAAATACGTAAACAAACATAAACAAAAGCACAAGTTTACACGCGCAGCATCTGAAAATGGAACAAAATGAGGTATTGATTGGCTGTCAGAGGGGGCAAACAGCATCATTTATCCACAGCGGGATGACACAAAGCACAGAGGAATCAATCCGGAGCGGAACGAGAGGGGAATACATATACAGACGGCAGACCGGCAGTAAACAACGTTACAATTTATAGTCACGGGATTTAGTGCGAGCTGCTTTACACAGGAAGTACCTCCAACCGGGCACGTCTATTATTATCTGCGGAAGTAGTTTATATTTCTGACACCAGTGCGTTCATTTGCATGTAATTCAACCTGCAAATAAAAACACAGTTTCCTTCTTAACATTATTATTGTTACCACATCGTTTCATATAGTCATAAACATCTCACTGATCCTTTTTTATGAAGATGAAAATGATGACTTAACATGTAACACTTTCAGCGCCCTTACTTATTAATTAATGAGAAGTCCATAAACAGTTTTAGAAACGTTTCAAGTTTTATTGGACTTTTTGTAATTACCTGCTACAAAATCGTTGGCCACCAGGGGGCAGCCTTTACCAGAAAGGTTTGGTGTAATTGTAGCAGAAAGAAGGAAACGCAGTCTTTGGTCTGACATCAGGACATCTTCTTCCTGTGCTTCCTGTGGACTCTAAACGGGTTTTAGGGGACTGGTTGTTCCTCTCACCTTATTACAGGTGGGACAGCCCCCCCCCAATCTGTGACCTCAGTCTATAAGCAAATGGATGGCTGTGTGTGCTACAGTGATGCCATCTTGTGGAATAAACTGGTATTCCATTAAATAAAGTACAGTTCATCCCTATTTCAACTTCAATCAATATCTCAGAGTGTAAATATTGTTAAATATTATTTACTGTCTAGAAGTGATCATTAGGACCATTTAAAGTACCTTTTATACTGATATCTGTGATACAGAAGTTAATCGTGTGCTAGCAGGCTAATGTGAAAAAAATATTTCAGGTGCCTTAGAAAGGAAAGAAGAAATATGTAGACTGCAGATTTACATGATGAAATACAATTTAAAACTATAAATCTGAGCAAATCTATCTATCGTATTTACTTATTTAATTCTGGAGGGCACATCTGATCTAATGTGGTTTGAAATTCCAGGTGAATTCTATACAGCAGACTCCCATGAAATGAATTTCAGAGCCTCTGGTGACAACATCAAAGCTCGTGTGACCTTATTCATGAAGTCGGTGCTTTTACTCTCAGAGCGCTTGTGGAAGACTGAAACCTGAGCTGGAGACACAGCAGTCCATCACATCCAAGAATAAATCATCTGTCAGAAGGTCAGATTTAAGGAAAAAACAAAATGTGCTTGCAATCTGAACAAAAGCTCGTTATTATCTCATTAATTTAATATCTGAATCAAACACATTAATAATTGTTACTCTGTGTCTCATAAATTGTGATTGGGAAGAAAAACAGTGTTTTAATGTATTTCTCCTTCATTTTATTACAAATTGGATTCCATATCTGCTGCTTTCATCTTAAAACACATTTATATACGACACAGTGATGGTGCAGGGATTTCAGTGAGGTGCTGATGGGTCCCAGTATGTTTGTCATTATGATGATGGGACCGGATCTTAGGCTTCACCTGCAGCTACAGTAAGCAGATGATGCTGTGCTTGTTAAATTCAGACCAGTTTAATCAGGCAGGAAGTCGCTGCTGCTGCTGGCTGCTGCTGCTGCTGCTGCCTTGCACCCTGAGGACAAACAAACTGGCAAAGAAATAAATAAGTAACAAGTCAACACCAGATCCATCATGTTAAGCTGGAACGGTGAATGCACAGCCCATCACGGCAGGAAAGCACAGCCGAGGCCGGAGTTCAATCTTCATGGCTCCGCCAGCTGGCTCGCCTTGTTGTGACTGGAGTACCAAACAGACTGTCGCATGCAAATTTAATTTCATAACATCTGAAGTCGTGCTCGTGCTCTGAGAGCAGCTGCATGGCTTCTTCACGCAAGGTGTGAACAAAGGTTTTAACGCAGTTTGTTGTCAGTTTGAATGAATGAATCTCATTATTCTGTGTGATATTGACACTGATACTGAGTGGGAGCTGGAAGCAGTTCAACATGAAGGTGTAAGATGAAATTTTGATTTGTTCACTCCAAATTTTGACTTAGATCTGCCAATCAGGAAGCTTCGTGAGGGTACGTCATCTCCTTGTTACCTGGAAGCAGGAGGCTGAAGGCATCACCTGTCCAACATGAGGCATCACTGCAGCTGCTTTTTAATCAGTAATCAGCACAAAATCCTCATTTTAAATTATTACATGTCAGTTTTAGGGATCTGGGATTTCTGTACAAGTTCATTTTAATCATTTTGTCATTTCATGTCACACACTTTTATCCACATTGTAAAGGAATGACCTTGGTTAGCCCCCACTAACTGCCCTGATACACCTCTGGTTCAACTTGCACACCTGCATAAATAGATGCTTTTTTAAGATTTGTGTCCCCATCATATCTGAAGTGCTGTTTGGTGCTGCAAAACAAACCATGTGGGAGATTCAGGGTCTGTACCAGCTCAATTCCCAGAGAAACATTTAGGAAAAAGGTTTTTATCTTGATTGCTCACAATCCAAACTTTTAATTAGTGATGTTACCTCCAACACCGAGGCTTCGAAGCACGCTTCAAACTCGCCAGGGTAGTTATGGTGAAGCAGTGGGCCGGAGCTTGCTTCAGTTGACGTCACTGATGACGTTCGAACCACTTCACTGCTTCATTCAGACTGAATCAGCTGACTGGTTTGATTTCACAGGCGGAGCTTTGAAACTTTGGCGCGATACTCAGAGTATTTAAGACGACTAAAACGCCGTTTCACGCCCTGTACCAAACCTGCTGTGCGTCAGTGACGGATGGTTTGTGTGAATTTCAAACTTTCAATAAGAGAGCCATCTCATTTTTCCTAAGTATGGGAATATTTTGATTTGGTGCCACCGAATAAGGTAAAATAATTTCAGCATGTCCATCCATCCATTTCTTTCCAATTATATAGGAAACTTGTGCAGGTAGGACGAGCATGGAAAAAGAAAAATGTTGATGCTTAAACCACATCAATAGCCCAAAAAATATAATGAGGTTACAGCCAATTAATCTCTCCGATCTCAGTCGCCAGGCAATCCGGCGTTGACATCGGAGCATTCCGGGAATTAATAAACTACTTTATGATCAACAAAACATGATGACACTAAGTAAGATTTAAATTAAAATATAAAATCATGCATCCACCTTTAAATTGGTGCCCAAATGTGCGATTAGCGGCCAGCGACGTTCAACGTGTCGAAAAGCAAACAGGTGAGCTCGAACAACGTCACTGGCCGAAGATGCAGTGATCACAACACACCTATTCAGTGTTTATTCAAATAATACTCATAGTGCCACATCATTCAAGAGGTGCTTTTCTTTCTCCCTTTCTTACTTCCTGGTCACACCAGCTTCTTCTGTTCTGTGTGAAAGGATGGTCTCAAAGGCTGGGAAGCTGTCCCTAAAAAGAGAAACCAGTGAAGTCCATCTACTGTGGAAACATTATTCCTGAATGATAATAAAAAACCGAGATGCAAAAGCACACATTTCCTGCACACCAAGCATAATAACAAAGGAAATAACTGTACACCAAAAAAAAAAATAAAAAAAAAAAAGGGGGAAACGGATCAATCTCACCTACTGACTCATTATTATTGAACATCTTCCCTGTCCAGTATGAAATTTAGAATCAACGACAAACCAAACCATTTTCCACATATATTTATTTATTATCATTTCATAGATGGAATTACTCAGGCAGATGATTTTTACATATGGGATACAAAGAACAAATACATAAAACAGGTCATTTGAAGAATTGTCCCAACACACGTTAAGAAGTGTTATTATACACATGAAAGCTGCGTCACATCTGCAGGGCTTCATTTGGCTGTGCAACAACCATTGTGGTCAGCAGATGTCCCCCAGGAGTACTGAATGAACCTTCGAGTAGCGAACCAATTTTTGACACAATGGTTCAAAAAGGTTCAGAGCTTCAGAAAGCCTCGTTTTGCCATCACTACTTTTAATATTGATCTCTAATTTACCACAACATTAAAATCTATAAGAATTTTTCACCTTTCCTGCATGTTTGCTGTGCTGGAAAAGGCAATAATGCATGAATCCATCCTCTCCAGGGGACAGGTAAGTGCTCTCTGCTCGAGCAATCACATCAAGTGGTCACACCTGTGGGGGGTGACCTGTTGGCTGCCTCAGCCCAACTCATTACAAATGCCTGACTGAAAACAGCTGCTGATAGGAAGGCCCCATAAAGACAACAGCATACACTCAGAAGGACTCAGATGCTCGGTGGTGTGTGGTTGGAGTAGCTGGTGTGAGTGCTCTGTGTGTTCAGCTGGAGAGTTTGAGGACACAGTGAGTGCAGCTGCAGCAGTCATGGCTGCTGGGATACTGACTGCCAGGTACTGCATCTAAGTGTGTTTTCACGGTGTGCAGGTCCATGTGTGAACTCTGTAACTGTATTTGTAACTGCTCAACAGGTTATTCCTGCTTTGTGTCCTGAGTGAAGTGAGCTACTCCTCATCTCTTCCAAGAGGTAAGTACCCCCACCCCAAAAAAAAGCCAGTCACTAATAACATTTTAGGCCTGTGCTGAAAGAATTTGCTCCACAGCGAGTTTATGCTAACAATACAGTCTTTCTGGCTGAGTCCTACAAACTTGTGCCTGCACACAGAACCTGCTCCATCTCTTTAGAAAGTACTTCAGACTTCTTTAGAGCTTCCTGGGGAAAGGCTGAAGGCCTCCAGTGGGTACACAGTATAGGAGATACAGCAGCTTGGGAGCATCTAATATACGAGAGCGCAGCATTAATAATTCAGAAATCTTTAAAAGCAGAGATTTTATAGTAACACTCCACAGAATTAATGCTATTTTAGATAAATATAGATATATAAAAAATTACTGCATAAAGTGTTTTAATCAGGCCGTTATCGTTAAACTTGCAGCCCTAACAGCTCTGCAGAGCTTCTTGCTGCATGTGCAGGGTTATCTGCTGCTAGAGGCCTGTTACACTGTTAAACCCTAATCTGAGTGAAGATGACGCTGACTTTAAAAGCAGACTGCATTTCATTATGAAATGGTCCTTCAGTTTAAAAGGTGCAGCGTCTGAAGCTTTGCTCTGAAAGTCCCTTAAATGAGTCCTGGCCCCATGAGGGAAGCACCCCCCCTCCCCCCCTTTAGAAAGCATGCTGTTTTTCTTCTTCAGATTTAGAAAAGGGAGACTGAACTCTGACATTACCACACAGTAAGTTTGAATTTCTGAGTGGACCAAGCTCATTTAAAAGTGACTCCTTTCCTCCTGTTAATGTCCCCCAGTGAGGAAACTGAGTTGATAAAAGCTGCATCTATACAGAACTGCCCCCCCCTTAAATCATTGTGGTCCATGATCTAAACACTAAATGTCTTCAGTGTGACCAAGGCGACTGTAGATGTATTCATGCTTATGTTCTCTCACAGTCGGACGTTCTCTGCACCCCCGAGCATGGCAGGATGGAAGAGGGGACCAGGATGTGCATGCAACTTTCAGCCCTTCCAGTACATGATGGCTCTGAGGCAGACAAACAGAAATCTGCACCCTAATGTGCACGATCAGGTTCAAGTCAGAGCCCCGAGGCCATATCAGCCTCGGTCCAGTGTTGCCACCAGAGGCCTGTGGAAACCTCTGTGCTCCAGCCTCGAACACACCGAAACGAGCCTCTAGCCAAGCCCAGGAGCTTTGATTTGAGCCTGAAGATTCCTTTCGCTCACGGACATCACGATCCTTCTCAGTACCGACCGAGCGGCTTTCATATCCACAACAGTTTTAACAATCCCCTTAGAAACTATGATGCTTCCAAGCCAGGATACCAGTTCAGCATCTCTGTTCCCGTTTCACACGCTTCACCTCCGCACCCACCCAGGCAGCCATCACTCAAGGCCACACAGGCCCAAGTATACTGGATGGGATCATCAGGCACAGCAGCATCTACATGTGCCCTTTGACACAAGGCCGTCCTCTCCATCTTGGCACTCCAGACGGCATTTTGAGCAAACTGGTCGTGAGGACCCCCGTGAGCAGGAATTCGCATTTCGGCAGCCGGGTGTACCAATCACCCATCAAGGCCGCGCCATCCTCCAAAATATGATCGTTACAGTGGATACCACAGCTCCCACAGAATCCTGCACAGCATGACTACTGGAGGCATTACCGGGGGCACTACCATGGACCTCACCGTGGTCCTTATCAGAGCGGTTGCAGAGCATTCATCCTCTGAGCCTTGGCCAGCTTCCATCGGTCAGACTGAGGATGGAGGAGCCAAAGTCACAGGTGGGTCATATAAAGTCTGCAGACTGTAAGCATGTGGTACGATGTGGGCTGTTCACAATGTCTTTCCTTCATTACAGAGCACGGAGGCTGACCTCATCTGCTCGTCTGAATAAAATGTCAAAGCTGGACTCTGTAGTTTGACTCTTTGTGGCTCAAAGAATAATTTAACATTTGGGCTGAGATTAATCTTAGAGCAGCTGATGGCTCAGCTTTGTTTTCTCCTGTGCCTTTGGGCTGCATCTGGCTCTCGATGCCAGGAGGTCATGCTCTCTGGCTCAGTTTCCTTTAGGCAGGCCACAATACAATTAGCTGTAACTTGCATTTCAGTTTTTCATACAGTTCAAAGATATTTGAAGTGTCCTTAAAATGGACATTGATTATTCTAAACCTGAGTTTTTTAATCTTGGAGTTTCCTGTAATAACACTGTAGCCTTTGAATGTGCTTCCCTTTAACCTTGACAGCAATGCTGTCTCAAAGGGCTTCATTTCTTTAGGCTGAATCAACACAACATCCCTCAAAGGCTGCTGGTATACATATTTACAGGTATTCCACTTTATGAAGACCTTACAGATGCCTTTAAATGGAAGTTATAATTCAGAGTTCCTGCTGTTAGCTCTTGGTCATGAGGTTCCCTTCAGTGTTGCCTTCCCTCACCATGAACATCAGTGTGAAGTCTCTGCTTCAGCATCTTGTGACAGATGCCTGCAGTCATTGTGGGTCCTTGCTACCAGCATAAAGACCCCAGCATAGCTTGACAGATGTTTGTTTGGAGGAAATTGTGGGTGTACTTTCTGAAGCATGAACACAAGCTGCTCCATCTCTACCACCCCACCCCCACCCCAGGCAGCCAGGTTTGTCATGTTGAAGTCTACAGAGACCTGAGAATATGGTTTTTGTTCAAAAATGGTTAAAGGAAGTCAAGTTCAATCCAGATTAGATCAAAATGACTTTTCTGAGCTCATGATGGTAATCTGGTATTTCTGTAGCCACATATGACACCACCTGCCGAGTCCACCACCATTCCTCAACACTCAGTACTACAGTTCCCAAATGAATCCACATGGAGCGACTATCAGGGGCATCTCACTGTATCTCACGTGTGAGTCATGTACAGCTGCATCTTCTAATCCTTGGACAGATTTTCAGGGTGTCAGATAAATATCCAACCTAATGAGTCCAGGCAGCAAGTGCGTTCAAAAATGGTAAATAAACCAAAACTACTGATGTCCACTAACAAACATGCTAATACAAAAGCAAGTTGTCCCAAATGTTAAGTCTGCTCTCAAACACCAAGTTTTTTTAATGCACGTGGCTGTGCTGAAAACTTGTACTTTGGACTCCAAGATCTGTTTGAAGTTCCAAACCACACCATGTGTTAACTAACGTACTGCTGCTTATCCTGACAAGGCCCCTCAATAACAGCCATGATGATCTGATGGGAGAAACAAGCTCCTGCAGCGGACTGAGTTTAACGATGAGCCAGTGAAGAACGAAGTATTCCAAATAGCCTTGCAACCTCTGATTTCATCACTTCCAGACATCAGTTTCTCTTCATGGAGACAAACAGATGTCCAGTTTTCAATTTTCTTTCAGGGAATCTGAGTTCCTGTCATTTCTCCATGGAGAGCTGAAGAAGGTGGACTGCTGCTTACTCAAGACACACCCCATGTTCTGTGATGGCACTGTAATGACAAAGTTTGTGAGGATGCCTTTTAGAGGAACTGGCTGACGTGTGCATGCACAGCAGTCCTTGATGCCTTTGCAGTAAGGGGGAACCAGCCACAGGGGACTTCTGCAGACTTAAACATCTGAAAATGTTTTCTCATGGTGGCTAACAAATGTCACAGCCTCCCTTTCTTACAATTCTGCAGCTGAACTGAAGCAGTACACAGAGGTAATCTACTGTTTGTCCAGATTAAGGTGCTGAGCTGCCCCTGCAGCTTGATTCACAACAGCTGCTGAGTTTTATCGAGAAATGGTTTTGCATTTGATACAATGAATTTAATCTGTCTTAGCAAGAGCTAACGAGAAGTCTGCAATCATGTCTCTGCTCTATTGTGCAAGAAGCATCAGCTTGTGGCTCGGTGAATACTGAGAATAATCTCATTTGGCTGAGATGTAGTTTGGCATGTAGTAAAATCAACTGATCATTTAATTTCAGTTTCAATTTTATTTATGTAGCGCCAAACCACAACAAACAGTCGCCTCAAGGCAGACCTGTTCTGCACTGTGTTTTGCTGGAGTGTGATATTTAACTGCTATCCAGTTTTCTAATAAATCTTTTTAGTCTCAGAGAGAATTTATTTCCAAAATATTCCAAATGGTTTCAGCTTTAGTCATCACACCTTCTAAGCTCCTTCCCATGTTGCAGCAACCTTGTAGCAAAAAGAAAAAACATTCTTCAGGTTGGATCAAAAGGTTACATCCTTCAAAAGTTGCCACACACGTCTGCAGCCGTGTCGCTGCGCAGCATAACTTCGCAGAAATGTTTCTAATGAATGTGTGATCAAAGGAGTTCCTCCTGTTAGAGGTTTGCTGACAGAAGTGTGATCATTTCAAAAGACGAGTGTATAGTGTGCATGTTGTGTTGCTGTCAGGACATGCATGAAGCTTCTTCTGCAGTGTTGCTTTTTCTTTCTGGTGCAGATGTGAATATAAAATGAGCTGTTTCAAAAACAGCAGAAACAAAGTCGTGTATTCTACAGGAAGTTGAGCTGCTGAGGTCTGAAAGGAGCAAAAACCTCCAAAAACACGAACGCGCACCCACTTGGACTCCTCATAAACTAGGAAGCAATCAGTTAGCAAAACACCGACTCACTCTTCTGTGTCTGTACGACTGATCTCGACCTGTCGGTCTGTCTGTGACCCAGTGTATAATTAAGATTCTCTGCTATTACATACAATAAAAATAAAAGTCTGTAAAAAATAAAATAAACAATAAAAACAATTAAATGGCATCAAGCAAATAATATAATTTCAGCGATCTGATGCCTTGATGATGTTCTTTAATATGGATCTGAGTTATGAATGTTTCATCACAATGTTTCATCATATGTTTCATCACTCCTCAGGGATGCAGATGGAGTTATGCATCATCCTGCCATCTTCTCCTGGCTGAACACAATCCTCTTCCAGCACGTGTTTCTTGTGGGAATACAATTTCAGACTCTTATGCTTCTTTCTTTCCTGCATCCAACACGCTGAACCCCATGTTCATCACTCACTGCTGTGCTTTCTATTTTAGAAATAAACACTGCTCGGCCATCACTGGGACATCCCTGACCACCGAACCCTGAGCTCAGATTTTGGTGAGAAGGAAAAAGTTGCTGAAAAAAATGTAACTGGTTCTTTATGCGTGGCACATGAAACACTAGGGAGGACTTTTTTTAAAGAGGATATTCAGTGAGCTTAGAGCTATCATCAGGAACGGTTTAGACCTCACAGGATAAAATACCAGTGTGTCTTATTCTTCCTGCTACCTTTTCTCCCTTTGGTGGTCTCCACAGCCAATCATCTGCCTCCATCTCATCCTATCCCAGCATCCTCCTCTCTCACACCAACTCTGCATGTCCTCCTTCACTACATCCATGAATCTTCTCTGAGGTCTTCCACTTTTCCTCCTGCCTGGCAGCTCCATGTGTCCAGTATATCCACCATCCCTCCTCTGAGCCAGTGTGTAACGGAAAAAAAAAACACTCCAGACTTTCAGGCAGATATTAGACAAAGTTCTTCTATTAATATTTTGAGCATAGCTTGATTTTTTTTTATTATTTAGAGCTGTATCCAGAAACTGATTAACAAACACTGTACATGTTGTGTTCTGCCACTTTACCGCTCTCTGTGCAGCTCGTATCTCTTTCACCTTTGACTTTCTTAATAAAATCCAATGCATTAAGACTCAGGTTCACTCGTTGTATATGTAACAGGCCTGCCTGTCCCCTGGCTCTGCAGCTGCTGGCAGACTGAATCCTCCTTCAGTTCAGGCTTTAGTTTGTGATTCAGGGGTTTCATTATCAGTGCTGTCAGTCAGGCCTTGGTGCTGGCAGGACCCACTGTGCCCTCTCCAGAACAATCAGCTGTATCTCAGTTATTTACTAAAAAAGAGAGCGTGTTTGATACCTCTGCCAAATTTATGCCCTCATTTTATTCATATATGATCTCATTTTAATGAAAAGCATTATTTCAAAGAGGTTTCTACTGTAGCAGCTCTGCTAACTGCGGCCCTTTTCTTTTATGTGTTTCATAGTCCTCTCTCCTTCATTTAGTGCACACACATGAACAGCAGAGCCCTGTCTCCTCTCACTGTTCCCCTTTTTAAGGTGTTTACGGTGAAAATTAGCAAAAGCATCACATTTAGCTCTGACATTCATGCTTTGTTTGGAGGTTTGTGTTTTGCACATTTGTGTGGTTTGAAAAATGTGTTGCAGACCACATCAGTGCATGAGCAGACCACCAAAGACCCCATGCTTCCTCTACAGGGTCCGACTGTCAGGAATTAAATGAAGCAAAATGTTAAAACGATAATATGTGTTAGATAACGTGCACTGAGAGAAGTTATTAAGTGGTGGATTGCATGTTTTTGTTTGTATTTTTTAAAACTCAGCACAGACAGACCAATGGGAGGCACTGCCTGGGTTTCTGTAACCATCTCCTGTCACCACTACCCTCCTGAAGGGCACATCAGCCTTAACTGTACGAGTTACCCTCCAAAGCATTATTCTTCATCTCCAGTGCATGACCATCAGCATGCTGCTGAGCAACCTCATCCCAGTCTGTAGAAGATCATGTAGATGTAGAGGATTATAGTTGCTATAAAGCCATCAAGCTTATTTCTCCACCTTCATCCACCCCTGGGCCACCGTTCACGTCTTTCGTGTAGGCGACGGTATTTTGCTAGCTTGACTGCTTTGTTGTTCTTTTTTCGGTGCTCTGAGCTCTTGTCAGAGGGCTCCATTACAAACTGCAGAAACATCTGCAAACCAGAACTGAGTTTGGCTTCAGCAGAAACTCTAAGAAGCTTCAGTAGATCAGCTCACAGCATGCTCGGCAGCAGCCATAACTGCATTTGTTTTCTACAAAACAGGGTTATAATAGTTTTGGATTTTACATTATAGTTTTAGTTAGTTTTTACTTTTTTTTTTCTCTTATTCAGTTAGTTTTAATTAGTTTTCAGAGCAGTTTTTCTTGTTTTATTAATTTTTATTTTTGGTTTCATGCTTAGTTTTAGTTAGTTTCAGTTAGTTTCAGTATTAGTTTGTATTTTCATACCTAATCAGGTGCAAGATTCAAGGCACAAAAGTGACTATTGTGTAATGAAAACTCAACAAAAGATACTGTTTAAAGAAATATATTCAACAACCACAGACAGCAGCACTACATGCTAAATGTGTGTAATATTAAGGACACACATGAACATCAACAGGGAGAAACAAAGAAAAACATGAACTCCCAAACTCAATAAATTCTACAGTAAACTCCACAATAAAGTTCAGCCTCAGTGCAGCAGATTAACAACAGCTACATGTGGTGTTTGACAAAAACAAACTCTTTGAAGGAGTCAAAGCTCAAATCCAGCTGCATCCTGATGTTCTCACCACCTGAAGCTGCTTCTGTTTTGGTGCTAGCTTGGTTAGATGCTCGCTGATTAGACTCGCAGGGTCTTTGCAGCCTCTGTACACAACCTACAGAAGTGTCCGACCTCATGTCCACATTTATGCTTGTGTAGCTGGTGTGTGTGTTAATTACCTTGTGGTCGTGTGCAGGTGTTTTATATGCGGTGCATGCTGGGACTTCTTTTTTGGTCCTCGCTCTTTGTGCTCAGTTTTTTGGCTGCAAACATATTTGTCCCTGTTTTTTTTTCCACTTTCTTCATTCCTTCACGTCCATCCTGATAGTTTCAGCAGTCTCCCTCCAGGAATTTGCTGACAGTTGTGAGTCCTTGTACTGCTGCTTTGATTATTAGTCCTGATTGTTATTCTCTCACTGATAAAGTAGCCGGAAACGCACAAGGACGCAACAGTTTGAGGTGGACTTTGATGTTGCTGGTTTTTCCTGACTGAGAAATGTTCCGCACATTTTTCATCATCCACAACAAGATTTTCGATTCTATCTGTGCTCTTGTACTCAAAGAGCCTCCATACGGGACTCTGCGACTCTCGGCGGACCAGCGCGGTGAGCGCACGCGCATGCGCACTCACACAGTTGTCCTGTGGCGCTCCCAGCTTAAACTCGGAGAGCGGAAACAATGATTTCATATCAATCCACAAGGTTTAAAAAAAAAAAAAAAAAAAAAAACAAAAAAAAAAAAAAACAGAAAATGAAAGTCAGTTTAAAAGAAATATAATAATAATACTATCGATAAGTTCAGTTAGTTTTAGTTAGTTTTGTAAACTCACAATTCAGTTTTAATTATTTATCGTTTTTTTTTGTTTTTTTTCCTTTTTTTTAATTATAGTTTTTATTTATTTCAGTTAACGACAATGTTTTTTCAATTTCAGTTTTCGTTATTTCGTTCGTTTTCGTTAACTATAATAACCCTGTCTAAAAAACAATAAAGATGGTTTAAAAATCAATGATATAATAGTGTGCTGTCAGAGCCCCCCCCCCCCCATCACATCCAGTTTCAGAGCAGCAAGATGGCAAAGAGCTTACATTTGTCTTTAATATGGGTGATATCTTTTACTGTGACCGACTCTAATATTGGTGTCTTATTGAACATCACAATCATGATCATCACAATCTAATTAACATGCATAAATTAAGGAACTGGGCAGCTATGACTGAGCAGTGTACTTGGATAATCAGTGAGCGAGTTAGAATAAAGTGTGTTCTTATTGATCACATCCCCTGTAGGGCATACATGCAGTCTCTGCCTGGCCAATCACATCAAGTGATTGCAGCTGTGTGAGGCAGAGTGTGCTTTGGCCCTCTTGGCTGCCTCAGCTCAACTTCTCATTAGGAAGTTGAGAAATACACACAAAGCCGACCACACAGCTTGAACACTTGACTTTGAGGACTGTGGGTGTTTGGTTGGAGCAGCTGGAAGTTGAGCTTTCTGGATCCAAGCCTGACAGGGCAGCTCTGCACTCGTAGCTGTGAGGGCACAGCAAGGCAGCTGCAGCAGTCATGGCTGCTGGCTTCCTAATTATAAGGTACCATGAAACCAAACTGCTTTTATTAGGTTCAGTTCACTTGTTTTTTGGGAATGCCTTGACTGTGTATTTTTAACTGCTTGACAGATTTTTGCTGGTTTGTTTGCTGAGTGAAGTGAACTACTCCTCAGCTTTTCCAAGAGGTAAGCCTGAATCACCTGTTGCGCTTCTGATTGATATATTGGCTGTGCAGCAAAATCACACGTTGTTAAAGAGGCCTGGAAATTCAAACCTGCTTTCCAGTCCCAAGGTTCAAAACTGACCCAACAACTGTACAGCTGTCCCCATGAGTGTAAGGCTAGCCTGCCATGCAGTCTTAAAACACAATCCTCTAGGATGGACACAAGGCCTACAATTGGATACACAAGACTGACAATTCAGGTTGTTGCTCCAACCAAACTGTGTACTCACTCCACTTCCAGACTTGCAGACAGCTGCTGGCCACAAGATGGCTCTAAAAACCTGCAATAGGCTAGCAGTTCTCAGCCAAACAGCAATCATTAGTATGCTTTTGCATCTATATTGATCAATATGGGCCAGGTTTCTAAATGTAGAAGCTCCTGGCTGACTTTCTTTCAACCTTGCACAAACATCACCACAGAGGCCCAAGAAATTGTTTGCAGCAAATGCAGGGGAGTTTATAACGGGGGCTTGAGGTGGCACTATCCCCCTGAAATATGATTAGTCTATGGATCTAATAAATGATGCAATATTGTCACCAGTTAAATGAAATGAAGTGAGGTGTTCATTAATGATCACTTATCACATGGCTATGAAGTGGGCCATTCTGCACAGAGTATTTTTGATTCAGTCTTTAATGCTACGTAATATTTCCACTTGAGTACAGGACCTCAATGCTACTGTCACACCATGCAAAAAACATGTGATATAAAACCAGATAACAGGCTTCTAATTATGCTGCTTAAATTGTTGCACAGGGAACAGCACAAGCCTTCTTTGTAAACCAGCTTTCAGTGCTGTTTATTCCTCATGTCCCTGCTCTGCTTCATGCTTCATCGTTGTTCCTCCCTGTGAAACCTCATTTTGAAAAAAACTGCCCAGATGCATCCTGAAGCTTTAAATTGCATATTAACTAATTAAAATGCTGATGAAATGGATTCTTGTCGACTCTAGAGATGCAAAATTTTTACATATCTTTTGCATCAAAAATGAACAGTGCAATTTGGATATCAATATTCATGTTTCCTTTCTTAGCCAGAAGTTTTGTGCAACCTCGAGCGTGGCAGGGCAGAGGAGAAGAACAAGTATATGACAACGGGAACTGTCACCCTCCCCATTACGTCAGTGGCCACGATAAAACCTTGCAAAGGCAGGAACGTTTAAGAGTCCATAGTCAGATCTGTAAACAAAATCAACACAGTGAGTACCACAAAGCCCCGAACCCCCTGCAGACATGGTCTGATGTTGCCACCAAAGGCCAAAGGAAACTGCTCTGCCCCAGCCACCACAACAGAAAAAACATCTATCACCCAAGCCCAGAAGCTATGAATTCAGTTTCAACATTCCTTTTGTCAACTTCTTGGTCAGAAATGAAGGATAAATTCAGCCGAAGGACATATGGTGAAAATGATGTCTCCAAGCCAGGCTTTCAGGTCAGCTATCTTTTCCCTTTTTCAACTGCTCCTCAATCTCCCAATGACCCAAACACCAGCCAAGCTGGGCATTCAGCAAGTCTACAAATCAGAAAATACTGATTTTGTAAGTTACAGTTATATAAAACCAGAAAACCCCCAATCAAGTTCAACCCTGATTGCATCAACACATCCCTTCTTAAACTCTGCTGGAACTGATTATACAGAAGCACACAACAAACTTACACACCATTTCATGTTGCCACCGCAATCAAGTTCAAACCTGGCTGGATCAGCAAGGCCTTTCCTAACTCTGGAACAACACAACAGCACACTTATGAGCCATATGCTGTTAAACCACAATCAAGCCCAAACCAGCTCGGATCAGAATGGCCTTTCCTAACTCTGCAGAAGCACATCAGACCTATGAACCAGATCATGGGAAACCACCAAGTTCAACCTTGGCTGGATCTCAATGGCCTTTCCTAAACTCTGCAGCAACACATCAGACCTATGACCAGATCATGGGAAACCACCAAGTTCAACCATAGCTGGATCTCAATGGCCTTTCCTAAACTCTGCAGCAACACATCAGACCTATGAGCCAGATCACGGGAAACCACCAAGTTCAACCATAGCTGGATCTCAATGGCCTTTCCTAAACTCTGGAACAACACAACAGCACACTTATGAGCCATATCCTGTTAAACCACAATCAAGCCCAAACCAGCTCGGATCAGAATGGCCTTTCCTAAACTCTGCAGAAGCAAATCAGACCTATGAACCAGATCACAGGAAACCACCAAGTTCAACCATAGCTGGATCTCAATGGCCTTTCCTAAACTCTGGAACAACACAACAGCACACTTATGAGCCATATCCTGTTAAACCACAATCAGCCCAAACCAGCTCGGATCAGAATGGCCTTTCCTAAACTCTGCAGAAGCACATCAGACTAGGGTTTAATCCCGGGATCCGGGATTCCCGGGAAATGCGATCAGAACCATTTCCCGTTTTCCCGGGAAACGTTAGACGGGAACCGGGAAAAAAGTCGCGCGCGTCGATTTGACTTTCAGAAAGAAAAGAAAGCTTCAGAATGTTAAATTTAAGGAAATATTGAGAGAAGGGTTCGTTTAATGCGAAAAGCATTACTCTTCATTTCAGGCACGTTCAGCCTCCGTTTAAGGCTTCAGCCTTCATCTCAAGCGTTTTAATAGAGGTATTACCCAGTTGTACTTTTTTCCCTCTTTAATTTGTTGAAATCGTAGGCAATGTGTTTACCCTAAGGTATTTTGTATTATATAATTCTATATTATTATATATTGTTATATTGCATTATATAGCCTATAAATATGCCTGCCCTGAACATAAGAAATATCTGTTTAACTTCGAGTGTTTCTTTTCCTCGTTTGCAGCCGCTACTAAACAATCATGAATTAGGATACGGGCCTAATGGGTGAAGAAATTATCATGAAATAGATTGCTTTAACATATTTCGCTTTTAAAATGGAGTTGAGTAAAATGTATATTTTTTAGGCTATAAGGATCAGCCAGTTTTTCAATAGACGATTCACAGCGAACCTACTTAAACCCTCAGACACGGTGTTATAAATTTGCTGTTGCCAGAATGGCAATGACCAAGTCGTGGTGCATTACTCAAGGCCCTGTGTTATGTCATATTATAGTGAAGTACGGTAGTTAACTTTTCAATGACTATTACAGCGTTCCACTGGTGGAGATATAGTGCAACAGATGTCGCCACGACAGCGTGGCTGAGCCTTTATCAATGCTGTGTGGAGATGAACCGTATTGTTTTGCACCAGCAGTTGTAAAATAGCTTGTTATAATTCCATGTACAATGGAGGAATATTCGAATTATATTTGTTAAGGGAGTGTTGAGGAACGATACAACACCGCATAGCTCGAGCACTCCAATGTCGAGATGTAGGTTTTATTGCGTTAATCAAGCCGACGTTGCCCCCTACTGGGCATAACAGGACATAGCTGGAAAGCTACCTCTACAATATCACAATAGGTTAAGGCCGACACAGGCTACAGAAGGCCTAATTAAAATAAAAAAATAAATAACTTTTTCCCGGATTCCCGGGAAATGGCTCGTCATTTCCCGGGATTTGATTCATGTCATTTTCGGGAAAAATATTAAACCCTACATCAGACCTATGAACCAGATCATGGGAAACCACCAAGTTCAACCATAGCTGGATCAGCAAGGCCTTTCCTAAACTCTGCAGCAACCATCATCAGACCTATGAACCAGATCACAGGAAACCACCAAGTTCAACCATAGCTGGATCTCAATGGCCTTTCTTAAACTCTGCAGCAACGCATCAGACTCATGAGTCAGATCATGGGAAACCACCAAGTTCAACCATAGCTGGATCTCAATGGCCTTTCCTAAACTCTGCAGCAACGCATCAGACTCATGAGCCAGATCATGGGAAACCACCAAGTTCAACCATAGCTGGATCTCAATGGCCTTTCCTAAACTCTGCAGCAACGCATCAGACTCATGAGCCAGATCACGGGAAACCACCAAGTTCAACCATAGCTGGATCTCAATGGCCTTTCCTAAACTCTGCAGCAACGCATCAGACTCATGAGCCAGATCACGGGAAACCACCAAGTTCAACCATAGCTGGATCTCAATGGCCTTTCCTAAACTCTGCAGCAACACATCATCAGACCTATGAACCAGATCATGGGAAACCACCAAGTTCAACCATAGCTGGATCTCAATGGCCTTTCCTAAACTCTGCAGCAACACATCAGACCTATGAGCCAGATCACAGGAAACCACCAAGTTCAACCATAGCTGGATCAGAATGGCCTTTCCTAAACTCTGCAGCAACGCATCAGACTCATGAACCAGATCACAGGAAACCACCAAGTTCAACCATAGCTGGATCTCAGTGGCCTTTCCTAAACTCTGCAGCAACGCATCAGACTCATGAGTCAGATCATGGGAAACCACCAAGTTCAACCCTGATTGAATCTCACTGGCCTTTCCTAAACTCTGCAGCAACACAGTTATGAGCCAGTTTGTGTTAAAATGCAATCTTTCCATCCTTGGCCAAATTTCCAACATATGCCAATGAAGTCTCCAATCCAAATAAGAGTTCAAGGAGAGGACTCTGCCAGAAACAAACTAGACAGGAAAACCAAATGCACAAACCCTTTTGACATGAATGGAAGTTATTGTCATGGCTAATATTTAAACAAGTCGGGCTCAACATGTTAAGTCCGCACCTGTGCAAATGTCCAAATCCATCCAACTTCAAAGTGCATATTGTTGCTGTGGCTTTTCACATGTTTTTCATATCCAGCTGCTGCAGTCAAACCACCTGATGTTCTCCTAACCCAGACTTTCCAATTTCATCACCACTGTGACAACCATATCAAGAACATCAGCCCAAACAATCTGACACCTCAACAGTTTATCCTACCTAATGAGACTTTAACAGCCTTGTTGATTTAATGGGAAACAACGGTCCTCCACATCCACTTACCTGAGGTTTAGGTTATGTCTTGTGAAAACTGATGGTATATCAGAATCTCTTGTCATACAGTTATGCACGTGAACCGAATCAGTGCTGATCTACTGTCTACTTGTCTGAATTAGTGTCCATGCTCCATCCTGTTTAATTCTTTTGATTGGCTGCTCTCAAGATGAAAAGACAAGTTACAATTTGTTTTTGTGAGCTACATACTGAAGGCACGTTTCTGAACAAAGGTTCAAAAAATCCAGCTACTTATGCCTCTTAAGCTTACTGAATGTTGGTGGTGGCTGGGTGCACTGAAATTTTAAGACGTCTAAGCCAAATACCATGACTTCCAGGATGCTTATTACTGTGAAGCTGCCAGGAGACCAGCTAAGCTACAGCCTACAGCACAGTAAAATCAGCCTTTAATTTGTTCAATCTGTGTAAATGCTGAAGTGCAACGACACTATTTATGACTTTTTGCTCGAGATTTGTATTCAAATGCTGACATGCTGTTGCACTGAGGTCAGTTCAGTATTAAAGTGATATTCTAGAGCATGAGAAATGTTCCAAAAGGCAAAGTGGAAGATAAAGGAAATGCATCTAGCTGCTAACAGTTGTCTTGTCATGAGGTCAGGAAGAATCATTAGTGTCTGCTACAGTTCACCTTTAGAGGGTTTACAGGTTTGAATTGGTTGTAGAGTTGTAGCCCATGTAGAGCAACAGTCTGTCACCATAAAGCATCTGTTGGTTCGAAGGAAGGCAGTCAGTTTTGCTTCTACTTTTTGGACATCCTCTGCATTAGCTCATACCTTTAATTACCAGACAGATCTGATGGGGTAACATGTGATCAGGTGCATGTTCAGTTGCATGATTACCATGGTTTAACGCTTAGGTCATAGTCTGATAATCATGTCGACCTGTTGTTTAAACACTTGTGGAAAATGATTGTGTGTGACACTGAAAATAAACACTGTGCAAAATCTATCTAGAAAACTGGTTGTATCTTTTTATACAAATTCATTCTTTATTATAATGTTAAATAGCTGATCTCACATTTTATGGTTGTTGCATTGAGTCAGTATATATTGGTTTATTTAACTTTTTGATCTAAAACTTTTGAAGAGAAGGAGAAACTTGCAGTCCCCAGATGTCACCTTTATCCAGCTTGTCCTGTATTACCTCAAACTGGTTCCTGAAGCTTTTTATCTGCTGCTGAGATCCATCACAGAAAATCTTTTGGCTATATCGAAGGAAACGTCACATCCCTCAAAACGTGCTTGTGATGCACGTCTCTACAGGTATGTCACTGTGAATTTTACAGACTGAAATGAATTCATAGGAGCTCCTGCAGTGCACGGTGGTGTCCCGAGCTGGGCTGTTACCATGACCTGTTTGAGGTCATCTTCTAATTACAGACTGGCTTCCTTTTTGACTGTTAACATGAAGTCGGTGTAGATTCCCATTGTTCTACACCTGCTCAGTGCACCACTGGTGATTCTGAGTCTGTTGGAGCCCCAAACCAGCGTTCATTATAATTATCTAAGAAATAAGCTGTCACTAAAGTGCCTGCTTGACTTGGTTGCATTGCAGCTAGTAGAGCTGGATACACCAGAAAGTGTTTTTTTATTTAAACTAAAATATGTATGTATATAGATTCACACTGTGTGTGTGTGTGTGTGTATACATGCATATATATGTGTGTATATAAGAGAGAGACTAACATTATACTAGCGCAGGGCTCTTCAACTCCAGGCCTCGAGGGCCAGTGTCCTGCAGGTTTTAGATGTGTCTCTGCTTCAACACACCTGAGTCAAATATAGAAGTCATTAGCAGGACTCTGGAGAACCTGACTACATACTGAGGAGGTAATTCAGCCATTTGATTCAGGTGTGTTGGATCAGGGACACATCTAAAATCTGCAGGACACTGGCCCTCGAGGCCTGGAGTTGAAGAGCCCTGTTCTAGCGTCTCACCCCAAATGCTGGACTGGCAGCATTTTATTTAGCCATGTATTTAACCTTTATCTGCTCCACACACCACCATATTTTTTTGCTCTCCCAGAGGGAAAGCTCTTCATTTTTGTTGATTGTAAACAAAGCTAATGACAGCCTAAGCCAAAGTGCACACCACTTGCAGTGGAAGTGAGTGGAGTCGGGTGGAGCCTCTCTGGGGACATCAGACCTTTCCAGCTGTCACTGCAAACTTTGCATGTTTCCATTGCTGTAGTTTAAAGTTTGAGTTGGAGCATTTTCTGAATTTCAGAATGTGCTGCGGCTCAACAATTTTAACTTCTAGATTTTTTTTTTTTTCTCTTCTAATCAATTCTAGTTGGTAACTTTGCATTTCTGCCATAAATAATCTGCTCATACCTGCTGTAGCACATTGTCACAGTGTCGAGGTGCTTGTGTTATTTGCTTTGTCAGGTGCCATGAAAACGGTTCATACGCTGCTGCTGGGTCTCCACTGTCTCAGCTGAGTGGTCTTTGACAAATCCCATCAGACTCTTGTGGGCTCACCAGTAAAGTAGTTGAAGGAGTAAGTGCACGAAGAGGGGAAGGAGGCAGCAGAGGAAACTAAGGACCCTCAAGTTGCCCTTGAAATTAGGCTACTCTTTATTTCACCAGATGAGACTGTTTGGGAAATATCTCTCTCTCTCTCTCTCTCTCGCACACGCACACTCACTCACGCGCACGCACGCACGCACGCACGCGCGCGCGCGCGCGCGCACTCAAAATGTCCTTTTCATGGTGACTGCCTTTAGATTATTATTATTATTACTACAACATTGCTCTCCAAATCTTGACGGCTGGTTGAGAACATTAATGGGTCATTTATACATCTATAAATGGACCACATAATGTTTGTATTGAGTACCCAAGTCTCTCGTCAGTGTAAGGAAAACATCAGGTGTCAGTGACCAACTTTTAAAAGCTGATCAGGGGCTGGTTTCACAAAGACAGTATAGACTGGTCTGTAGGGTTAAAGTGATCAACAATTATTCTCAGATGAAAAACTATTCTTTGGAAAATGTGGACCGTTGTTATTCAGTCAGGAACACTGCAGTCAAACGATGTCGTCATCATCTGCAGGTCTTTATATTTGGCGGTGTTTCTCTGTGCTGGGACCTCACCACCACAGGAGATGGTGAGGGAGAGCAGCAAGGGGGAACGGGAAGGTTTACATGATGGTATAGTGTATGTCGGAGGGACAGCTCGGGCTCAGCTGCTTTGGACATGTGCAGAGAGGAGGGAGAGTGGATATACTGGACAGAGGAGGATGATGGAGCTGCCAGGCAGGAGGAAAAGCGGAAGACCTCAGAGGAGGTTCATGGATGTAGTGAAGGAGGACACGCAGAGGGCTGGTGTGACAGAGGAGGATGCTGGGATAGAATGAGATAGATACTTTATTGATGCCGAAAGAAATTAGGGCATCCAGCACCTTAATACGCATAATAAATAGAATCCAGACGATTGATGTAAAATAATATTATTATTATTATTATTATTATTATTATTATTATTATTATTATTAAAAAATTAAATAAAGATTAGACAACCAGTACTAACAACTTATACTAAATATACGAAGCTGTACAGGGCTTAGTGCTGTGAAACAAGAAACAAAACAAAGAACACCGGGATATGAATAATACCAATATGAATTTTATTTATATATATATATATATATATATATATATATATATATATATATATATATATATATATATATATATATATAATTATAATTAAAAAAAAAAATTTTTATTCTTTTTTTTTTTTTTTTTTTTTTTTTTTAATATAATAATAAAGAGAGAGAGAGATAAAAACATGCAGATGTGCAAACAATGCAGTAATATACAGCAGTAAAGTTAGTGTCTGATTTATGGGGTGCCAAATATCAGCATATGTGATGATGATGATATGATGTATGTTATACCCCCCCCCCCCCCCCCAGTGAGGCATTAGTCTGATGGCTGTTGGAACAAATGATTTCTTGAGTCTGTCTGTTGAGCAGTTCTGTGAGAGCAGCCTTCCACTGAACACACTCCTCTGGTTCATCAGACTGGTGTGTATGGTGACCGTCATTGTCCATGATAGAGAGCAGTTTGTCCTTCTCTCTGCCACTGCAATCAGAGAGTCCAGCTCCACTCTGACCTCTGACCCAGCCCACCTGAACAGCTTATGCAGCTCTCTTTCTGATGCTGCCTCCCCAGCACACCACCACACAGAAGAGGATGCTGGCAACTATGGACTGGTAGAACATCTGCAGTAGCTTTCTGCAGATGTCGAAGGACCCAAATCTCCTCAGGAAATAAAGCTGGCTCTGCCCCTTCTGTACAGTGTGTCTGTGCACACCAGCCAGTCCAGTTAGGAGATGGAGGCAAATGATCCACTGTGGCGCCCCCTAAAGGGAGCAGCTGAAAGAAGAATAATTTCTCACTGTTGGAGTGAAGAGGAAGGAAAGGGTTCAGTGCTGCAGTGTCACATTTGAAAGTCATTGTGGTCAGATTTTTTTTTTTTCCAGTAAAATTTATTTGTAACTGCTTTTTGATGACGTTATCATGCCAGCAGGTTATTTTTTTTTAAGTTAAAAAAAATCTTAACTTTATTCATTTATAAAACTTTCCACAGTTCAAGTCTTCATCACCCTCTTTGGTTCCTCCAGTAAGAAATCAGATGGTATAATAAAGGGATCAGATAGTGTGAACTTCAACGTCCACCAAAGTATCAGAGCAGTCATCAGACCAAAGAATCAGATTCATCATTCCAGTTTAACTTGGGCAGTCTATGAGAAACATAACATACTGCTGCACCAGGATGAATACTGTGATAGTATTTATCCTTATCTGCTTTGTTTAGTGATGTCTGCCACTGTCCATATTTTTTCTTTGTGACCTATATGAAGCTAACTCTGAAACAGTAAATATAAAGGTGCCGGTTACTGTCATGCTAATAAGGACAGCAATAAGTTGCATGTGTTTTAATGGGTGTGTGGGCCCATTTCCTGGAAGCTGTGGCTCTGTAATCAAACCAAGGGCAATTAAGCAGACTGCACTGAACCAAACATGTGCTTAGTTACATTTTACGTGAACACTGAAGGATGCTGCACTTATCTTAGACTTTTATATAAGAGACCACAGATAAAACCCAAGGTCTAAAATGAACTGTTGGTTTTTCTGTTTAAAAGAACACGTTTTCAAGGTCAGGCTGCAGCTGCTGAGTAAACAGCCCAGTTTAATCATTGAGCTTCCTGAAAACTGAAGTATTTCAGGGTAATGAGTCAGACCGAGATCCAAGAACCTTCATTCTGGAAAAATTACCACATGATGTAACAGTGATATCACCAAAGTTACCCTTACAGATTAAAACAGACAAAAGTTAACGTTTCAGGTCCAGGTGTTGAGTTTTAGGATCCAGTTTTATGGTGGTCAGAAAAACAAATATTTCAAGTGGCACAGCTTCAGATATGACAGGAACAGATGAGGTGACGACATAGTGTGACAAAGTCATGTGAAGGTGTTGGAGTGAGAGAGATATGATACTTCCATAACATAACCATGAAATGTAAAAGCAACATGTTAAATCTGTCAGTTTGTATCATGTAGTTTGAGATGATCAACACAGTTATTCCTCACTTTTACCCAGCATCAGCATGATCGTTTTAAAATAAGATACTTAGGCACCTTGAGGCACCGGTTTGTTGTGATTTGGCACCATATAAATAAAACTGAATTGAATTTTAATGTAACAAAGTGCAGAATAAAATAAATCTGCCTGCCAAAGCACTGCTGGGTCCTGAGGGAGGTTGTTGGTTCAGTTCCAGAGTTGTAGTAGTAAAGTTTTTGGACATTAGATTAAGTTATGCATATTCAGTTGAATTAATTTTGTTTATATAGCACCAAATCACAACAACAGTCGAGGTGCTTTATATTTTAATGTAAAGACCCTACATAATACAGAGAAGACAAACAACCCCCTATGAGCAGCACTTGGTGACAGTGGGAAAGAAAAACTCCCTTTAATAGGAAGAAACCAGAACCAGGCTCAGGGAGGGGGGGTCATCTGCTGAGGGGGGAGAGACAGATTAATAACTAATAAGCTGTTTTACAACTACTCTTTCAAGAGTCTTTGAGAGAAAAGGAAGGTTGGAGATTGGCCTATAATTAGCTAAGACAGCTGGGTCAGTGATGGCTTTTTAAGCAGAGGTTTAATTACAGCCACCTTGAAGGTCTGTGGTACATAGCCAACTAATAAAGACTGATTGATCATTTTTAAGATTGAAGCATCAATAATTGGAAAGACTTCTTTGAACAGTCTAGTAGGAATGGGATCTAACAAACATGTTGCTGGTTTGGAGGAAGTAACTATTGAAGTTAACTCTGAAAGATCAACTGGAGCCAAAGAGTCTAAACAAATACCAGCAGTGCTGAAAGCAGCTGAACATGAAGAATAATCTTTGAGATGGTTATGAATAATTTTTTCTCGAATGTCTAAAATTTTATTTGTAAAGAAATCCATGAAGTCACTACTAGTTAACGTGAAAGGAATACTCGGCTCTACAGAGCTCTGACTCTTTGTCAGCCTGGCTACAGTGCTGAAAACAAACCTGGGGTTGTTCTTATTTTCTTCAATTAATGATGAGTAGTAAGATGTCCTAGCTTTACGGAGGGCTTTTTTATAGAGCAACAAACTCTTTTTCCAGGCTAAATGAGCATCTTCTAATTTAGTGAGATGCCATTCCCTCTCCAGCTTTCGGGTTATCTGCTTTAAGCTGTGCGTTTGTGAATTATACCACGGAGTCAGGCACTTCTGATTTGAAGCTTTCCTTTTCAGAGGAGCCACAGTATCCAAAGTTATACGCAGTGAGGATGTAAAACTATTGACGAGATAATCAACCTCACTGGGAGCAGAGTTTAGGTAGCTGCTCTGCACTGTGTTGGCACTGAAGAGCATAACAATGAAGGAATTAGATCCTTAAACTTAGTTACAGCACTTTCAGAA
This sequence comes from Archocentrus centrarchus, assembly GCF_007364275.1. NCBI lineage: Eukaryota > Metazoa > Chordata > Actinopteri > Cichliformes > Cichlidae > Archocentrus > Archocentrus centrarchus. Next base: position 35,052,504 of record NC_044351.1, on the reverse strand, counting down.
AGACTTCTACTGTAATTAAACTTATTCCCCACTGCTGTGTAATCCATTAAAGTAAATGTAAATGTTACTAAGAAATGATCAGACAGGAGGGGGCTTTCAGGGAATACTGTTAAGTCTTCAGTTTCTGTTATATGTCAGGACAAGATGAAGGTGATCATTTATATTATTTTGCTCATACACAGCATGCAGTCAGTTTTACAACTGGTTATTGCTCAGCTCTGTAATAATTTGAAGCAAGCAATAATTTTCTTCAGTATATGAAGGAGGAGTTTGGTCTTGGCTGAAATATTCCATAAATTTCCATGAAATTTTCCACAATCTGTCACTTGTGTGGAGACCCCCTGCCTTTTCTTTCCAACAGTGAGGTTGGCATATGTTCCTGTGAGTGTAATGCCACAGTGGGAGACCTGAAATTCTTCCAGTATTTTTTCTTTTTTGTGGGAATGCATCAGCTGCACGAAACTGTGGCCACAAGCAAGAAAACAAGAAGGCATTTTACAGTAATACATGCTGTCTGCATACTGGATAATCTTCTTCCCAAAGATGCCAGTATCCAAACAAAATATCCAGATCCAGGTTACCTGTTAGTGCCAGGTCTCAGAAAGCACTGTCAAACATTTCTGTGGCAAAGTGACATCAGATCATTATACACTGCTGCGTATAAGCAACACTGTGGTCTGTGTAGTGGGGAGAAGACACTAATACAGGGAAACACAGGAAAGATTATAATCTAAATCCCTTTCATGCTCTGTTGACTGACTTAACAGTCAAGGTTATGCTGCAGGTGCGTATTTGTGTGTAATGATGCTGTTTTACATCTTAACCAACAATCCCCTCAGGGGATGAATAACTGCCAGAAAGTGGGAAATAAGAACTACAGAGAAGCCATAAAACCCTCAGTTCTGCTAACTCACCACCATGAAAGCTTTGGGGAGACATTAAAGCTCTTGAAGGACGTTGTGCACATCCATTGTAAAAATGGAAGGTGCATTAACTGGCCCAGCAATGTGTAATTATCCAAGTCAGGCTTAATAGGTTATGTAATAAGTTGTTCAACTGTTCACTGAACTAGCCCTCCACCATGGCCTCAGGCTCTTCCTGCATGGTTAAGGTCAAATATAAAACCAAGCCTTGCTCATTCATCTTAAACTCTAGCATGGCTCCTGCACCTTCTGTGACTCAGAGACTGGGGTAGGACATATCTGCTCGCTTTCTTCACTAGATTTGTGGCTGCAGACCTTTTTAAAATAAGATAGTTCTGCCTTTTCTGAATGGAGTTACAAGGAGCTAATGATGGCATTCGCCTGGCTGCGTACAGACCCACTCTTCCTGTGTCGGTGGGTAATGGTAAGGCAACATCAGGAGAGTTTGAGTCGAATTACTATACGTGTGACAGTGACGGCAGCAGTGTCGCGTCCCGCGGATCTGTTGCTTTAACTGGCTATGAGACTCTGGATGCCCCCCCACGCTATGACTTCTACACCAACACGGAGGTGTGGGGCCGACGGAAGCAGTTCAGACCGTCTCTGTTCCAGCTGCATGCCAAACCCGAGGTAACGAGCCAGCTTCTTCTTTGTTTTACCCAAACTAAGAATGTTTCAGAGAGCTGATCAGCCAACACTTACAGCTTTATCCCTGTGACCAGTATGATTCCAGACCCCCCATGTATGAAGAGACGACAGCTGGACAGGCAGGAGGGGGGGACAGCTCTGAGGAAGATGAGGATGAGCAAAAGGAGCCGCCATCTGAGCCCACACGTTTTGGATGGGTGCAGGGAGTCATGGTAGGTCGAGGCTTTGACCCGTGTGCTGCTGCTGGTTTTGGACCAGATATTCTGTTATTGCTCCACTGGGGGACAAATGTTCAGTATTACTGTTTTAGGTTTGGGGGGGGGGGGGGGGGTCTTGATTTAACTTCTTATAAAAAGCCTGTTTTTGAGGCAGACCCTCACCACCATCACCAACACTTGTAGATCTTTAACACATGGGAAGCCTTCAACTTCACACTTCAGTCAGTGCCACTCACCTAAACCTTCCTGCCATGCTGGCTCACTGATGCTGGACAAAGACGTTTTGTGTGGTTGTTGATTTGAATGATTTGTCTGAAGTGCTGCTCGATGATTGAGATGCAGCCGGCCGGGTTCATGTCTTCCCCTCTCTCTCCTCACACTTTCCTGTCTATCTTCACTGTTTGCCATCCAATAAAGGCCAAATGGCTGAAATAATGTTATGTCTGATATGGCCTTTCCAAAATATCCGGTGAGAGTCAGGGTATCAGGCTTAGTGTGGTCAAAAAACACTGTTCAGCAGCTTTTGGAAGCTGTCTGCTTCAGAAATCTTTTCTTATGCATTTTGATGGGCTGCATCTCAGGGTGACATTTAAAATGCTCATTTGCAGCTGTTTCCACATCTGTTTACATTTAGATGGGTTTTAATCATAAATTTTGATCTTATGTATCTTTTCTTGACAGCTTCACGTGATAATATTTCACCTTTATTCATAAGAGCTAATCGGAAACATTATTTTAGAAAGCCTTGAAGGGTTGTTTCACCTCAATTCACTAAAATCTGTACTGAATGTATTTGGAGCCCAGCCTGCCAGGCCAGGTGAACATGTGGTGCCTGAGATGTTGTCACATGGACAAACATACGACTTGTGCACCTATCAGGTGTAACATAATGACCACCTGCCTAATATCGTGTTGGTCCCTCGTTTGCTGCCTAAACAGCCCTGACCCATCAGACTCCAGGAGACCCCTGAAGGTGTGCTATGGTATCTTCACCAAAATGTTAGCAACAGACCCTTTAAGTCCTGTTAGCTGCATCCCACAGCTACTCAACTGGATTGAGATCTGAGGGATCTGGAGGCCAAGTCAACACTTCAAACTTGTTGTTGAGCTCTTCAAACCATTCCTGAACCATTCCTGCTTTGTGGCAGGGAGCATCATCCTGCTGAAAGAAGCCACAGCTATCAGCGAATACTGTTTTCATGAAAAGGTGTATATGGTTTCCAACAAGGCTTAGGTAGGTGGTACATGTCAAAGTAACATCCACATGGGTGGCAGGGCCCAAGGTTTCCCTGCAGAATATTGCCCAAAAGATCACACTGACTCTGCCTGCCTCCTTGCCTGATCAGACCACAGAGGTTTAATGACCACATGCGCTCCCCATGTGCATCAGTGCCGTGACCCTGTCGCTGGTTCACCGCTGTTCCTTCCTTGGACCACCTTTGATAGATCCTGACCCCTGCAGAGCGGGAACGCCCCACAGGAGCTGCAGTTTGGAGATGCTCTGTCCCAGTCAGCTAACCATCACAGTTTGGCCTCAAACTCGCTCAAATCCTCACGCTGCTCATTTTTCCTGCTTCTAACAGCGACTTCCTGATAGATCCCACCCACTGACAGGTGCCATGATGAAGAGATAACACTGGTCAACAACAAATTTGTTGTCTGTGTTTTTTCAGCTGATTTAGGACGAATCTGATGCGCTGAATCCAAAAATCACATTGGTTTTGCTCAATCAGGTCAAGTTTTTGAGCTATGGCCACTTGTCGTTTTTTATGTTTTTGTTCACATGTACGCATGTGTGGAGCATTCTAGAAGAAGTTGGTGGGGTAAAATGCGATGTCGAATAATTGTTTTGATTGGAAATGATTATTTTAATGATAAGTATTCAGGTCCGATAGTTCTGGGTGATTATGTTGAAAAGGGATCAGTTTGAAGTCATAAAACCTCAAAGTCTTCCAAAAATTGGTGCGGCAAAACATAAAGTTGGTGGATCAAAACTAAAGTTAATGGGGCAGCCACCCCACAAAGTGTATAGGAAAGTTTGCCTCTGTACCCATCGCTCACTCGACTACACTGAAGGAGAAGTTTGAAGCGGTGAACTATGTGCTGGAGAAAATTGGTTATGATCAGCATAAGTGGTTTATTTGTGTTGACCTGAAGATGGTGAACTTTTTGTTGGGACAACAGTCTGGCTTCACCAAGTACCCATGTTTTCTGTGCATGTGGGATAGTAGGGACCGTGCTCAGCTGTGCGGGAGGAATTGGTGCCTTGCAAAAAAAGGAACATCATCAACGACCCTCTGGTGGACAGAGACAGAATACTCTTCCCACCGCTTCACATCAAGCTCGTCTTAATGAAGCAGTTCACCAAGGCTCTGGACGAGGATGGTGACTGTTTCACTTACTTGTGCCAGGCTTTTCCAGGATTGACCATGGAGAAGTTGAAAGCTGGCATCTTTGACAATCCTCAGATCCGTCAGCTCATCAGAGATCCAGAGTTCGAAAGCTCAATGAACGAAGTGGAACTGGAGGCGTGGAAGGCATTTGTTCTGGTAGTGAAGAACTTTCTTGGCAACAATAAGGCCAGAAACTATGCAGAACTTGTCAACAACATGCTGACCTTTCAGAAACCTGGACTGCAACATGAGCATCAAGATGCACTACCTATTTTCACATATGGACCGGTTTCCTGAGAACCTGGGTTCAATGAGTGACGTGCAGGGGATGAGATTCCATCAGGACATGAAAGAGATGGAGTCCCTGCCGCTGGGCATTTCAGGAGTTCGAAGAAATGGAAGTTCAAGCCCTGAAGTTTGAACAGTGGTGAAGCAACATGCAATTTACGTGTACTTACCTTTATCATTGCCCACCATTCAGTTTACAGTAATCGATGTTTCTATCAGGTAATCAATATATGTTGTTGGAAAAACATTTTTTTTCTCTTAAAAACATATTTAGGATGATGTGTTGACAAAAATCAGCTGATAATGCCACAAAAATGTAATCGATTTTGTCACAAGATCTGATTTTTTTTTTCAAATCAACTTAGCACAAAAACCTAACCTGATGGAGAAAAACGGATGCCATTTCCTGGTTCAGCAGGGCAAAAATACCCTAAATCAGTTGTAGAAATCTAGACAACATTCAAAAAGTAAAAAATTGTTGCCCAGTGTAATCAGTGCGATTGACTCCATCTGTCAGTGGTTGTAATGTTATTCCTGATCAGTGCAGACATGTTTGTTTCATCACTTACTGTAGCTGCATGTCTGAGCACCAATGGAGGAAATGCGAACATCACATGCATTTCACTGGTGCAACCTGCATGAGTCACAGTTCACCCAACAGCTTATTGTAAAACAAAAATATAAAATATAACCTGTGAGATATTTTAATTTGATTCAAAGGACATTCATGTAGATTCTACCTCTGAGGTCAGAGATGGACTTTTCCTGCTCCCCTGTTTCTGACTGTACCAGTACAGTCATAGTGATGTCACAGTGACACTGTTGATGTTACTTAACTAAACAGATACCAGCTGGCTTTACTCAGTGTTGCACCTGTTCTTAGATCCGCTGCATGTTAAACATATGGGGAGTGATCTTGTACCTGCGGCTTCCTTGGATCACGGCTCAGGCTGGTATAGGTATGTCCACTGACAGCATCCTTCCCTCTTTCATACTTTATCTACTGCACATGATGAACCATCTTTAAAATGTTTCTGAGACAGTGAGAATCAGTCACGCTCACGTTGTGCGTCTCTTTCTTCAGGTATGACGTGGATAATCATTCTGCTGTCCACTTGTATAACTGGGATCACTGGTCTCTCGACCTCAGCCATCGCCACCAATGGCAAAGTCAAAGGAGGTTTGATTGACTCACCGACTCGTGCACCAACCTAGTTTTTGACCTTAATGGTGCTGGTTCCAAACACTGTAACCGCTTTGTTTAATCTCCCCTCTCGTTGTTAGGTGGGACCTACTTCCTGATCAGTCGCAGCCTCGGCCCAGAGCTGGGCGGCTCAATCGGGCTGATCTTTGCCTTTGCCAATGCTGTAGCTGTGGCAATGCACACTGTGGGCTTTGCTGAGACTGTTGCAGACCTCATGCGTGTGAGTACCATACAGCGTATTAATGTCTGCACTGATAAAATGCATTAACTAATGTGTCTTCTCTTTGAAACATCATGAAATTTCTCTTTGTTCATCCTCAGGAAAATGGAGCTCTCATGGTGGATCGAACTAATGACATCCGCATCATCGGCATCATCACGGTCACGTGTCTGCTGGGCATCTCAATGGCTGGCATGTCCTGGGAGTCAAAGGTTAGCTCAGTGAGACTATAGTAAGCTGCCACGGTGCTCTGGATATAAGGTTCAACTCAATAACTGGATAAAAGATTGCTGCAGCTTTTATTTGTGTGTCCAGATTTTGAAGCCAGAGTGACCAACCACTCAGCTTCGACTTTTATCCAAAGTTTAAAAATCCATCCAAGCAGCACAAATAGGTTGTTGGGTACAGGAAATGCTGGTGTGGTCGCACACTAGGCTGAAAGGGAGACAAGATTACAAAATTCACTAAACCAGTGAAAAAACTCTGTTTTTAGAACCATCTCAGTCTTTCGCACATTAACACAGCACACTGAGTGTCTTTCCTGTGTTCGTGTGATATGCAGTGAGCATGTTGACCCCAGCCTTTGTGATGAACCCAGTTTGATTTACAACAAGCTGGCAAACCGCAACCAGCAATGATGAACTCTGAGCCGATGTAAAACTGTTAAACAGTTCAATCTAATGAGAACACCTCAGCCATGACATTACCAGGTTTACAGCCTGGAGCAAAAACGATTTCGGTAGCTAACGTCGCTCCTTCACAGCAGCTGTAAAAGAGTTTGACTCACATTGTGGGTTTTAGTAAAACACAGTCAGCAGTGTGGCAGGCTTACCTGTAAGGAGTGCTGGTCCTCTCAGAAAACCTAAAGCACATTTTATTTCACTCTGGATACATAATTAATGCTCTCTTTGCCATGTAAATAATTTATTTTGCCACTTAGCTCCATTCAGCCTACAAACATTAACTTACAAACATACCCTGCTGTTGAACTGCACTCAGTTTCTACACAGTGGCATCAACATGACGTGACGCGGCCCTCCTACAGACTGATGTGATGTCACTGCGGCTGCAGCCACCTTTTGTTTGCACCATCCGGTTGTTGCCTGTGAATCTCTGTCTGCATCTCTTTAGTTTCTTCTGCCCTCCACAGGCGCAGGTTGTGTTCTTCCTGCTCATCATGGTGTCATTTGCCAGTTACATTGTTGGAACACTCATTCCGGCTTCACCTGAGAAACAGTCCAAAGGTTTCTTTAACTACAAAGGTGACTATGCAGTGATCCCGTCACACAGTATACAGCAGTTCTTTATGGTCAAGTTTGCCCACATCAGAGCTCCCCTGTAAACCGACCCTCTGACCTTTAACAGCGAGCATCTTTGCTGAAAATTTTGTACCCAGCTGGCGGGGGCCAGGGGGCAGCTTCTTTGGCATGTTCTCTATTTTCTTCCCCTCCGCCACGGGCATCCTGGCAGGAGCTAACATCTCTGGAGATCTGAAGGTATGTCTTTGTTTTTCTTCAGAAATAATAATGTCCACTGCTCAAAAAATTAAAGGAACACACATCAGATCTCAGTGGAAAAAATCATGCTGGATATCTACACTGATGTGGACTGGTTAGTAATGTGTTAGGAAAGAGCCCAAAAATCAAACTGTCAACATGCAGCATCAGGGCTGACACCAGGAAGCAGAGCTGCAGTCTTACACGCCTCTCTGCAGCTTCTCTCCTCCTGCCATCCCCCCAAAACCCCATCCCCACAGAGTCGGTGCCTGCTCCCAGACCACCAAAAACAAACTGAAAATCAGCAAAAAACTATTTAAGCATAAAAATTCAAAAACAATAAATAATACAGCTTCATCAACTGCACCAAAGAGAAATAGTTAAATGTGGATTATTAAACATTAGGTCTCTCTCTTCCAAGTCCCTATTAGTAAATGATTTAATAATTGATCAACATGTTGATTTATTCTGCCTTACAGAAACCTGGTTACAGCAGGATGAATATGTTAGTTTAAATGAATCAACACCCCCGAGTCACAGTAACTGTCAGAATGCTCGAAGCACAGGTCGAGGAGGAGGATTAGCAAAACAATATGTCCTTCAATGCACGTATTAAACAAATATGTAGGACCGCTTCTTTGCATTTGTGCAATATTTCTAAAATTAGAAACATCCTTTCTCAGAGTGATGCTGAAAAGCTAATTCATGCATTTATTACTTCTAGGCTGGACTATTGTAATTCATTATTATCAGGCTGTCCTAAAAGCTCCCTGAAAGCTATAGTACTGACAGGGACTAGAAAGAGAGAGCAGATTTCTCCCTGTTAAAAGGGAGTTTTTCTTTCCCACTGTCACCAAGTGCTGCTCACAGGGGGTCATTTTGACTATTGGGTTTTCTCTGTAGTATTTTAGGGTCTTTGCCTACAGTATAAATCACCTTGAGGCGACTGTTGTTGTGATTTGGCGCTACATAAATAAAATTGAACTGAACAGTCCGAGCTGCAACCTGGCAGTGTCAGTTGCACAAATGTTGTCCCAGAGGTGTTCTAATGGATTTAGGTCAGGGGAGTGTGGGGGGGACAGTCAATCAGTTCCTTTGTCCTCCAGGAACTGCCTGCATACTCTCACCACATGAGGCACCAGGAGGAACCAGGACCCACTGCAGCAGTGTGGGGTCTGACAGGTCCAAGGATTTCATCCTGATACCTGGTGGCAGTCAGGGTGTTGTTGCCTAGCCTGTAGAGGTCTGTGTGTCCCTCCATGCCTCCCCAGACCATCACTGACCCACCATCAAACCGGTCATGCTGAACGATGTTACAGGCAGCATAACGTTCTCCACGGCTTCTCCAGACCCTTTCAGGTCTGTCACATGTGCTCAGGGTGAACCTGCTCTCATTAGTGAAAAGCACAGGGGGCCAGAGGTGGACCTGCCAATTATGGTATTTTATGGTAAATGCCAATCAGTCCAGGTATGACCTCATGCTACCAGCAGTGAGTCTGACCCTAGCCAAATGCAGAACTAGTGACAAACCATCAGAAAAGATGAGGAGGGGAAAAATGTGAGCATCCTCCACCTGTAACACCATTCCTGTTTGGGGGGTGTCTCATTGTTGCCCCTCTAGTGTTAATCTCATGAACACCAAAGCAGCTGAAACTGATTAACGGACCCTCTGATACTTACTGACCACATCGATATCACAGAGGTTTAATGACTGGATGATGAACTGATTCAAAAGTGTTCATTTAATTTTTTTGAGCAGTGTAGATATAAACCTCCCTGCTTCATTCTTATAAACATGTAAAGCTTTATGTTCAATTCATAAGCCATTGTTTTTAAAGCTTTGGTTTTATTTCTTCTTCCCAGAATCCAGCTGTGGCCATTCCCCGAGGGACGCTGTTGGCTATTTTCTGGACCACGACCTCTTACCTCATCATCTCTGCTACCATTGGTACTGTATGTCCATAGAAAAATCTGTATACTAGACTCTATTTACCACAGAACATCTGCTCTCATCACAGGAAACAATGAGTTTGTTTTATTTGTTTTATTTATGTGTACCCCCACCCTCACACTGCAGCTTCCCAGCTTTTTCACTACATTTACTCACTTTTCAGGCCCGCTGAGTGACCTGAATTATAGCACAGTTTTCCCAGTGCTGTTAAAGGGATTTGGAGACAAAGCAGTCAGACTTCCTACTAAAGATAATTATTAATTGCATTACATATTGTGATATAACTTACAGCTGACAGGAAATACCTTTTGTTGACATCATAACTTATATTTTGAACAAAGTCCAATCTTTTCCTAAACCTGACCCTGTGTGTTTCCTGCCTAAATGTAACCAAACGTGTAAAAAACAGTGAAACGGGGCTCACACCGGTCTCCACGTCCAGTCTTCTGTCCCGCCCGCCTGCTCCAAAGCTGCTGCTGCCTTATTTACATGAGGTCACCATAACGGGTCGCTCCACAGCTGGGGTTCTTTCACTCATTACCCAAACATATAAACCACTACAGCGTGCCATAAACACTCTTTAAAACAGGTATCAGAAAGATAACTTCAAACATCCAAGAATAAATGTTTACAAATTATTTTCCTATTATTAAACATCAGCTAAAAAAAAAATGAATTAATGCAACAGTCATAAAGTGTTACTAATAAAACTGATATAATTGTATTTTAAAAGTAGGTGAACAAAACTGTTCTTCACTCTGTGAAGGTTTTATGACATGAAATCCAGAGAGTTGAAGCAGCCTTGACTCTGACCCTGTTTCCTCCCAGGATCCTGCGTGGTGCGCGACGCGTCCGGCCTGTTGAACGACTCGCTGCCTTCCTCCTCACCCTCTGAGGGCTGCACTAGTATAGAGTGCCAGTATGGATGGGACTTCTCTGAGTGTATGAACAATAAGACGTGCCCCTACGGGATCAGCAACTACTATCAGGTCAGCACAGGATCTCACACACCAGACAGAAAGATCAGTTCAGTGTTGTCAGAATAACACAGTTGGTGTGTGTGTGTGTCTGTGTCTTCTTTGTCATGAAGGCTTTTTTGGTTCAGCAACAAGAGCAGTTTGTCACATTGATAACTAATTAGAAATCTAATATTGTTGGCAAACGGCTTAAATGAGAAATCATGAAGTCTGCTGCACCTTACTCAGGTGTTCAGGTTCCTCCTGCTGCCACTTGGGGGCACCAAAGTATAAAGTTGCCTTTCCTGCTGTCTGTCCAAATACACACGTTACTACTTTAGTGCGCTTTTCCTTCACTGTCAGAGCTACAGGCTAACACCACAGTCCCTTTATTATTCAATCACAGTCGGTTCTTCTGCCCTTTGAGAGAAATGAGCTCAGTAAGTGAACATTTCTGTCTGCAGTCACTGAGCATGGTGTCAGCCTTCGGCCCTCTCATCACCGCTGGTATATTTGGAGCAACTTTGTCCTCAGCTTTGGCCTGCCTGGTGTCTGCTCCCAAAGTCTTCCAGGTACATGTACATTCACTCTGCACAGTGTCTTAAAACTGAGATTTTTCCTTGTGACTTTTTAAATATTTTATTGTAAATTCCTGTTTTTTAAAATAGTTCAAAATAAAATAAACAAAAATTCAAAACTTTCCAGAATTTTCTATAGCCGTCAACAGAATGTGAAGAGACAACTGTTATGACTATATCCAAATCTGTGTATTGTGTTGAAGGGATGTTGACTGAAGTTGAATTAGGGCCTGGCTATACTTTTATGTAATACCAGTTTTTGCCACAAGATGGTACAATGAGTCAACGTAGTGCTTCACAGCTATCAGCCAAACTGTGACGTGAAGAATCTGAGACCATACATTTTCTTATGCAGCTTAGGGTGACAGGGGAAGGGGTTTGAGGTGTTGGAGCCTCTCAGCTGTCATAGGGCAGGAAGAACAATCATTAAGCCTCCCATCCATACCAACAGGAAGTACCTAACATGCTTGTCTCAGAGTATGGGGGGAAGCTGGAGTACCTGGAGGAATCCCACTGAGACATGGGGAGACCAAAAATTGCATTTTCTTATTTCTTATTATAGGGGTGGGGAAACACCACTAAAACATTCTGGTAAAACACTGCCCCCCAGTGATGAAACCTTTAGTTAGATTTTGTATGGATAGTTACCAAAAATGCCTTTAAAGATTTCAGTTTTTCCAGCATGTTTCTGTTCTTGTGTTTATTTTGTCTTTTTTTTTCCCCAGTGTCTGTGTAAGGACCAACTCTACCCTTTCATTGGTGTCTTTGGCAAAGGTTATGGCAAGAACAATGAACCAATCAGAGGCTACCTACTCACATATGTCATCGCTGCTTGTTTCATCCTCATTGGTGAGACTGAAGAGAATCTTGTGCTGTCTGACTGTGCTGTGAATGAAAGCTGCCTCCAGCTGAGCGTTTTTCACTCACCATCTCGATGTTTTGTGTGATAAGACACCACACGCTCAGAGCGCTGCAACAACTGGATCATAAACACAACAACCCAAAAGTCTTTTACAAACCAGAGGAGTCGCCCCCTGCTGTCTATTAGAAAGGATGCAGGTTTAAAGCACTTCTGCACTGGCTTCCTTTCTCAGACCTGGAAGCTGCAGTACCTTTCAGCATCTTAGAAATGTGATTTAATATAATTCAGCTGATTAAATTAACCAAATGGCAGAAAATGAAGGTAAAATCTCAGGAACTTGACACTAGAACAGCTAACTAGAATAGGCTGGCTAATACGAGAGCAGCTACCATCCCATTATTGTTCATTTCACAACTTGGCACATGTGATGAAGCACATGAACTATAGTGGGTCAATGACCACCTCCAAGGGGACCCCCCCTCCACCCCCACCCCCACTGGGGTTTAAATACCTGGGACTGTCCAGCTTTTGGTTTTAGAACTGAAGAAGCCTTTTGGATGAGACGTCTTTAAAAACTTAAAGAAGTCCAGTCGCCTCATTCAGGCTCAGAGACCACGTGACCTGGAAGAGAACCTACAGCCAAAATCAAAACTGTACCAAGTTACAGTTCTTCACATTAAAAGCTTTTAATCACGGCTGGTTTTTAATGTGAAGCAGTTCCAGGAAATATTTACACTATTGCACATTTCCTCTTGCTCCTCATCTTCTCTTCTTTTGCATCACCAGCTGAGCTGAACACCATCGCCCCCATCATCTCCAACTTCTTCCTCTGCTCCTACTCTCTGATCAACTTCAGCTGCTTCCATGCATCAATCACCAACTCACCAGGTAAACACTTCAGGTCTGCCTAATGTGGCTTTAATGGAAAGATAAAAAGACCACACCTGTTTACAGCCGTGTGTGTGTGTGTGTGTGTGTGTGTGTGTGTGTGTGTGTGTGTGTGTGTGTGTGTGTGTGTGTGTGTGTGTGTGTGTGTGTGTGTGTGTGTGTAGGCTGGCGTCCATCCTTCAAGTTCTACAGTAAGTGGCTGTCTCTGCTGTGTGCTGTGATTTCGGTGGTGATCATGTTCCTGCTGACGTGGTGGGCAGCCCTCATTGCTTTTGGTGTTGTCTTTATTCTCTTGTCATACACACTCTACAAGAAGCCAGGTAAACACACACACACACACACACAGTGTGTAAAATGTGCCAAAAGCAGTGCAGAGTCACGCTGATGCTTCATTGCCATTCTGCTGTGTTTAGAGGTGAACTGGGGCTCATCAATGCAGGCGAGCTTCTACAACAGGGCTCTGAATCAGTGTGCAGGTCTCAACAATGTGGAGGACCACGTCAAGAACTACAGGTGAGCATCTAAACTCCAATAAAACCCTAAAATGCTGAAGGTGCCCTGTCAGCGTGCACTTGGTGAATCCCCTTTTAAACCTAACATTAACACTAATTTGAAGGTTGGATGAGTGTTTTTGGAGATGATACATTAACTTATTTTAACCTCAGAAGAATGAGGGATTCATTTTTTTAAATCTCTTGGCAACAGTGGGAAGAAAGAACTCCCATTTAATTGTTATCCATTCTTTAAACTAAAACTAAGCTATTGGATCAACATTCACATTATTTTCACATATGTTACAAGAAAACTTCTTAACATTTAAGTTATTTTCAGTGACCTCATAAAGACATGGGATGATTGTTTGGAGATGGTGGGGAGGAAGAACTCTTTTAAAGCCAAGCTCCTTTAGCACTAATTCTGAGGCTGGATCAGTGTTTTTGGAGACACTTGAGATTATCTACCTCGTTAGCAGACTTCACGAGTTAACAGGAGAATTGGGCCCAGTATGGGAGCACCCCACCCCTCACACAGAATATAAGGGCCTATTTCGAGTGACCACTACCCCTAAAAGCTCTCTGAAAGAAGCAAATGGACTTCTTGGTCAGTGAAGATGTGACTGTAAACCCACACAAACACACCCCTCAAAAGGACATTCTAGCTTATGCAAGACTGAGGGCGGGGCCGATGGGGAGGAGTTAATTAATGTAGGTCTGTTTTTCCAGAAAAGGACAAAACTGAAGCGTGTGACTAAGTTAGTGAATGTAGAACAGACAGAGGTGCATTTAAAATGGATGGAGACTGAACTGCTCCTTATCAAACGGTTTCAGACCCCAGTGTTTGGTGCTGACGGGTCCTCCCAGCACCCGTCCTGCTCTGGTGGATCTCGTCAGCTGTTTCACGAAGCATCTCAGTCTCATGTTATGTGGAAATGTGGTCACTGTGAGTACTGATCCCACAAAGGGTTCATTTTTTATGGCGTGAAGATGATAAGATCAATGATTACATGTTTGAAATGTTTCAGCTGGGTAATGAAGCCATGCTCCATTCCTCCCCATATTTGTCAGGACACCCCCTCTCCTTCAGCCCTGGAGAACGCAGTCAGTGACAGTCACCTTAACTGGCTGAACCAAAGGAAGGTCGGGTCCTTCTACAGAGGAGTGCTGGCTGCAGATCTGCGATGTGGGGTGAACGTGCTGCTACAGGTCAGGATTGCACCTCGTCTGTTGTGACTGATGATCTGACAGTGCTGTTGGTTTCTCAGAAGCTCAGCCTGAGTCCAGAAACGTGCAGGGAGCCGGATCTGTTCAGGACCGGAACACGATGCAAACCTCAGTGTGTCAGGCTCCTTTAATTCAAGAGCGTTTTATTGTCATGGTCACAGTAAACGGTCAGTTACACTGAACAATGAAATTCCTGTTCTGTGCTTCTTCTGCTCAATAATAATAATAAATATAAAAATAGACAACTTGTATGCATGAGGTAGACTGTATAGAGGAAGCTGCAGTGAATGAAGCATGTTTGTGCAGTGGTACAGCAATGGGCTATTGTAAAGTGTCTGAGGTGTAAAGTGTCATATGCATATAGTGCATTTTGCAGTCCAAAGTACAAAGCAGAGCACTGTGTGTGTATATCTGTGTATAATTATATTCTGTATGTACCTGCAGCAGTGTTAGCTATTAGCATTTGTTAACTGTTTCGTTTTTACCTTCTGGAGCCACTGATGTGATGGTGATGTGGAAACATGGAGATGGAGGACCGCTGATGTACAGGAACTTACTGTGGGAGATGACTCCTAACTTTTTCCTTACAGGTCCACAGAAGCTTCACGCATAAGCATTGCACTAACATTTGATGGTAGTACCTGACATTTTGGGAGGGGTGGGGGGGTGTCTCTGAAGGCTTAATCATCATCGAGCGATCGCTCACACGGCAGCCAAAGATGTTTGATTAGCAGTTACATGAGCCATCTTACCTGCCTGTTACTAAAATGTTTTCATATACAACAGGATGAGTTCTCACCTCAGTGAATGTCTCCGTCCACCTCGTGCTCTCTGGATAGTTTCATAAAATGATTTGATTGGCTAGTGGCAGCGCTGGAGTTTGATTGGCCGGCACCTGCATTGGTGCTTCAATAGCTGAATTTTCTCAACTTTTCAGCACAAGTAACGTAAGAAACATGAAGTAACTGCTCCGTAGTTTAGTTTAGTTTAGTTTAGTTGTAGTGACTCAGAGGTCTGTAACACACACCTGTGAATCTGCCCCGCTCATGTTCTGACTGTCCACCAGGGGGCAGGTTTGGGCCGAATGAAGCCAAATGTTCTGCTCATGGGCTTCAAGAAGGACTGGCGAAGTGACACACCTCAGGCTGCTCACAACTACATAGAAATACTGCAGTAAGTCTAAACTTGTAGGACCATTTACTGCAGGATGTCACTAATAATTTATTGCTTTTGCAATCTTATTTATTATTTAAAAACTCAGAAACTGAAGCTTAATTCCATAAAAGGCTGCCCCTGCCCCGTGTGTGTGTTTGTGTGTGTGTGTGTGTGTGTGTGTGTGTGTGTGTGTGTGTGTGTGTTTGTTTGTGTGTTCATGTGCATGGACATTCATTTCAATTTCCCTTTCAGTGATGCATTTGACCTGCAGTTTGGTGTGTGCGTGCTGAGAATGAAAGAGGGATTAGATGTCTCCCATCCATCTCAGTCACATGGTGAGAGCCTTAATGCCTAGTAGAGCCGGCTGCACTGAGACTCAATTAATTTGACACCATCAATAAACCCATGCATGCTGCAGCTGCTGCTACGTTTGCTTGACATTAACAAGGGGCATGGTGATGAGTCCATATTCATCCTTCATCTTTTAAGTAACTGACTGCAAGTAAAGTCATGTGCAAAGATATTTCCTCTGTTTTTGTTTCAGTTAATCCAGGTTTTGATGCTGGGCCAGAGAACATGAACGCTCCTTCCTGCATTCAGACCAGCGCTGCATGTATGTAAATGCATGATGATATCACAAGGAAAATGCTCGCTTCAGTACCCAAAGATCCGACAGTAAAATGTAATGAACTGTTTGCAGCTTCTGTGTCCATCGAGCCCGAGCCTCAGCACAGTACGCAGTTTCAGAAAAAACAGGGAAAGAAGACCATCGACGTGTACTGGCTGTCTGATGATGGAGGTCTGACATCTCCATTAGTCACCTGCTTTATATCTTAATTCAAAAATATCACCATGTGTCCTCCTCATTGTGTGTGTGTTCCCCAGGTCTGACCCTGCTGCTGCCTTACCTGCTGACCCGCAGAAAGCGCTGGGCCAGGTGTAAGGTCCGAGTATTTGTGGGAGGAGAAACAGACAAAAAGGAGGAGAAGAGACAGGAGTGAGTATCATTCACAGGTGTGAGTTTCCAGATGTGCTCGTCTCAGGAACACAGCTCAGAGAATAATATCCAATCATCATTATTATTTTTGCTGAAGGCAAACAGGCTGTCCCTTCATTCAAAGTGTAACTGAATAAATATCATTAGTGTCATATAATCAAGAACTTTTATGGCAGAAACTGAAATATGAAAGTTTTCCTCTTGTGGAAAAAAGGGGAGACTTCAGGTGTAAAAATCTCAGGTTCGGTAGAACCAAAAGCCCAGACAGAGTGAAAAATCACATTCATGTCACCAGATTTGGTGTCTGCATGTTTTACTTATGTTAGAAAGGAAAACATATTTGGTGGTGGTCTTTTTTATTATTATTTATTTGATTGGATAATTTAAAATCAATCATCCATTTAATCATCAGATGGATGAATTTAAAATAAAACCTGAGAAAATGCTTCTTACAGCCAGCCAGGATGGGCCTGTTGGTGGAAATGTTTGGACTCAGGCCCCTCAGGCCCACCCACAGCCCACCAGCAGCCATCTCCAACACTTTTCCTGTGGAAACCAAAGTGATCCCACTGAGCGCCAAAAACTCAGTTTGTTCATGCATCAAACAGATTTTCCGAGTTTAGTATAAGATCATATCATATAGGTTAGGCAGAGTGGCGTGTTGTGAGCACTGTCGCCTCAGCACGAAGGTCCTGGGCTCGAGTCCCCTTGTGTGGAGTGTGCATGTTCTCACCGTGCCTGCGTGGGTTTCCTCTGAGTCCAAACACATCCACGTTAAATTAATGAGTGATTCCAAACTGACTGTAGTCGCTGATGTGAGAGTGAATGGTTCTTCCAACATTATGACAGCTGCAAGAGGCTTCAGCACTTCAGACACCCCTTCCTCAAAGACCCCAAGAAAATGAGCTCTCAGATTAACTATGAAGCGCTACACTGACTCGCTACAGCAGTTCCTGATACAAACTGTTATTACCTGAAGGCATGTAGACATCTTGGGAATCAAATCATGTCACTGCAGCCTCACGTTCTCTTTCCAGGGTCTTAGAGCTCATCAAGAAGTTCCGTCTTGATTTCCACAATGTTGAAGTGCTGCCTGACGTCTACCAGACTCCTCAGCCGATGAAGTAAGCTTGTGGATGATGTGGAGGATGGAGGATGTTTGGAAATATGAGCCACCAAAGCCACCATCCACTAACATAAGAATCGTGAGCATGAAAAAGCTCCTTGTGTCACGTCTTGTTTTAACTTTTGTGATTTTAGTTTTTTAGCGAGGTATATGATGCATATGATGTGGCCAAATTCACTGTAGGACGTCGCTAACTTTATTACTTTATAAACTCGGACAGGTGAGTTATAAAACACGCCTCTGAGGTTTGAAGGCTCTGAAGCACCCTCAGGTGGCCATTGGAGGAACTGCAGTCTTTGGCACTGCCGCGCTGAGTCCAGCCCAGAGTCGCTGAGAACAGTGGTACAAAAAGACAGAACCCCCTAATGCTGAATTAAGGTGGAGGTCTCATCCTCTGCCTGTCTCTGTGTGCTTCAGTGTCCATCAGTTTGAAAAGATGATCAGTCGCTTCAGGCTGGATACAAAATCTAAGCCGGACTCCGATTCTGGACCTGCAAGCCAGCATGAGAAGCCCTGGATGATCACCGAGCAGGACTTGGAGAAGAACAAGGCTAAGGTCTGACACACGCCGCTCAAATATGTTTCAAACAAGCCAAACATCTTTATTTTTTCCTCTCTGGCATCCTGCCGTAAACTGAACGGCTTTTCTTTGGAATTCAGTCTCTGCGCCAGATCCGTCTGAACGAGGTGCTGCTGGATTACTCCAGAGAGGCCGCTCTGATCATTGTGTGAGTAGTTCTTCTGCTTTTTAATGCTGCTGAGTGAGCGCTCAGTCTACAGGTGTGGTCGAGCCATCACCTGGGAGATCTGGAGCTCATTATTGGTGGCTGAAAATCGTCTGTTTGCCTCATTAAATCTGCTTCGCCGTGTTTCCTGACAGCACCATGCCAGTGGGGAGGAGAGGAGTGTGTCCCAGCTCTCTCTACCTGGCGTGGCTCGACTTCTTGTCACGTGATCTAAGACCTCCAGTCCTATTGGTCAGAGGAAACCAGCAAAACGTTCTTACCTTCTACTGCCAGTGAACACTCCGAGACCAGTGGTCACACGATGAAACGGATGATCCTGACACAGCAGCACCTTATAGATCACAGGAGGGGTTTATTTGTCAGATTATTTGTAATATTTTTTCCAATAGCCTCTCACAGTTATGAGCACATGAAGTGATTTGGTACCTTTGATCAAAGCTATGAACACAAAGTAGTTACTTTAATTAGAATAAAAGATGATCTCTGCTATACAGCGTGCTGCATGTTTACCGGTTAGGTCCCCTCGTACTGATTTTGCACTCTCCACTTTAGTTCATTTTGAGTCTTTATTGTATATTATAGTGACTGCCAGCGTCTGTGCTTCCTGGCAGCAGAGTCTGTATGAGCTGTAGAGTCCATAATCACAGGTCTGTGGATCTGAATGGGCTGAAAATGAGCCTCAGTGTCTTTATTCACTGAAACAGTAGAAATGCTAAAATCATAATAAATATAAACCATTGAGAATACTGACACTTCCTGTGACTGGGATCATTACGGTAAGAGCTCGAGTTGGAGATTCCTTCATG